>NC_092814.1:234721550-235030800 GCF_023375885.2 Dermacentor andersoni
TGCATATGACTACATGAGTTCATTGTCTGCCATGCCTAGTGGCAATCCATACGGCAGTGGCTCAGAGTCGTAAGAGGCTGGCCTGGCTTCGCAGCTGAGGTGCTAACAGCACTCAAAGAGCAGCACAAGAATGACACGCCAAGAGAACGCCTGTGCTCTATCCTTCTTGATGGAATGAGCATAAAGAAAGCATGCGAACTAGACCATTCAAACGGGTGGCTGATAGGGTTTGTGGGTCTCGGAAACGGTTGGGAACCTCACGAGGCAGACAACATCCCCCTTGCCACAGAGGCACTTGTGTTCATGGTGGTAGCATTGGCAGCGCTGTGGAAGATGCCCTTTGGATACTTCCTGAATGCTGGACTTTCAGGAGAAGTTCTAAAGAATTTGCTCCTCGAAACCATCCACTGCATACAAGAATGCAGACTGAAGGTGACAGCAATTGTGTGCGACTGCCTTATGGCCAGTGCAGCAATAGTGAAGCTTCTTGGGTGCCGGGTGCATGAGCTCACATATGAAAACCTAGGAACATCGTTCTCGAACCCGCAGGATAAGGAAAAGGAAATCTTCGTGATGTTTGATGCATGCCACGCACTCAAACTACTGAGGAACCTTTTGGGTGACAAAGACACTCTATGGAGTGCAACATATGGGGTAAGTGTTACACTTCATGCAACATAATAATTACGCTTATGGACCATAATGTGACAGGCCGCCATAATAGAGGCAATAAAGACATGGAAGTACATAGGCACTCCCACTTTGAAGCAGACAAGTTAGCTAAGAACTGAATACAGTATGGCTGCACGATTCTTACACCACATTATCAGGACCAACAGGAAATTGTCCTATGCTAAAGCTGTAACCACCTTGTGCAGAACCAACCTTTTTTTTTGTGATCCACATACATTTGAAACAATAACTACAGTGAAAACTTGATCTAACGAAACCTGATTTTATGAAGTTCCTGATCTAGCAAAACAATTTCCATTCTCCGGCAAGTACCCATAGGGTTGAATGTTGTAAGAAACCTGAATTAACGAGGCTAACTTGGCCGAACTCGATTTAACGAAGTTATTCCTGAAGTAAATGAGTACAAAAGCAGTAATTTCTTTCTAATTTTGACACAGACAGGTTTTTCTTCGAGCATGCATTCTAAAGCTATCGCGTTAGAACATGTAGGTGCCCTAGTCATGGCCCTAGCTTTGTTTTGACGAGGCTGCACGCCGCGCGCATGCATGGAACAGCGGACTCAACACTGCCTCGGTAGGGCAGCAGTGGTTGCTTTTGTTATTTCATGGTTTATGCGACAGATGGCTGGATTAGCAGCAAATACAATCTCGCGGTAGCTTTTGCGTGTCGCTGCATTACAATTTTAGATTTTGAAGGACCGAAAAACTTCTTCCTTGATTTTACAAACTTCCGATTTAACTAAATAATTCGAGCATCTTCAGTACTTCATTAAATCGTGTTTGAACTGTATCCCATTTGACGAATAACTAGATCCTTTCATTTCAGCTGGAAATTGAACAGGCAGACAGTATTTGCACAAGAAATCCCAATGTGAGATTAGCAAAATACTGTACACACTTATGTAAGGGCCGCATCCTCACCTCGGCAGCCCAAAATTTGTAAAAGAAGTTTCCAGCGGAGAAGTCATTGCGCTTGGTGCCCCGATGTCGTGCACGCATTAGTGAATTTTTGCACGCTGCTTACGAGGTGTGCACAAGTCGCTGGCTGCGCTGGCAACATTTTGACCAAAGGATGTGGTCCCGTGTAAGGGCCACACCTCATAAAATTGTGGCTAAAGAAAATGCAGCTCTTACATGAGTCTACCGGGTGTCCCAGCTAACTTGAACCAAGGGTTTAAAAATGAAATATTGGAGTCAGGAGAGTGAAACTAACTGCATATTGGTGATAGGCATTTGGCGCACCACGGGAAATTTTTTGTATCGCAATTACTTAACTAGTAATTAAGATAATTTTTTTAAATTTTTTAATATTGACTTTAGACACTAAATGTGATTCGCAAAGTTGGAGAGCACTTTCAGAAACCCGCATTCCATTATTCGCCATAAAGAAAACCTTACGTGTACCTCTTTTTCCGAGCTCGAAAGAAAGCCCGCGAAATACAAAAAAAATCACGTGACGAGCACATTTGCGCGTCGCGATCGTGCTGCTCTCAACCGTGCTTTCAGTGAACGAAATCAGCTCCGGCCTTTATTCGACGGCCCCGTTGCAGCGGCAGGCCGATATCTTGGCGGGGGTTTTTCGTCCGCGTCAGCTAGTTGGCACCCGGCGACGACGACTTAGTCCCAATCTGATAAGATACTGAGATGGCGAGTCTGCTTTGTCACTCAGAAGCAAAAGAGAAATACAGGGAATAATGTTTCGCCGCGAGGTGTTGGCGGCTGTGTGTTGCAGTTTCCTAATGAGGATTTTGAAAGCTGGAAGCAGCGGTGAAGCACAGTTTGTCGTGTGCTCTTCTTATGCCACTCTCATGCGAGACTGAATCTTTGGTGTAGTGATTACTAGCACTGCAGACATGCCGTTTACAAATGAAGAGAAAGCAGACATGGTTCTGGCTCTAGGTGCATGTCATGGGAACAGAAGGCGCGCTGCAGACCTTATGCAACAATGGCACCCAGGCAGGCGGCCAAGTTCAGTAACGATCCTGCGTGCCTTCGAGACGCTGCGACGGATGGGCAGTTTTACGTCCACACGACACAGAGCACCTGTTTTTGACGAGGACTTCGAGACGCATATTTTATCGCTGTTCGCTCTGGAACCCCAAGCAAGCGTGCGCAGCGTGAGCGAGGATACCGGAGTCTCCAGGTCATCAGTTTGGCGAATACTGCGCAAACACCGCCTGCATCCGTACCACGTACAGCTTCATCAAAATCTGTTGCCACGGGACTTCCAAAACAGGACCGATTTTGCTAATTGGATTCTGATAAAGATGCAGGACGACCCGGATTTTTTGAACAAAGTGATATGGAGTGACGAAGCTAGTTTTTCGCGCAATTCACAGGTGAACCTGCACAATGCTCATTACTGGAGCGATTCAAATCCCTACTGGGTTTTACAGACGCAGCACCAGTACCAGTGGTCATTTAGTGTTTGGTGTGGACTTTTCGACGGTAGTTTGATCGGGCCTGTGTTTTTCGACCAGACGCTGACAGCAGATCGCTACACCAATGATATCCTCAGAGGACCCGTTGACGACTTCCTTTCGGATCTACCGCTCGCCAGGGCCACAAATGTGTGGTTTCAACACGATGGCGCCCCCGCGCACAGCAGCGCCAAGGCTCGGACCTGGCTCGACGCAGCGTTCCCGCAGAAATGGATAGGACGACTAGGTCCCGTGAACTGGCCAGCCAGGTCTCCTGATATGACACCTCTGGACTACTTTTTGTGGGGTCATATCAAGGACAAGGTGTACAGCACACCAACTTCCACACCGCAAGACCTTAAAGACAAAATAACGGAAGTCTGTTTAAACATGCCTGAGGCTGTCATACGAAATGCAACGGCTGATTTGGTTACAAGATGCCATAGCTGTATCGTCGCACAAGGTGACCTATTCGAGCACTTTTTATAATTGGTAAGAAACCGAAATGAAATGGAGTCAGGACAACCGCATGCCACGGCTGTCATCGCCGCACAGCCAAGCCATAAACCGCCACTTTTATTTTCTTTGCAACTGGCAAATAAAACTCCTCTCATTTGAAAACTTCGAGCTTGGCAGTCTTTATCGCGACTGCAAAGCGCAGCGCACTCGCTGCAATTTACACCGTCACGCGCGAACTGGCTGACACGGCCGAAGAAACCACCACCAAGATATCGGCCTGCCTCTGAAACGGGGCCGCCGAATGAATACCGGAGCTGATTTCGTTCACTGAAAGCACGGTTGAGAGCAGCACGATCGCGGCGCGCGAATGCGCTCGTCACGTGGTTTTTTTTGTATTTCGCGGGCTTTCTTTCGAGCTCGAAAAAAGAGGTACACGTAAGGTTTTCTTTATGGCGAATAATGGAATGGGGGTTTCTGAAAGTGCTCTCCAACTTTGCGAATCACACTTAGTGTCTAAAGTCAATATTAAAAATTTTAAAAAAATTATTTTAATTACTAGTTAAGTAATTGCAATACAAAAAATTTCCTGTGGTGCGCCAAATGCCTGTCACCAATATGCAGGTAGTTTCACTCTCCTGACCCCAATATTTCATTTTTAAACCCTTGGTTCAAGTTAGCTGGGACACCCGGTATACGGTACATACACACCTAAAATGTTTCTGATTTAGGCAGCATGAGCCAATGGCAAAGTTCAAGCCAAATGACACTCAATTAGGGCGCACCCAATTCAGTGGAAACCCTGAAGGTAAAATAATTTCCAAGATACCTCTCCGCTCAAAGTGCAATGAAATACATAAGCAGTTAAAGTTAGAGCTGCCCTGCAATGCATGAGGGAGGCTTTCTGGGAAACGAGTGAAATGTCAATGTCTTTTGTAGCACATTTTATTGAGGGAAGAATACTTTGAAGCTACAGCTAGTTTCCTGATGTGTGCTGTTGGCTGCAACACTAACTAGCTTTAATTCTACAATTGCAGTGCATACTCTAAATGTATGAAATCAGAGTCAATTAACTTACATTGACTTTGACAATTATGCAATGAACCTTGCCATTTGTCATGCACGTAATATGTCCATCTCTTTAAATAATCTACCCGGACAAGTGGAACTGCACAACCTTCAAAACAAAACTTTCACGAAAAAGAAAATAACAAAGAAAAAGAGGAGTAAATGTGTACACATAAGAGACAAAAGATTGTCAGTGTTTATCATATCTCAGTTCCTGAGGTGCTTCTTCATTCTATCACAATACATACATTTTAGCCAGTCTTTGTCCGCATGATTTTTAGCCCACAACTGCTACAACTCTTTAGTGTCGTGGCTGGGCAACTTCACTGTACCTCGTTTCCCTAGATACTAATTGTGTTGGAGTTAGCTATCACTGTGTTTATGTCAATATGTATTGGATTCCGTGATTGCTATTTTTTTACAACTTGTTTTCAATGGGTTGTGGAAAGTATTTCCCACAAAATAAGACATATAATGTTTCAAGATGATGTATAATAAATAACAGAAGAGCGCTTTGAAACTATCCCAAGAATTAACCTTAAACTCAAGTTTTATTTGTGGTAAATTTGTCATGTGCACTGATGCTGTCAATTACATTGCACCGGTCAAATTTTAAAAGATGTACGTCAGTGAAATAATTTTGGGCATCCTCCACACTCGTTCGACATTGCAAACATTTCTGTGACGTCTTCCACGTCCACATATACAGTTGCCGACCGTTTATTCGGACCTCACGGGGACTACGGAAATGTCCGAATAAACAGGTGTCCGAAAAAGCAGATTAAAAAAAAACAAAGAAATCCTTTATTTTCACGGACTTATTCGGGCCCGGCAGTAGGCTTGAAGAAATCATGAATGCGCTGTTGCACGCTGTTCCGTTTACGCGCAATCAGATAAGCCTGAATCTCGGAGAGGGTCGTACAGTCACTATAGGCAGCTGAAAGCACAGTCACTGCTTGTGCACGCTCCGCATGCGACGGCAGTGTAGCACATGGTGCGTCATCTTCCGACGCAAAGTCATCGTCCGGCGGTGCAGCAGAAACCTGACAAATGATCTCGCCATCGAGTGGCTTGCCAGCAGGTTATCAGACAAACTTTAATGTGAAAAGCGGGCCATAAATGAATGCATGCAGACATTTCAGTGCACTCAATTACAACCCCATGCATTTTTTATTGCAAGCAATTAAATGGAAATACATTGTCCTTCTTAGTGAGCTCCTGGAAAGAGAAGTTCTCCAAGCAGGCAGCAAGCTGTCCCGGGCACATGTGGAGCACTACAGGCAGGCAAGATATGCCTACAATGATTGTTGCTTATGATTTTGTAAAACATACATCTGGTACGAAGTTCAAGAGTGGTGTGTGCATGTAGTACAGTTTTTTTGTTGCTTTCAGATCAGGAAAGTCAAGCTGGCAGCACAGACATTCAGTGCCTTAGTGAGCAAAGCGCTTGCTTTTGCTCTAGAACTCGGTGAACCTGGGTTTGATGGATGCCATGGGACTGCTGAGTTCATCAGCATGGTTGATAGGTATGAACTTCAACTTTCCACACATTCTAATCAACTAATCAATAAAGCACTTACTCTGTGCATTCCTATTTAGTATGATGGTGGAATGATAAAAAGAATGTGAGATTCAAACTAGGTAAATCAAATCATAATGGCAGAATAACCACATATTATAGGAACACCCACCATAAAGCAGAACAATTTTCATCAGGACAAATAAGTGTATAATAAGTGTCTCTTTTTGCACTTTTAATTTTACTTTACACTGTGAACCAAGTAGCCCTGCAACAAGCCTCCTCCTTTGTTACACCCTGCCTCTCTCTTTTTTTTTCCACCAGTCAAAATATATATTATAGAGGAAGGTTAGCTTCTACTCATTGTTTTTGGTTTGCTTATCTTCCTCAACCCAGTCCATCGTGTACTGCCTAGGGCCTTGAGGGAATAAATGAATTAAATACCACTGAATACCAACGTGTGCAATCGTGACTAAATCGATATACTCAAGACAACAGTCATGATGGCAAACCACCATGTATTTCATTCAGTGCATGCACTCAAGTTTGAATTTATCTAACATTTCTAGTTCAAGAGTAAGTGATGCTTTAGAGATGATTTTAGCTTTTCTGCTTCTATAAATCTTATCCAAATGAAAGTGTTCTACAGCTCACGACGCTTTGACATTCTGAAGCAGCTAAGAAAGGCAACATTAGATTGCATGTGAAAAAGGAGTCTGCTACTACCCTCTATTCCAGATATTGGATTCCACCATAAGTAGGGCAGCACCGTGCCATCAAAGAAGAGGCCATTAAATTTTAACAGTGCTCACAAACCTTTCCAGCAGTGAGGGGTGACCCATGCAGCAACTCTCCCACTCCAGTGGCTGAGTATGCTTTCACACATTACTGGAAGCACATTACTGCGAAATTTTCTCCAGGAAATCATTGAGAAGCACTAATTTGCAGCAACCGTTTCAGTAGAGGGGCAGTCTTGTCTTTCACTTAGGACAGCTAAGAAAGAGCTCCGAGCAGAGGTACATTCTTGCGGTAGTGTCTGATGATGACTGAGGAGTGTGGGTATAAAGCTTTTTCTTTTTGTATTCATTTTCCCTTGTGTACTGCAGGGAACTTCTACTGTCTACGAAATCCTGCGCACACTGCAAATTGTACTCGAGTACCAATTAGCCTCTTAGCATTTTTATTCAAAAGAACATTATTCCACGCACATGTGATGTTAATGAAATGACTGTGGTGATGCTAGGAAAGTATGTTCCAGAAGTAAGCATCAATTTAAACAGCATAACGAGCCACAAGTACAGACAGCATTTGTTGTCAGCATGTTCCATATATATAGCAGACTAAAGTATATGCCAAGTGCTTGCAACAAATACTGGAAAAGCCATATACCCGCAATGACAAAACACAGCAAATGAAAAGGAACTCTTTCCTTACCACTATAAATGTGGTAATTCAGGTGCTTTTATACTGGAACATTTCATTTGAAGATGTATCAGTCAACATATACCGTGATACATTATAATGCATACAGATCAATAATGTTTTGAATGGAGATAAAGCAGAAGAATTGCCGAGAGATTTCTTGAGAATTGTTATGCCTAACCTCAAAGAAGCACCACAAGAGTTACGAATGAAACAAATAGTAATCAGGTATTTTTAATACACATACTGGGAGTAAAAAAATATATGAACATATGCTCCTAGTTTCTAACTTCTGCAAGTTACACCCTGAGAAAAAAAAATTATGCAGATTTGCTGTCGTGAACATTACCTATAGCAATGCCCATGCTATGGGGGAAAATTGTGGCTTTGCAAATGTGAAAACGGAGAAGCACCCATGATGCAGGGAGCATCTGTTTTTACTAATTGCAGTAATCACACAAGCAACCCTTAAGCACTCAATGCAATAATTTTCAGGTTGGGGAGCATGCACAAGCCTAGTCATACTTCATTGTTCTGTTCAATCCACTTTTACGTGCAAGCAAGCTGGTCAACCAATGTGCCTGAATGTGGCTCTGGATCCATCATGCACTCTGTACAGTACTTTTACAGTATTGTACTTTACTGTACAGTAATTAATAAAGGCATTTGCACAGGCAGTGTTTCAAAAGCGACAGATTAGGCTGTTAGTAAAGCTTCTACCAAAGGTTAGTCTGAGAGCGAACGCGTGCTCTTTAAGGAAAAATCCTCATGACAGTAAGGATTGCTCTTATGAACAGTCCACAAGAGAAAAAAGTAAACATACACTTGATATTAGTCAAATGCAAGCATCAAAACTGAGCATGTACAGATGTTTGAGACACCGTTATAACTGTGTAGAAATCTGATCAAAACATTATCCCAACTGAAGTGATCGTGTCTTCACTGCTGCTATCATTTAATAATTTTGTTGTCGAGTCAGCCAAAGCACAAATTTTGTATTGTTTGATGGGTGAAGTACTTCGAGCACTGGAGACCAGTTTTGACAGTACCTCCTGTGAAATTTTATTTTTCCAGAGTTCCTAATGTGGCGTAAAGGGTAAAATATGACCAATACTTAAAGGGCCCCCCACCAGGCCCCATAGCAAATTTTGGTTATACACTGGAAGTTGTTACGTGTCCTCTAGGGAGTGTTCTGCCACAATCATTTTTCAAATCAGCTCATTAATGGCCAAGATAGAAATATTTCAGTGCCGCGAACCCACAGTTTCAGCAGGCAGGCTCCACTGCCAAGCAAGACACTCTTTCCATTCGCCCTGTCTAGCCTACACAAGCAAAATTCCTTCCCTGCGTTCTCCCATACCGGACCTTGAGGATCGCATACGTCACAGGTGTCTTTTTTTTTTGCTCCTCACTTTTTTTTTCTATGCTACGCACTCCCCCCCCCCCCCCCCCCCCAATGGCATCGCGCGCGAGCTGTTATCTCGTTCGTGCAGCACATGATTTTGCATGCTGTGCACAAGGAAACATGACTAGCGGTATAATTCAGTGCCACACTAGTACTGAGGCAGAACAAGCGGATCGCAGAGCATGATCACGTGCTGGAACACGGTAGAAAATGGCATAGCTTCAGTGCCTGCGCACGTGACCGCACGACCATGGAAAAAAGCAGGCGAAGCGGAAGTACATCTCTCTTGCTTTGGTGCGAAGTCAAACAAAAAACCCGCAGACATTTCATTTGTATGTTTTATTATTTCTCTAAACTTTAATTCGTCAATTCAAGCAACAGATCATACAGGTAACAGATGTTGTCTTGAATAATTCTCGAAGTCACGTGTCACCATGAGCGACGTCACACTGTGGACATGATTGCGTAGGCGCAGTGGCACGATTACATTACCATTTGGCTTGGAACCTGGTGGCCGCGAGTGAAGAGAGAAACGGCGTTTGGATTGATATGTCAGATCTCTCCAGATCTCTCCGCGGCGCATAGCGATGTAATACTTTGCAGACACGATTGTTATTGTGCAATGTATGCTCTGCACTTGCCAGCTCAAAATGGCCAGACCTGGTGAGGGGCCTTTTAAAAGAGCAACTGTCATTTCATACCATGTATGGTGTGACTTGTGAAAAAATTCCAACGCAAATGCTTAGCAACGTGTTGAAACACTGTCAACGAAATTGATCCTTTTTTTTTGGCCCAAATAATCTTGTCATGATCGATCTTGCCAAGGAGTTGCAGCAAGTGGACGGTGTCACCCACACCATATACGCTGACGATATAACCATCTGGGCCCACAAAGGCAGTGACGGCGAAATAGAAACGGCACTACAATCCGCCATTGAAACAGTCGAGACCTATATCCAAGGCACGGGGCTTCGCTGCTCCCCTGCAAAGTCCGAACTCCTTCTCTACAGGCCTACTCTCCGTGGCCGCCGTCCAAAATACTCCATCGCTAAACGCCATTACGAAGACATTGCGCTTCATCTCACGGATGGCAGCCCCATACCCCTCGTCACCAATATCCGTGTGCTCGGCTTGCTCATAGAGGCGAACGGAGCGAATGGCATGGCCCTCGCCAAAATCAAGATGAATACAGCCAACACCATGAGACTTTTGAAGCGGGTCTCCAACCGCCGTGGGGGTATGAAAGAGGAGAATCTGCTCCAATTAATCCAGTCATTCGTAATTTGCCACATCACCTACGTTGCTGCGTATCTAAACTGGTACAAGGCTGAACAAACCAAGATCAACATCCTCCTACGCGGTGTCTATAAACAAGCCCTGGGCCTCCCCGGTTGCACCAGCACTGACCTCCTCCTTCAACTAGGCGTCCACAACACACTGGACGAGCTCATCGAGGCCCAACGTCGCTCTCAGCTGGAGAGACTCACTCTCACAGCGACGGGTCGCCATATCCTCACCTCGCACGATATCACCTACCACCATCAACACGGCCATAAGCACCAGATCCCCTCCACCATACGAGCTTGGATTCACGCCGATCCTATCCCCAGAAACATGCACCCCGAATACAACCACGCACGTCGCACAGCACGTGCTACGGTTCTCACCAAATCCCTTACTCGCCACGACGGTGTGAGTTTCGTCGACGCCGCCGAGTATCCCCACGGTACCCGCTTTGCAGCCGTCACCACGCGTGAAGGCTCTCTCCACCATGCTATCAGCCTAGTAACCCCACACGCTGAGGAAGCTGAAGAAGTGGCCATCGCGCTAGCCACACTAGACCCAACATGCCATACCATCGTCTCTGACTCCCGCTCCGCCGTTATCAACTATATCAACGGCCGTATTTCACACCAAGCCTTGCGCATCTTGCAACAAGCGCCCCGCTCCACCGACCATCAGGTTGCACTCGTCTGGTTCCCGGCTCATGTAGGCACCGTCCACCCGCACCTCCCCAACCTCAACGAGGTTACCCACTCCCTAGCGCGAGGCCTAGTTAACCGCGCGAGAGAAGGGGAGGCTGCCCCCACCGGTAGGGATCGCCTGACACGCTACAATGATCTTGTGAAGTCCTTCTACTTAGAGCGTAGAACCTTCCCCGGCCCACACAACAAACTATCCCGAGCGCAGGCTACAACTTTCCGCCTGCTGCAAACCAATACTTACCCCTCGTTACAACTTTATAACAAGATCTACCCAGACATTTACCCCAATCCCACGTGCCATATTTGCAAGACACAGCCAGCCACACTTACACACATGCTTTGGGACTGTACACACCAATACCCCGACACTAACCCCACGACCCTCTCGTCGAGATGGCACGCTGCCCTGCGTAGCCCCAACCTTGACGACCAACTCTGGGCGACCCAGCAGGCCTGCGAGGCGGCGAAGAGGCAACACCTCGACGTCCCCACGTGGGAGGCTTAGGCCCAGCCACCATCTCTTGCTGGTTTCAATAAAGTTTATTCAGTCAGTCAAATAAGAAATGAGTTATGCGCTAACAGTAGTATTTAGTGAAAATTCACCCAGACGTTTTAACTGTGTCTATAAGCTTGCCACAAATCAAAATACCAATTTTTCCAGTTTGAGGCATGAAATCAGTGCATGCAGCAAGTGACCCTAGATGTAAACTGGCTTATGAATAGAATATGCAAGGCAGACTTGGAAGCTAGTAACACTCTGGTTCCTAAACTGCATTAACTACCTCTTTCCTTCCAGGACATTTGACACTCTCGACTCTTGGAGCCCTATTGCGAAAGGTTTCAAGTCTCCACTGCGACCATCTACATTACACTACCAGAAGGAGTTCATGGAACTAGCTGGGAGAGAACTGATGGGCTTGCGACTGGGGTCAAGAAAGCCAGTGGTCGAGGACAGACGAAAAATGTCAGTCATTTATCTGGTGTTCACACTAGAGAGTGTATCCCAGCTATCAACAAAAATCTTCGACAAAGAGCTGTGCAGGTAAGAAAAAATGTCAGATTACTAAGTATGCACTTTAAGGCCAAGAAGAGAAAATCATAGTTTAACCAGACATGTGAACTATAGCTGTCCATGCACGCAATGGCTTTCATTGCCTCATTTACCAATCTGAGTACATTAAATACGCTCAATCCCACTCTGCTGCACATGGTATTTATAAAGGTTTCATCGCCTAAGTAATTAGCCAATTGTTTTGCATGACTGGAATGAACTTTTAGACAAAAATATGTCACTATTAAAACTGTGCCACCCCATTGTAAGGAAATTCATCGACAGGTAGCAAACAAGACTCGTACAATGTGCTCAGTGAGTGCACTGCATGGTCTCCATAGCAAGGTAAGGTTGTATGCAGATGACCGCATGCCTTGAAGAGATGCACAGACTGAATATGATGTGCCTTGCTTGCAAAAGGACTTAGCATCCACAGCAGCCGTGAAAAATGGAATATGTGGCTAAATGTTGCCAAGTGTCAGTTCATTTCTGTTCCACATACACAGCCTACACCTTGGTCAAACTTCTTTAGTAATTTATGACGTATGAATATTTCCAAGAATGCCACATAAGTAAAAAAATACCAAGTCATCACATACAAAAATACCAACAAGTTAAATTTCATTAACTGCAATTTTTATACAGTACCATCAAAAGTTCAAATGTTTTTATATCATGAACGTACTACCAACTGTGGAAAGTGCTTGCCATTCTTGAGATCCTTACATGTTGAATTTAGCTGCCACACTAGAACAAGTACAGAACCATGCTGCATGTTTTATGACAGATAATTACAAGCGACTTGCTAGTATAAGTCCTACTAAAGGCCCTCTCGGCAGAGTAATATTGGCTTAATGCAGACAAAGAATAAACATCATCATGCTTTACTGCATATGTTTTTGGCAATTTGGCATTGATATCAATTGCAAACTCTTACAGGCCACTTTTTTATCAAAGAATTGTGAATCTACCCATAATGTCTATGAAATAATATGTTGCACTGAAGCCTTTTTCCCCCTATAACCTTTCCCTAAGGGAAAAGTTTTTTGGTAGTACTGAAGGGTATGAGTCAAACTATTCTTGTTGCTATGAAATAACATTTTAAAAACAGAGAGAAAAGTAGGGCTAGCTGGTGCGTATTCCAAACCTGAAACATTGTTAAAGGGCCCCTCACCAGGCCTGGACATTTTGAGCTGACAAGCGCAGTGCATACAATACACGCTAACGATCGTGTCTGCTAGATGTTACGTCCATTTGTGCCGCAGAAAAAGCTTAAATTTCAAACCAATTTGCTCTTCTCCTTGCGGTTGCCCAGCTCCCAGCCACAGAGCGAAGCGTGGTGGGACTGCCTCGCTAATCTGGATCATGAGATGCAGCGCATGGGTGACACGTGGGTGCGATTCACAGCAGCTGCCATACAGACCACCTAGACGACGCACACTACTCTGGCGCCATCTTGTAGCCATTGTAGCAGCACTACACTTTTCTCCTCATGCTTTCGCCATACCCTCCTCTTCCGCTTTCCTTCTCGCGTCTTTCATCCCCTGCTGTGCTCCGCATTCAATCTTTCATCTTTCACCGTGCTCATTCACTCGGTTACGCCAAAGCTCGCCGCAGGAACAGGCGCCTAAGAGCTGCGCTCTAAAAGAAGACAAGTCCCATGATCTATCTGTCACATGATCCTCCAGCTCTGGTTTGAGAGAATGCAGGGAAGGAATTTCACTTGTGGAGGCTAAATGGGCCAAGTGGAGAGAGTGTCTATGTTGGCAGTGATGCTCGCCTCCCGAAATCATGTGTTCGCGCCAGTTCAAATATTGCTGTTTCTGCTAGTAATGAAATGATTTGAAAAATTATTGTGGTAGAGCAGCCCTTAGAAGTCATGAAACTACTTCCAGCACATAACCAAAATTTGTTGTTTGGGCTGGTGATGGTCCCTTCAAGTAGCGCTGAAAAAATGTGGAACAAGAACGAGAAGCACAAATGACGCAATGCTAGACTTCAACTAAATTTTTACTACGATGAAACATAACATTCATGGAATGCACAGAGCTCCCGACGCAAAAGGCAACTTTTCGTTTCCCCTTCCCCCACTGTAACTCATTGTATCGAAACAAATCAACACGCAGGTTATTCTCCAGATAGAAAGATTCTTTCTTGGCGAGATCCAGTGACAGAGTGCTTCGGTGCACACCTATGAGCCGCTTTTTCGATGAAAGACACATTGAATATTTACATAACAACCTACCTCTCGAACCATCTGAGTGCTTTTAAGCTGCGCGGTGCACGACCACCCATGGCAATTGTCAGCTAGATGGCCACAAGCCATTGAGGCACTGAAAGCTGTCATCTGTTTCCTGAAGCAATGTGTAAACGACGACACGAGTTTACAATGCCCTAAGTCTTCATTACTTCAATGTAACGGTTTCTTAATACTACACACATTTTTTTACACTGTTATTTCTTTCTATTCTGTTTAATACATGCTTTTTTATTATTTTTTTCACATGCTGTTGCATCCCCCCTGTAATAAGCTTTCACAGTGCTCCATGTTTTTCCACATAAATTAACAATTAATAAATGCGTAAAGGGGTTACTGAAAAAGTTCGCCCGCAGACGCGAGGACAAGCCGAGAAAAAACAAGGACGAGCGCTAACTCCCAGCTGAACTTTATTCCAAACACAGGCTTGAATAAATAGGAAAACCAAAAGAGAACAAAACAAGGCTATCATCTTGAACATCGCATGTTACTCCATGTACCCGAATGAGTTGGCCAAGAACCAAAACTCCCTACCAGAGAAGCGGACGGAAGTCTGACTGATGCACTTATCTTTGCTGATACACATAGGGAAGGCTTCCATGAGCTCACTCACGAGTTGATCCCTGTGCCTGAATAGAATTGTTTTGTCGAAGAGCGGTTTGCATTGGATCTTCTTTTTCTTATCGTTCTTGCCACATATTCAGCAATGTTTAGGGAGGTTATCAAGGGAATTTCCTCCAAGTAATCTTCGGTGTTCTACTAATTTCCCATTTATTCGTGCATGTGTCTGGAACAAACTTCAGTTGTGAGTTAGCGCACATCATTGTTTTTTCTCGGCTTGTCCTCATGTCTCTGCGTAAACTTTTTCAGTATGCATTTCAACCAACCAGCCCAACTTCCTGCTCTCATAAGCATACAGGGGAATCGAATCACCTGTTCACATCAGTACGTAAGCAGACACTGCGAGCAGAACATAGAGCTGTGAATACTTCTGTCACATTTTTTATTGCTATGCACTAAGTGGAGCTGACAAGCATAACATAACTACAGCTCCTGCTCACTTTGAAAAAAAAAGAAGAAAAAACAACAGCTCCTTCTGACCATTTATGAAACCAGCTTTGTATTCTAATGCCCTTCTTTGCTTGCACTACTATGCCACTTTACCATGATCTTGGATTTTAGCACGAAGTGACACGTACAGAGACTAGAAGCAGGCAGGACGAGCGCTAACTCTCAACTAAATTTTTATTGAAACGAAGAACATATATATATGTATAAGTGATTGCAAAAAACTGCAGCATAAGAACATGACAAGGTATAAAGACATCAGTTAAACATATCAGGAGGTAGGGAAGTCAAAAAAGGAAACAACAAAAAGACACTAATTCAGATTAACACACGTGTTGTGAAGATACTGAAATTCGCATTCTAAGAGAGACAAGCAGAGACTTGCATTAGCCATGCATCTTTGTCTCTGTTAGAATGCGAATTTCAGTATCTTCACAACACGTGTGTTAATCTGAAGTAGTGTCTTTTTGTTGTTTCCTTTTTTGACTTCCCTACCTCCTGATATGTTTAACTGATGTCTTTATACCTTGTCATGTTGTTATGCTGCGGTTTTTTGCAATCACCTATATATATATATATATGCTCTTTGTTTCAATAAAAATTTAGTTGGGAGTTACGCTCATCCTGTCTGCTTCTAGTCTCTGTCTGTGTCACTTCGCACTACTATCCAAGATCATGTTACCGTACCAACTCACCCAACTTTCTATTCTTTTGCATTGTGCCACTTTGTTCACACTGTCTGTATTTTTGTGTATGTAAGTGTTTGTATGCTTTTGGGCTAGTTGGTACATGGTTGGGCATGGACACAAAACATTGGCCAAAACATGTTCAGAAGTAATACATATAGTGCTCTAACCTTACAAGTCTCTGTTAAGAGAAGTTGTCCTATTTTTCTTCACAGGTACATCTGCACCAGCCACCTAAACCAGGACCCACTCGAAATGTATTTCAGTTGTATCAGACAGCGAGGTGGATGGAACAGTAACCCATCAGCATTATAGTTCCGACATGCTTACCGTAAAACACTTGTCCATGCAGTCATCGCATGTTCAAGAAACGCCAATGCAACTCCACAGCTGGAGGATATCTGCCTGCCCAGGAGTCAGGCACATGCCAGTGGCTTGCTCACTGCACAAAGCAATGACGACGGCAATGCAAGCAACACTACACACTGCAGCACTGGGCAACCAACAACCACACTCACAGAAGATGCAATTGATCGTGATTGCTTTGCTTTAAGCGAATACTTGGGAGAAGTAGTGCAGTACATTGGTGGTTTTGTAGTTAGAAGAATAACAAAGAAGCTCTCTTGTGCAGAGTGCGCTGCTCTGCTTGTGTGTGACACCGTGCACAGCTTGTTGACAACTCTGAAAGACAATGGTGGCCTTATTGAACCTTCAAAATTTGTGCACACTGCATCATACGCTTCTGAGTGCATCATGCGTCAGCACACTGATGTGCACAAAGAAAGCATTGAGACACTCACACTCAAGGCCTTTGAAGAGTTTGTTAACCGAATTAGCAACATGCTTCAGCAAATACGCCATTACCATGAAGAACCGCAACACATTATCAACCTTATAAAAGTGCTGCAGGCCAAATATGTAACACTGCGACTGCAAGCTATTGGCCGACGAATCACTGAACAGAGCAGAGGGGCATACATAAGGCATATAGTGACAAAATATGTACTGTTCCTGCATCAGTAGGAGCGTGTGTAAGCATGCTCAAAACATCAGTGGCTGTGAGCGCCGGCTGTACACTGTTTGAGTAACGCTATTGAGAGGACACAGATAGCGAAAGGGTATGGGACTAACAAAATCAAAGGTACTTAACATGGCGGTCTCATACAGGCCATGATCAGTAGTGCTGTGAGCAATGTAGTGTTCAGCATGTGTTCACAAACAACAATGTGCCAGACAACTTTAAGGTGCATGCATAGTGCATACTGAAGTTAAACCACTGGTGCCTTACTGTAGGTGGTAATAAACGCAGGCCAAGTGTCGGTCTCACACTGGTGGAACAGGGCAGATATGACCAGTGTGCAAGTTACACATAAGCTGCCACTTCAACAATCAGCCTCGCACATAAATGTATAGACAATGCAATGATAACCCCTCCTTTCATGCTAAATGGATGATGAGCGACTAGCTAGCCTGCCTCTCCATTGTTGCTATGTTCATGTAACAATGGAATGCCAAGAAACATGCAAATAATGTACAAAACTTACCTATCAGTTGCAGCATCTCATCATGCTGGACAGCATAAGGCAATTGTGCGAGGAGTGTGGATTTCCTTATGAAGATGGTTGTTAAACTCATCCAGTTATCACCCCATAGTCTCAAAGGGGAGGGCATGAGTCAAACCGTGGCCACTGAAGGCTTACTAGGTTGGTGCTCTACGTTTCCATGCTTACGCAGTAATGGAGCTGTCAGTCTGGTATAGTGAATTCTGCACCATTGAAATGCACAAAATGAATGATTTCTTTAACTTTGCTTTTTGTTTTGGAGACAACAATTTCGCAAAAACCTACTCTGCTGTGACACGACACCACATGATACATGACATGATTGTATGTCTAGTACAGTGCTTTTTAGGGTTTAGTAATGCTAAATGTGTTTCGTCTCCATTGCTGATGGGTGGCTGGAGCCCAGTCAAGCTACAGTGTAGCGGCTTTTTCTTCGGCCACCTTTTTCGCCTTGTAAAGTTGCGAAATAAAGTTGCTTTGATTGATTGATTGATTGATTGATTGATTGATTGATTGATTGATTGATTGATTGATTGATTAATTGGTTGATTGACCTCTATTCCAGCTACATACTACATGACAGAAAATGTGAATTGATGTCACAGTGACAATTTCATTTGCATAAGTGTGCATGTATTACTGTGGAGTGTTAGACTATGCCTATGTGACCCACCAGAAATCTGTTACAGCACAAGCTACTTCGCACAAATGCAGATTAATCATTGTAGAATTGAACACCACATGTAATGCAATTATTATCATCATCAACATCCTGGCTACGCCCACTGCAGGGCAAAGGCCTCTCCTATGCTTCTCCAACTACCCTGATCATGTGCTAATTGTGGCCATGTTGTCCCTGCAAACTTCTTAATCTCATCTGCCCACTGTTGCGTACTCCAGGGTAGCGTATCGTACTGCTGCCGAGTTGTAGCGATGCCTGCCTATCGAAGCTCGACTGACGTTACTATTGGGTAGCGTGGCGTTGGCGGGCTGCGGGCATCCAGTAGACCATGGCGATCGGGCAAGGACAAGACGATTTCTAGTGCGAAACTTGCACGGTTTATTCAAAGGTTGAAAGATGATGAGAAGAGAATGAAGTGATGAAAAGTACATTTCGGGGCCCCTTAAATAGGCTCTCTTCAATCGTGGGAGGGATCTTGCTCCCGTCGACGTCATGTGACAGGGACAGAGTCTGGTTTGTCAAAGGGCGTCTCGCCTCCGGTTATACCGAGTCTGCTGCAAGGAGGAGGGCATCTCGCCTCCGGTTATACCAAGCCTCAGGTCCGAGAATTGCAGACGCTTGTCCTTCACTTTTGGGCGTTGCTGGTTCGCAGAAGTTCCCCTGTAGAGCTTGACAGTTCGAGGAAAGGGTCCCTCTAAAGTCGCACATAAACACACACAAGAGGCCTGTAAACACTGTGGGGCTTCCGCCAGACCAGCAGACACTCGAGATGACCATGGCAATTTAGGAAGTCGCGCTTCGTTTCAATGCATGGTGGGTGAAAGTCCTTTCTGCACAAGGTGCTAGACGCCAACCGTAACAGGAAGTCACACTTCGTTTCGACGAGGCATGGTGGGTCAAAGTCCTTTCTGCACAAGGTGTTAGAAGCCAACCGTAACAGAAGTCATGCTTCATTTTGATGAGGCATGGTGGGTGAAAGTCCTTTCTGCACGAGGTGCTAGACGCCAGCCGTAACACCACCAAACTTTCTGCCGCCCCCTGCTACGCTTCCCTTCTCTTGGAATCCAGTCCGTAACCCTTAATGACCATCGGTTATCTTCCTTCCTCATTACATGTCCTGCCCATGCCCATTTCTTTTTCTTGATTTCTACTAACATGTCATTAGCTCACTTTTGTTCCCTCACCCAATCTGCTCTTTTCTTATCCCTTAACGTTACACCCATCATTCCTCTTTCCATAGCTTGTTGCTTCGTCCTCAATTTAAGTAGAACCCTTTTCGTAAGCCTCTAGGTTTCTGCCCCGTAGGTGAGTACTGGTAAGACACAGCTGTTATACACTTTTCTTTTGAGGGATAATGGCAACCTGCTCTTCATGATCTGAGAATGCCTGCCAAATGCACCCCAGCCCATTCTTATTCTTCTGATTATTTCAGTCTCATGATCTGGATCTGCGGTGTTACGTTTCGCCTACAACGCGCGGTAATGCCGGCGCGGATGCAACGGACGCCGGGGCTTCGTTCAGGGCGGCGGACGTTTTGGCCCGTTCGGCGCCGCCGCGGCGCCTCCCCGCCAAGCGTGTCCAGGCGTGTTTCAGTGCCACGTGTCTTCGTATGTGCGTGTGTGTGTGTGTGTGCCCACGCTTGTCAAAGCGCGGCAGCCGGGGAGCGGAGCTCCCCAAGTGAGGTGCCAGGAGGTCTGTCCGTCGGCGGGTTGGCGATGCGTCACTACACTCGGCTCACCATGTCTCTCGGCTCGACCGTGCGCGCCGTCGTGGGCTCATGCTCCGCCGTCGCGTGGGCTCATCCCGTGACCTTCCTTCTGGCCCGCGACGCCGACAGTATAAGAGCACCTGCCCCCGGACGCCAGGGGAGAGGCTCCGATTTCTTCTGTTGAGTTACGTGCTCTCCCGTCTCTCCACTTCGGTCGACCTGACCGGCCGCTCTTTTGCTATGTTAGAATAAACAAGTTGTTCTGTTACCAGTCTTCTCATGCTTTGCCGGGACCTTCGGATGCTTCCAGTGCCCCAGGCCGCCAGGCCAACGCTACCCTTGGGGCTTGCGACCCATTCGCAATAACGGGCGCCAGCACCGAGACCCCAACAACTGGTTGCCAGCGGTGAGATCGCGACAACCGAGGCCAGCAGCGAAGAGATGCGGTTGACTGTATGCTGAGCAGCACAACGACCATCCGGGAGCAGTGCAACGAGCCCTGTGTGATGACTGGTTGCCTGCAGCGGAACGACTGCGCTGAATTCTTAGCTGCGAGGTTTGGTGAGTGCGGGACTTTCTTCTTCTGAGTTTTGCCAGGCTTTTGTTAGTGTCAGAAACAGAGCTGGTAATTGTGGTTGTCGTTGCTGCCGGGTTAGTTTGCGGCAAGACAATAGTAGGCAGTAGAGAAAGCAGCATTCAGAGCAGCCATGGATTTGAAGTCGTTGCGCAAACCGAAATTGCTGGAGCTTGCAAGAGAGTTGGGTCTGGATGTCTCAGACAAACTCAGAAAACCAGAACTGCTAAGGGCTATTCTTGAGTTAGAAGCTGAGGATGACGAGCTGTCGGAATGCCTTGAGACCATTGAGGAGAGGGAGACGGCAAAAAGACAGGAGCGCGAACTTAAAGAGCAAAAAGAGAAACAGGAGCGCGAACTTAAAGAGCAAAAAGAGAAAGAAAAAGAAGAGCGCGACCGTCAACACGCTTTGGAAATGAAGCGTCTCGAGTTAGAGATGGAACGCGCTCGTAATGGAAGTCAGGCACACGGTGCAGGAGAACGAGTATTGTTCAAAATGACTGACCTGATGCGGCCGTTTAAGCTTGGAGAGGACATTGGTTTGTTCCTGGTTAACTTTGAGCGAACGTGCGAGAAGCAGGGGTTCTCTCGGGAAACGTGGCCACAGCGCTTGCTCACTTTGCTACCCGGCGAGGCGGCCGACGTAGTCGCTCGCTTGGAGAGAGAGGAGGCAGAGGATTTCGACAAAGTGAAATCGAGTCTGCTAAAAAAGTACCGGCTGTCAGCGGAGGCGTTCCGTCGGAAGTTTCGGGAAAACGAGAAAGGCAGAAGTGAGTCATATACAGAGTTTGCGTACAGGCTTATGTCAAACATGCAGGAGTGGCTCAAAGAAGAGAAAGCGTTTGGTGACCACGAGAAAGTTCTGCAGTGTTTCGGGCTAGAGCAGTTTTATAGTCGGTTACCTGAGAACGTGCGGTACTGGGTCTTGGATAGGCCAGACGTTAGTACGGTGGCTCGAGCCGCTGAGCTAGCCGAGGAGTTTGTGACGCGTCGGGCTCGTGGAGCTAAGGACGGTCAAAAGGGTGAATTTGGCTCCAAGTTTGAGAGGCCAAAGTTCACGCCCATGAGAGCAAAGGGGGACACACGTAGTTCGGATGCGAGTGAAAGCAGTCCGACCGAACGTAAGGAGACGGCGGCAACCGAAGCCGAACGCAGAAAGCGGTTCGAGACGAGGCAAGCGCGCGTTTGTTATACGTGTCAGAAGCCGGGTCACTTTTCGGCGCAGTGTCCAGAAACAAAACCAAAAGTCGTGTTTTTGTCTTTATGCAGCACTGACGAGAACATGAAGCTTCTCGAGCCTTACATGCGAGACCTCCTCGTGAACGGGAAAGAGTGCCGAGTGCTTCGCGATTCCGCAGCTACAATGGATGTAGTTCACCCCTCTTACGTAGAACCCGATATGTTCACGGGCGAGTGCGCATGGATCAAGCAAGCAGTGGAAGCTCATAGCGTGTGTCTGCCGGTAGCAAAAGTGCTTATTGAAGGACCTTTCGGAGCACTTGAGACGGAGGCCGCAGTGTCATCTATGCTGCCCCCCCAGTACCCGTACCTATTTTCGAACAGGTCCGATCACCTCCTGCGCGAGAAGGGGCTTTTGTTTGGTGAGGCTAGCGTTCAGGCCTTAACCAGATCGAAGGTTCGGGAGCTCGCTGCAAAGGCGGTAGTTGCGGGGCCAACGTTGTTGAACGATGAGAAAGGGTCAGAGGCGCAGCAAGCTGGTATTCAGAGCACGCCCGAACTGAATAAAATTGAGCCTGTAGCGTTAAAGGCACCAGATACTGGAGAGGAAAATCCCGACACGGGAAAGTTAGAAGAGCTGTCTCCAGATTTGCTCATCGCGCCTACGTCAGACGGACTAAACAGGTTGCTAAAAGTCAGCCGGTCGGCTTTGATAGCCGAGCAAAAGAAGGATGGCAGCCTAGAAAACATACGCTGCATTGTCAAGGAAGGTATCGCCAAGAAAAATGCTCGCTTTGTGGAAAGAGGTGAGGTCCTGTACCGGAAGTATCTAGACCGCAGGGGAGTGGAGTTCGATCAGCTGATCGTGCCTCAATGCTATCGTCAGGATCTGTTGCGCTTGTCGCATGGGGGTTCGTGGTCCGGACACCTAGGAGTTAAGAAAACTAAGGACCGCGCCACATGCGGCTACGGGGTTTTCGCCAGCTGAGCTGGTGTACGGTCGCTCGCTGCGATCTCCGCTTCGCATGCTTCGAGAATCATGGGAAGGCAGGGGCGACGACCCAGTCGTGGTAGAGTACGTGCTTAAGCTCCTCGAACGCTTAAGAAGGGCACAGGAGTTGTCAGGTGAAGCAATGGCAAGGGCCCAGCACGGATTGTTCAAAAACTGTCGGACGTTAACTACGTGGTGAGTCTGCCAGGAAAGCGGAAAGCACAGCAAGTTTACCACTGTAATCTGCTCAAACCCTATAAGCAACGGGAAGCAGTGGTGTGCATGATGGTAAACGTGCCCGAAGAGCTTCCGGTCGAGCTTCCGGGACTAGGCTCAGTGACGAACAGGAAAGACACCGATCAAGTCATTAGTGACTTAATAAGTAAAGCATCGCTGTCGCCTGAGCAGAAAACCGAACTACACCAGCTCTTACAAGAGTTTCAAGGTCTGTTCTCTGAGAGGCCTGGTAGGACTTCTGTCCTTACTCATGACATAGAACTTACCTCCCCAGAGCCAGTACAATCCAAGGCGTACCGGGTGTCACCCCGCCAGAGCGATATTATGGAGGCTGAGGTAAAGAAAATGCTACAGCTCGGTGTTATTGAGGCGGGTGAGAGTGATTATACCTCCCCTTTGATTTTAGTTGAGGTACCGGGCAAGGAACCTCGTCCTTGCGTCGACTACCGCAGGCTTAATTCCATCACTAAGGATCAAATTTATCCGATCCCTAACATCGAGGAGCGCCTTGAGAGAGTGAGTAGCGCTCAGTTTATTTCCACCCTAGATCTTGTCAGGGGTTATTGGCAGGTTCCACTTACAGAAGAGGCTAGTAGGTATGCGGCATTCATTTCACCAATGGGGACATTCCGTCCTAAAGTTTTGAGTTTTGGTTTGAAGAACGCGCCATACTGCTTTTCAAGCCTCATGGATAAAGTGTTGCGGGGACAGCAAGAATTCGCTTTACCGTATCTAGACGACGTAGCGATATTCTCCGCATCCTGGCCTGAGCATATGGCCCACTTGCGGGCAGTGCTAACCCGCCTGCGCGATGCGGGCTTGACAGTCAAGGCTCCCAAGTGCCAGTTAGCACAGGCCGAGGTTGTCTACCTCGGACACGTGATTGGTCGGGGTCGTCGCCGCCCCTCTGAAATAAAGGTGGCCGCTGTGCGAGACTTCCCGCAACCGCGCACGAAGACCGATATTCGGTCGTTCTTAGGTGTCGCCGGCTACTATCAGAGGTACATCCCCAGGTACTCTGATATCGCGGCTCCCCTAACGGATGCTCTAAGAAAGACAGAGCCGCAAACAGTCGTCTGGGACGAGGCAAAGGAAAGAGCTTTTAGCGCCCTAAAGAGCGCCCTAACAAGCCAGCCTGTGCTACGATCGCCCGACTACACAAAAGGGTTCGTTGTTCAGTGTGATGCTAGTGAGCGAGGCATGGGCGTTGTACTGTGCCAACGGGAAAATGGAGAAGTAGAACACCCCGTCCTGTATGCTAGTCGTAAGCTGACGAGTCGTGAGCAGGCGTATAGCGCCACCGAGAAAGAGTGTGCGTGTATCGTGTGGGCCGTTCAGAAATTGTCATGTTACCTAGCTGGCTCGAGGTTTATCATTGAGACGGATCACTGCCCTCTCCAATGGCTGCAGACCTTCTCTCCCAAAAATGGCCGCCTCCTGCGCTGGAGCCTCGCTTTGCAACAATATTCCTTTGAGGTACGTTACAAAAAGGGGAGTCTCAACGGTAACGCCGATGGCTTAAGTCGAAGCCCCTAACGTGGGAATCAGCCTCAAAATTGCTTGTTACTGATGTTTTTCTTCCTGAGGCAGGATTTTTAACCTATTGCTTTCGTGTAGTGTTTCAAAGTGATGATGTGCTTTCTAGTGCAATTTTCCGATTTGTGGACGCGTTCTGAGTGCTGCTAAACTACTGTAAGGAACTAGGCAGCAGTATAAAAGGGGAAAGGGCCTGGCAGGGCTTAGTGAGGGTTGTGCCGTGCTTGCTGACTGAGCGGTTGACTTTCGACGTAGTTCTAACGCTTGCCGGAAACGAGAACAAAAATGTCAACTCTCCCGAAGTCACTTTGCAGTGTCCTGTGAGCACCTGAACGTGAGAACGAGGCCTTCTCTGTGCGCTGCGCTCAATTTAGAAACGCCAAAGGACGCCCGACTTCGGTTATGAGCATCATCGAGCGACATCCCTCCGGACAGCGGATGCAGTCCCCTGACCATCGGGATCTCCTTCCCCCGGCGGGGCGGTCTGTTACGTTTCGCCTACAACGCGCGGTAATGCCGGCGCGGATGCAACGGACGCCGGGGCTTCGTTCAGGGCGGCGGACGTTTTGGCCCGTTCGGCGCCGCCGCGGCGCCTCCCCGCCAAGCGTGTCCAGGCGTGTTTCAGTGCCACGTGTCTTCGTATGTGCGTGTGTGTGTGTGTGCCCACGCTTGTCAAAGCGCGGCAGCCGGGGAGCGGAGCTCCCCAAGTGAGGTGCCAGGAGGTCTGTCCGTCGGCGGGTTGGCGATGCGTCACTACACTCGGCTCACCATGTCTCTCGGCTCGACCGTGCGCGCCGTCGTGGGCTCATGCTCCGCCGTCGCGTGGGCTCATCCCGTGACCTTCCTTCTGGCCCGCGACGCCGAGAGTATAAGAGCACCTGCCCCCGGACGCCAGGGGAGAGGCTCCGATTTCTTCTGTTGAGTTACGTGCTCTCCCGTCTCTCCACTTCGGTCGACCTGACCGGCCGCTCTTTTGCTATGTTAGAATAAACAAGTTGTTCTGTTACCAGTCTTCTCATGCTTTGCCGGGACCTTCGGATGCTTCCAGTGCCCCAGGCCGCCAGGCCAACGCTACCCTTGGGGCTTGCGACCCATTCGCAATAACGGGCGCCAGCACCGAGACCCCAACAACTGGTTGCCAGCGGTGAGATCGCGACAACCGAGGCCAGCAGCGAAGAGATGCGGTTGACTGTATGCTGAGCAGCACAACGACCATCCGGGAGCAGTGCAACGAGCCCTGTGTGATGACTGGTTGCCTGCAGCGGAACGACTGCGCTGAATTCTTAGCTGCGAGGTTTGGTGAGTGCGGGACTTTCTTCTTCTGAGTTTTGCCAGGCTTTTGTTAGTGTCAGAAACAGAGCTGGTAATTGTGGTTGTCGTTGCTGCCGGGTTAGTTTGCGGCAAGACAATAGTAGGCAGTAGAGAAAGCAGCATTCAGAGCAGCCATGGATTTGAAGTCGTTGCGCAAACCGAAATTGCTGGAGCTTGCAAGAGAGTTGGGTCTGGATGTCTCAGACAAACTCAGAAAACCAGAACTGCTAAGGGCTATTCTTGAGTTAGAAGCTGAGGATGACGAGCTGTCGGAATGCCTTGAGACCATTGAGGAGAGGGAGACGGCAAAAAGACAGGAGCGCGAACTTAAAGAGCAAAAAGAGAAACAGGAGCGCGAACTTAAAGAGCAAAAAGAGAAAGAAAAAGAAGAGCGCGACCGTCAACACGCTTTGGAAATGAAGCGTCTCGAGTTAGAGATGGAACGCGCTCGTAATGGAAGTCAGGCACACGGTGCAGGAGAACGAGTATTGTTCAAAATGACTGACCTGATGCGGCCGTTTAAGCTTGGAGAGGACATTGGTTTGTTCCTGGTTAACTTTGAGCGAACGTGCGAGAAGCAGGGGTTCTCTCGGGAAACGTGGCCACAGCGCTTGCTCACTTTGCTACCCGGCGAGGCGGCCGACGTAGTCGCTCGCTTGGAGAGAGAGGAGGCAGAGGATTTCGACAAAGTGAAATCGAGTCTGCTAAAAAAGTACCGGCTGTCAGCGGAGGCGTTCCGTCGGAAGTTTCGGGAAAACGAGAAAGGCAGAAGTGAGTCATATACAGAGTTTGCGTACAGGCTTATGTCAAACATGCAGGAGTGGCTCAAAGAAGAGAAAGCGTTTGGTGACCACGAGAAAGTTCTGCAGTGTTTCGGGCTAGAGCAGTTTTATAGTCGGTTACCTGAGAACGTGCGGTACTGGGTCTTGGATAGGCCAGACGTTAGTACGGTGGCTCGAGCCGCTGAGCTAGCCGAGGAGTTTGTGACGCGTCGGGCTCGTGGAGCTAAGGACGGTCAAAAGGGTGAATTTGGCTCCAAGTTTGAGAGGCCAAAGTTCACGCCCATGAGAGCAAAGGGGGACACACGTAGTTCGGATGCGAGTGAAAGCAGTCCGACCGAACGTAAGGAGACGGCGGCAACCGAAGCCGAACGCAGAAAGCGGTTCGAGACGAGGCAAGCGCGCGTTTGTTATACGTGTCAGAAGCCGGGTCACTTTTCGGCGCAGTGTCCAGAAACAAAACCAAAAGTCGTGTTTTTGTCTTTATGCAGCACTGACGAGAACATGAAGCTTCTCGAGCCTTACATGCGAGACCTCCTCGTGAACGGGAAAGAGTGCCGAGTGCTTCGCGATTCCGCAGCTACAATGGATGTAGTTCACCCCTCTTACGTAGAACCCGATATGTTCACGGGCGAGTGCGCATGGATCAAGCAAGCAGTGGAAGCTCATAGCGTGTGTCTGCCGGTAGCAAAAGTGCTTATTGAAGGACCTTTCGGAGCACTTGAGACGGAGGCCGCAGTGTCATCTATGCTGCCCCCCCAGTACCCGTACCTATTTTCGAACAGGTCCGATCACCTCCTGCGCGAGAAGGGGCTTTTGTTTGGTGAGGCTAGCGTTCAGGCCTTAACCAGATCGAAGGTTCGGGAGCTCGCTGCAAAGGCGGTAGTTGCGGGGCCAACGTTGTTGAACGATGAGAAAGGGTCAGAGGCGCAGCAAGCTGGTATTCAGAGCACGCCCGAACTGAATAAAATTGAGCCTGTAGCGTTAAAGGCACCAGATACTGGAGAGGAAAATCCCGACACGGGAAAGTTAGAAGAGCTGTCTCCAGATTTGCTCATCGCGCCTACGTCAGACGGACTAAACAGGTTGCTAAAAGTCAGCCGGTCGGCTTTGATAGCCGAGCAAAAGAAGGATGGCAGCCTAGAAAACATACGCTGCATTGTCAAGGAAGGTATCGCCAAGAAAAATGCTCGCTTTGTGGAAAGAGGTGAGGTCCTGTACCGGAAGTATCTAGACCGCAGGGGAGTGGAGTTCGATCAGCTGATCGTGCCTCAATGCTATCGTCAGGATCTGTTGCGCTTGTCGCATGGGGGTTCGTGGTCCGGACACCTAGGAGTTAAGAAAACTAAGGACCGCGCCACATGCGGCTACGGGGTTTTCGCCAGCTGAGCTGGTGTACGGTCGCTCGCTGCGATCTCCGCTTCGCATGCTTCGAGAATCATGGGAAGGCAGGGGCGACGACCCAGTCGTGGTAGAGTACGTGCTTAAGCTCCTCGAACGCTTAAGAAGGGCACAGGAGTTGTCAGGTGAAGCAATGGCAAGGGCCCAGCACGGATTGTTCAAAAACTGTCGGACGTTAACTACGTGGTGAGTCTGCCAGGAAAGCGGAAAGCACAGCAAGTTTACCACTGTAATCTGCTCAAACCCTATAAGCAACGGGAAGCAGTGGTGTGCATGATGGTAAACGTGCCCGAAGAGCTTCCGGTCGAGCTTCCGGGACTAGGCTCAGTGACGAACAGGAAAGACACCGATCAAGTCATTAGTGACTTAATAAGTAAAGCATCGCTGTCGCCTGAGCAGAAAACCGAACTACACCAGCTCTTACAAGAGTTTCAAGGTCTGTTCTCTGAGAGGCCTGGTAGGACTTCTGTCCTTACTCATGACATAGAACTTACCTCCCCAGAGCCAGTACAATCCAAGGCGTACCGGGTGTCACCCCGCCAGAGCGATATTATGGAGGCTGAGGTAAAGAAAATGCTACAGCTCGGTGTTATTGAGGCGGGTGAGAGTGATTATACCTCCCCTTTGATTTTAGTTGAGGTACCGGGCAAGGAACCTCGTCCTTGCGTCGACTACCGCAGGCTTAATTCCATCACTAAGGATCAAATTTATCCGATCCCTAACATCGAGGAGCGCCTTGAGAGAGTGAGTAGCGCTCAGTTTATTTCCACCCTAGATCTTGTCAGGGGTTATTGGCAGGTTCCACTTACAGAAGAGGCTAGTAGGTATGCGGCATTCATTTCACCAATGGGGACATTCCGTCCTAAAGTTTTGAGTTTTGGTTTGAAGAACGCGCCATACTGCTTTTCAAGCCTCATGGATAAAGTGTTGCGGGGACAGCAAGAATTCGCTTTACCGTATCTAGACGACGTAGCGATATTCTCCGCATCCTGGCCTGAGCATATGGCCCACTTGCGGGCAGTGCTAACCCGCCTGCGCGATGCGGGCTTGACAGTCAAGGCTCCCAAGTGCCAGTTAGCACAGGCCGAGGTTGTCTACCTCGGACACGTGATTGGTCGGGGTCGTCGCCGCCCCTCTGAAATAAAGGTGGCCGCTGTGCGAGACTTCCCGCAACCGCGCACGAAGACCGATATTCGGTCGTTCTTAGGTGTCGCCGGCTACTATCAGAGGTACATCCCCAGGTACTCTGATATCGCGGCTCCCCTAACGGATGCTCTAAGAAAGACAGAGCCGCAAACAGTCGTCTGGGACGAGGCAAAGGAAAGAGCTTTTAGCGCCCTAAAGAGCGCCCTAACAAGCCAGCCTGTGCTACGATCGCCCGACTACACAAAAGGGTTCGTTGTTCAGTGTGATGCTAGTGAGCGAGGCATGGGCGTTGTACTGTGCCAACGGGAAAATGGAGAAGTAGAACACCCCGTCCTGTATGCTAGTCGTAAGCTGACGAGTCGTGAGCAGGCGTATAGCGCCACCGAGAAAGAGTGTGCGTGTATCGTGTGGGCCGTTCAGAAATTGTCATGTTACCTAGCTGGCTCGAGGTTTATCATTGAGACGGATCACTGCCCTCTCCAATGGCTGCAGACCTTCTCTCCCAAAAATGGCCGCCTCCTGCGCTGGAGCCTCGCTTTGCAACAATATTCCTTTGAGGTACGTTACAAAAAGGGGAGTCTCAACGGTAACGCCGATGGCTTAAGTCGAAGCCCCTAACGTGGGAATCAGCCTCAAAATTGCTTGTTACTGATGTTTTTCTTCCTGAGGCAGGATTTTTAACCTATTGCTTTCGTGTAGTGTTTCAAAGTGATGATGTGCTTTCTAGTGCAATTTTCCGATTTGTGGACGCGTTCTGAGTGCTGCTAAACTACTGTAAGGAACTAGGCAGCAGTATAAAAGGGGAAAGGGCCTGGCAGGGCTTAGTGAGGGTTGTGCCGTGCTTGCTGACTGAGCGGTTGACTTTCGACGTAGTTCTAACGCTTGCCGGAAACGAGAACAAAAATGTCAACTCTCCCGAAGTCACTTTGCAGTGTCCTGTGAGCACCTGAACGTGAGAACGAGGCCTTCTCTGTGCGCTGCGCTCAATTTAGAAACGCCAAAGGACGCCCGACTTCGGTTATGAGCATCATCGAGCGACATCCCTCCGGACAGCGGATGCAGTCCCCTGACCATCGGGATCTCCTTCCCCCGGCGGGGCGGTCTGTTACGTTTCGCCTACAACGCGCGGTAATGCCGGCGCGGATGCAACGGACGCCGGGGCTTCGTTCAGGGCGGCGGACGTTTTGGCCCGTTCGGCGCCGCCGCGGCGCCTCCCCGCCAAGCGTGTCCAGGCGTGTTTCAGTGCCACGTGTCTTCGTATGTGCGTGTGTGTGTGTGTGCCCACGCTTGTCAAAGCGCGGCAGCCGGGGAGCGGAGCTCCCCAAGTGAGGTGCCAGGAGGTCTGTCCGTCGGCGGGTTGGCGATGCGTCACTACACTCGGCTCACCATGTCTCTCGGCTCGACCGTGCGCGCCGTCGTGGGCTCATGCTCCGCCGTCGCGTGGGCTCATCCCGTGACCTTCCTTCTGGCCCGCGACGCCGAGAGTATAAGAGCACCTGCCCCCGGACGCCAGGGGAGAGGCTCCGATTTCTTCTGTTGAGTTACGTGCTCTCCCGTCTCTCCACTTCGGTCGACCTGACCGGCCGCTCTTTTGCTATGTTAGAATAAACAAGTTGTTCTGTTACCAGTCTTCTCATGCTTTGCCGGGACCTTCGGATGCTTCCAGTGCCCCAGGCCGCCAGGCCAACGCTACCCTTGGGGCTTGCGACCCATTCGCAATAACGGGCGCCAGCACCGAGACCCCAACAGCGGTCAACACCTGCCCTAAGTAGATGCATTCCCTTACCACTTCCAGTGCCTCGCTACCTATCGTAAACTGCTGTTCTCTTCCGAGACTGTTAAACATTACTTTAGTTTTCTGCAGATTAATTTTTATACCCACCCTTCTGCTTTGCCTCTCCTGGTCATTGAGCATGCATTGCAATTGGTTCCCTGAGTTACTAAGCAAAGCAATATCTTCAGCGAATCGCAAGTTACTAAGGTACTCTCCATTAACACTTATCCCCAATTCTTCCCAATCCAGGTCTCTGAATACCGCCTGTAAACACGCTGTGAATAGCATTGGAGAGATCGTATCTCCCTGCCTGACGCACTTCTTTATTGGGATTTTGTTGCTTTCTTTATGGAGGACTACGGTGGCTGTGGAGCCGCTATAAATATGTTTGAGTATTTTTACATACGGCTCGACTACACCCTGATTCCGTAATGCCTGCATGACTGCTGAGGTTTCGACTGAATCAAACGCTTTCTCGTAATCAATGAAAGCTATATATAAGGGTTGGTTATATTCTGCACAGTTCTCTATCACCTGATTGATAGTGCGAATATGGTCTGTTGTTGAGTAGCCTTTATGAAATCCTGCCTCGTCCTTTGGTTGACAGAAGTCTAAGGTTTTCCCGATTCTATTTGCGATTATCTTAGTAAATACTTTGTAGACAATGGACAGTAAGCTGATCGGACTATAGTTTTTCAAGTCTTTGGCGTCCCCTTTCTTATGGACTAGGATTATGTTGGCATTCTTCCAAGATTCCGGTACGCTCGAGGTCATGAAGCATTGTGTATACAGGGTGGCCAGTTTCTCTAGAACAATGTGCCCACCATCCTTCAACAAATCTGCTGTTACCTGATCCTCCCCAGGTGCCTTCCCTCTCTGCATAGCTCCCAAGGCTTTCTTTACTTCTTCCGGCGTTACTTGTGGGATGTCAAATTACTCTAGACTGTTCTCTCTTCCATTATCGTCGTGGGTGCAATTGGTACTGTATAAATCTCCATAGAACTCCTCAGTCACTTGAACTATCTCATCCATATTAGTAATGATATTGCCGGCTTTGTCTCTTAACGCATACATCTGATTCTTGCTTATTCCTAGTTTCTTCTTCACTGCTTTTAGGCTTCCTCTGTTTCTGAGAGCATGTTTAATTCTATCCGTGTTATACTTCCTTATGTCAGCTGTCTCACGCTTGTTGATTGACTTGGAAAGTTCTGCCAGTTCTATTCTAGCAGTAGGGTTAGATGCTTTCATACATTGGCGTTTCTTAATCAGATCTTTCGTCTTCTGCGATAGCTTACTGGTATCCTGTCTAATGAAGTTACCACCGACTTCTATTGCACACTCCTTAATGATGCCCATAAGATTGCCATTCATTGCTTCAACACTAAGGTCCTCTTCCTGAGTTAAAGCCGAATACGTATCTGTTCTGTAGCTCAATCCGGAATTCCTCTATTTTCCCTCTTACCATTAACTCATTGATCGGCTTCTTATGTACCAGTTTCTTCCGTTCCCTCCTCAAGTCTAGGCTAATTCGAGTTCTTACAATCCTATAGTCACTGCAGTGTACCTTGCCGAGCATGTGTACATGTTGTATGATGCCAGGGTTAGCGCAGAGTATGAAGTCTTTGATTTCTGGTCTTGCCATTTGAGCTCCTCCATGTCCACTTTCAGCTATCCCGCTTGCAGAAGAAGGTATTCATTATCCGCATATTATTCCGTTCTGCAAGCTCTACTAATAACTCTCCCCTGCTATTCCTAGAGCCTATGCCTTACTCCCCCACTGACTTGTCTCCAGCCTGCTTCTTGCCTACCCTGGCATTGAAGTTTCCCATCAGTATAGTGTGTTTTGTTTTGACTTTACCCATTTCCGATTCCACGTCTTCATAGAAGCTTTAGACTTCCTGGTCATCATGACTGAATGTAGGGGCGTACCTGTACCTGTACGACCTTCAATTTGCACCTCTTATTAAGTTTCACGACAAGACCTGCCACCCTCTCGTTAATGCTATAGAATTCCTGTATGTTACCAGCTATATCCTTATTAATCAGGAATCCGACTCCCTAGTTCTCGTCTCTCCGCTAAGCCCCGGTAGCACAGGACTTGCCCGCTTTTTAGCACTGTATATGCTTCTTTTGTCCTAACCTCACTGAGCCCTATTATATCCCATTTACTGCCCGCTAATTCCTCCAATAGCACTGCTAGACTCGTCTCACTAGATAACATTGTAGCGTTCAACATTGCGAGATTCAGGTTCCAATGGCGGTCTGTCCGGACCCAGAGATTCTTAGCACCCTCTGCTGCGTCACAGGTCTGACCACCGCCGTGGTCAGTTGCTTCGTAGCTGCTGTGGACTGAGGGCCAGGGTTTGATAGTTGTATTCATATAGGAGGTTGTGGCCAAGTACTGCACCAGGGTAGCCAATCCTGCTCTGGTGAGGGATGCGTTACTGGTTCTGGTCACCGGGATCAGGCTGCACTCCAGGCCTGTTAATGCAATTTTATCAATATGCGGATTTTTTTTTTTTAATCCGGTGGAAAATTGCGCGGCACCGAGATTCGTACCACGGTCCTCTTGCACGCGAGGTGGATGCTCTACCTCTACACCACCGCTGCAATGCGATTGTACATAATGCATACTCCAAAGGTGCAGTTTCATTGTCTGTCGCATGTATGTTTCATGTACTCTGCATGAATGTCGCAGCTTCACTACATATCACCAATGCATATTACCCCTAAGTGCCCCTTCATAGCACTTCTACCACCATTTCCATGCGATGTATGTTGTGCAGGGTGTAACATTTTTTTGTGCACAAAGTTCCAAAGCTTTTCAGGCTAGGTATTATCAGTCTTTCCTACACCTGTGATATTTACAAAATATGCCAGCACATGGGTGCACACAATAAGAATGGACACTTAAAGTCTGCTTTTATTTTACTCTGTGGACTTGGGAATGGGTCCGTAGATTGCATTGCAGTGCTTTTGCTCATGGCTTTTTTTTTTCTTTTGTGTTGTCTTCTTCGTGTGAGGTGTGAAGTGTTTAATTCAGTGTTAAGAGTTCTCCATTCCTGTTTTCTTGTGGGTTCTGATGTTCCATTGAACTTTGGTGATACAGAACAAACTAGCCCAACACTGTGATATTTGCTACAATTCTAAATGTGGGTTTGTTCAACATGTATAGAACAAAGTTACAGGTGATCTTCCCTTGCAATGTTCTTGGGTCTGCAGTTCTTGGGCCTTTGCAAGACGACTGTTCTATCAATGTTTTACCTACAGTGTTTGGCCCATGTTGTTTACTTGTAGCAACGGTATTTTACCACACCATTATAAACATCTCAACATGCTTAACTTGTGCTGAGCCGGTGCAATGTGCTATATACTACAGACTTGTCACGATTCTGTGATAAATTACAGAAGCATTACACCTATTTAAGAAGACAGTTCTGATATAATCACATTTATATTGCTGTATGTAGCATGGTAAAAGTGCTCCTTGAATATGCGCTGGTCCGCATTTTCTGCTCACTATAGACCTTTTTCATCTGCGATGTGGCAGCACTGCCTTCATGACCCCAGAGAACTTCCGGTCAGCCATTTACGAGAGTCATGTTGGCCAAGAAAAAAGAAGTATTTTGCCGCATACTACACTGCAGGCTCATATTCTTGATGTTTTCAGATAAAAGAAAGTGCGCAATGCGTCGAACTCAGGTGCGGGCTTTTTTTGTTGTTGTTGCACTTAACATTACAATTCATTGTCAAATACTCCAACTCCCCAACAAAGCTGGTGCCAGCTGGAGGGTCCTGTAAGTTTATAGGCCAATGTAACTTCTGTTGCTCCTGACGGCTTAACCGGAAGTCTTCTGGGAACTCTGTTTGTAAGCATGAAAAAGGTCTATAAATATGCTTTGCAAACTCGCCTGTCCAGTGCGATCAATGTGATGAAGCTTACAGATCTGTCCACTTGTAAGATTAATACCAGGATATTATTAGTAGCACATCTACTGAAAGGACTTAAGGCAGACTAAAGCGAGAAAAGCATTAACTACTAGAGCTGTACATTTGTCCTGTTAATGTATTTTTTTTTATTGATTTCTTCTAGCTTTGTGTATTTTAGTAATTAAGTCAAACCTTGATATAGTGAACACGGATATATCGAATTATTACGTATATCGAACACTTTCTATATCACCTGGAAAATTCATGCATCTATAATTTTTTATTTTGAACGGGGTCGGACGTTGTGGGGTTCTCACCCGTGCTCTTGGGACAAAGGAATGACAACACAGTGGTGCAAACAATCACAAGGGTGTTTCTTGCACCGGTCATAGACTTATGCCTGCTAGCTGAGTTGCTATCCACAAAACATGCCGATGGGCGCGTGACAAATTGTGGAAGTCTGACTCACCGCGACCGGATAATGAGTGAATATGTTTGCCCCATGCTGGACACCAATGCTTGGTCGTTCGCGCATACGGTCACGCTAACAGTGACGCGTTCGAACGATCGTGTTCGTCCATTTCGGGGTAGGCCTCGCGAGACAGTCTCGCAAAGCATGGATAGGCGCACGCACAGAACATCTGTGCCGCTTGCCGACACCAAGCCAAAGAGGAAGAGCCTTCTACTTTTTGCACCTAAGTAACCCCACCGTTTGGTGGCATTAGCAGAGCAACACTCGCACCATCTCTGATACTACCCTGCAAGCATACTGACCGCCACAGTAAAGCCACGCGGCGAAGCCGGATTACAGTAGACGGGAGATATGCGAGAAAACAACATATCGGGGGATGCGTAAGAGTCGCGCATCCGCACAACGTAAAATGGATATATCGAACTTTGCCACCCCAGACCACGTGCGCTCTGTTGACAGGTGGTGGGCTTTCCCGCAACACCTTCGAAGATAGCGGTGGCGCGAAGGGCGTTCCCGACTGCTCCGCACTGTAGCTGCACACATCGATCGCGCTGAGGGTGCCATTTAAACGTAGCGGCGTACACGCGCTGCAGTCAGTGTGACATTGCATTTGTCACACTGACTCTTTCTCGGTGCTGCGCTTTGCGATGGATGGAGCGATGGATGGATGGATGTTATGAGCATCCCCTATGCGGTGGGTTGCGCCACCAAGCTCTTGCTATTATACTGCCTAATGTCCTACCTAGGTTAAAAAAGAAAAGAAAGAATAAATTACCATAACCAAATTTTCTGACCTCCTATTGCGAACTTTGTTTTTTTACGTCTACGTTTTTTGTCATTTCCATACTTTTCTTCCACCAATCTTCCGATCGCCTCTTACTAATCTCTATTGCGGACATGTTTACTTTTCCCCTGCTTTCGCTGAACCCAAGGGCTTCAAGGAGGCCAGTGGTGCCTAAATCGACCGCTGGGCAGATGGCTTCACATTCTAATAAAACATGCTCCATCGCTTCCCTAGCTTTACCGCAGCAAGCACATGCTTCTATTTCCTTCTTATATCTCGCTTTATAGATGTGTTCTAAGGCATCCTGATCTCACTTCGAAAAGTAATGAGCTTGCTTCCGTTTGAGTTATCATAAATTGTTTCTTTCCCGATTTCGTCTTTTCCTCTTTAGTAGTTACTCATGGTAGGTTGATTTTCCATTGTCGCCACGAGGGCCAGATTAAGAAAAATGGGGGCCCTGGGCTAATGCGCATGCAGGCCCCCTTTTCCTATACTGACCCCCCCCCCCATGTCGCCTGCTACGCTACTGAAAATATGCCATGTTTCATTTTAATTCCACCAAATTAAAAAGAACGAAGTACGATCAACGGAATTATTATTATTGTTATTATTATAAGGAAAACAACAAAACTTGCTTGAAACGCATGCTGTTGTAAACACCAACACATATGTTCACTTTGTGATTAATCTGCATTCTGTTTTCAGCAAAAGCTAGGCTTTAAGGAAAAGTTTAGTGCATTCAAGACAGAACAAGAACGTAGAAAAGACAACACAGCTCAGATGTCGATCCTTCTGAAGCTAGGCTTTGTTTGCATCGCTAAGTTTAATCCCATGAGGAGACGCATGGTTGTATCCAAAATATTCTTTATTAAAATTCAAGCATCAGACTGAAGCAATCGTTAAACACGTTACTCTATAAATATGCAATAGATATGTACAATACTTAAGGCAATACAAACACCATAATAATGCACTAGAATCCAGATGAAAATTACCAATTGTAATTACAAAACATTCTTTGAAAATATTTTTGTTAAAGGTAACACAAGCAAGGACGACACCAAATAAACGTGGCACTATCAAAAAAAACAAAAATACAGTTCTTTATAAGCACGCTAAATATCACAAGAAGAACAAACAAGAGATGAACAACGAAGATTTGCATATCTTGAATTACACTGCTCAGCGTTTCATTGGCAGCGTGTAGGCTGGGAGGTCACACAAGGAACTTATTGGAACTATTCATGTATAGCGCTAACAGTCCTCTTTTAAAATGGCATCTTTCACACTTTCGCTTTGGCAAAATCAGATATAATCTGTTCGAAGGATAGATTGCGGAGGAGGTCACTTTCAATGGACATGATAGCAAGCGAGTTTACTTTGTCGTCAAGGAGGCTCGAACGAAGGCAATTTTTTATCAGTGACAACTTGGAAAACGATTGTTCGGTCTCACAGTTTGCCACAGGTATGCTTAAGTACATTCACAAAGCAACATAAAGGTTCGGAAACACATCAGTAAGCTTTCTTTCGTGCAGCAACTTCATTATTCCCAGGGGACTCGTGTCCTGGCACACAGAGTTGCGTAGAAATTTCGTAAACTGAATGATTTCAGCGGGAAATGCTGGCTCCAAATTATTTTTGTAGGTTTTCACCAACTTATTTCTCAGCCTGCTGTGCCAGAGAGGCCTCGCTCCCAACTTCTGTCAGCAATTTTAAGAATCCGAACCTTTCGCAGAGTTCAGTGTAGGCAGCCTTTCGCACTGGCAAAGCAGAGCCTAGACTGTCAAGTACAATATAGTAGGTCTCTACGATAAACATTTTTCTACCTTGTAGCTCACTATCGCTTTTTCCATCCGGGTGCTTACTCAAAATGATGCGTTTGCCTTCATCCTGATAACATTGATTGGTACTTAGCGTGCATGCTCTCTCTTCGAAGGTATCAAAGAGAGGTCGCAACGAATTCACAAAGCCTTCTAGAAAGCTCAGCAGGTCTACAACAGTTGAAATGTCTAGGCCTGGTTTCTGAAGTGCTACGTTGGTTTTGTCAAAGCGCTCCAAGATCTCACTCCAGAAAATCGCCATGAATGCAGTCTCTAGTTTTGTCATTTTCTTGGAGAGAGAATGCGCTTCGTTCCTAGTGTCACCGTTTTCTTCCTCGTTCTTTGATGTAGCTTCAAGGCAACACAAGACTGCATTGAAATTTTTCAGCATGGCCTTACATGATTCAGCGTGTCTTGACCACCTGGTCTCAGAGAGACTTTTCAAAACAAGCTGCTGGCCAGTTCCACTCATGCTGTCCAAAAGATACCTCCATCGCTTAGGTGAGGCAGCAAAGAATACATACAGTCTCTGAATTACAGTGAAAAATTTGACTGCCTCAAGGCAACTGTCAACGTTACACGCCCCAACTAAGTTCAGTGAGTGACCAGCACACGGGAGGTAGACTGCCAATTCGTTCAGGTGTTTGATTTGAGCTTGCAGTCCTTTGTATTTTCCTGACATATTACTCGCATTATCATAAGCTTGGCCCCTACAATCATAAATTGAGATGCCATTGGTCGTCAAGAGGGAGATCACTGTATTTAAAAGATACAAGCCGGTATGAGATTCAATTGGAACAAATCCAAGAAAGCGTTCGTACAGTTTCCCATTTAAATAGTATCATAAAACAACTGACAGCTAATCAATGTGAGTAAGGTCTAGAGTCGAATCAACAATTAAAGAGAAGTATTTTGCGCGTTTCACTTCGTAAACAAGACGTTTCTTGACAGCCTTTGCCATATGCTCGATAAATTCATCACAAATGGTTTTTGACGGATACGATGGGTGACCTTTTCCTTTGTTCCCGTAGCGTTTGATATGCTTCTCTAGAAAGGGATCAAACTTGGCAATGGCCTCAAGCACTCCCATATAATTGCCGTTTCTCGGTGAACCAAAAATCTACTCACTGCCCCTAAACGCTAGGTTGCGCTCAGCTAGAAGCTTAACTACAACGACTACGTGCTTCAACACTTTTGTCCAGTAAGCGGTCTCAGTGACAAGATGCTTAACCAGCTCCTTGTCAGTTGTGCTGCTCGAGTTAGAGCGGGCGAGCCATGCTGCCTCGTAGTTCCGGTGCTCGACTCTATTTTCATGTGTGCAAACCTTTTCTTAAGCTCTTTTCCAATCAGAAAAGCCGTGCGTGGTGAAAGCACTGGGGTTGCTTGAAATCGAAAATAGTTTGCACATGAAACAGTAAATGATACCTTTGGACTCCGAGTACATTAACCAGTGTCGCTCGTACGCCTCCCCATTCACACCTTTTCGCACGAAAAGCTGAGGTGACATATAGCGTTTCTGAGTTTTGTATTGCATTTCGGAAGACTGAAAATTTTGTGCCCGATTTTGAAAGTACAGTGACCCTTTCTGAAGGCATAGACTCCGAAATCTGTCAGTAATAACGTCCGGCCACTTAGCAGGGTCACTTCGGAGAATCTCGCAACGTACCTCTTGCTGCAGGGGTGTCTGTACCTCTCTGTTGCTGCAACGAGACGCCGTCTCATTCGTCCTCTCGAGGCACACTTTGTGGGTGGAAACATGATTATGTGAAGCCAAACTAACAGGAAACAAGTGAGTCGGTTCTTGGAGTGTTGTTTCCTGGCGCTCGTCAGTAGAAAGAGGCTCATCGGGGCGGTTTGGCACCTGTTGATCAGCAGTAGTAGAAATAGGGCGTGGCGGACCGGACACCTGGAGCTCTGTGGCAGGGGCCCAGCCGAGTAGCATAGACGTTGCTGACTCGGAAACAGGACAGGGCTCGGTTAGCGTCGGTTGCTCAGAAATATGGACGACCGAAGTTGTCACCGTTTTCACAGGATCCAGACAACCAAGATGAGTCAAACCATGCTCCTTGCAAGGAAACCATGGTGATGGAGTTGGCAAGTCCTCCACAGAAGCACAGTCGGTCCTATTGGGAGTTTGACACGGACTCTGGGTAGAGCGATCATACTGCTCCGCAGAAGCCGCATTCAGTAGGTACTTTGTCATCTTTGGTAGCTTCTTTTCATGCTCTTCTCTTTCTAACTTCGCCTTTCGTTTAGCTGCACCACTTCGATGCTTCCGACCGAGCATGAATGGATGCTAATTGTTCACCGGGCACTTCATCAGTCCGACACGACCGCAGGTGTCCAACTGTGGCCGTCCTGATGACTGGCGCATGCTGCCTGGATGGTCCGTGGCTAGCTGAGAGTGGTGTGTCCCCAGGGAGCTCCTCAGCAGGTGGGCTTATGCAAGCTTAACCGGTGGCTCGGGGCTGAATCTCAGCTCGGGATCAACTTCCTTTTATAGACGCGCGCCGCGTCTGTCTGTTACTAGCGCCAAAGCAGGCGTTCACATACGCATAGAGTATTTGTACAAATTCCCTCCTCCTCCGTACAAAGTCACTCCTTCTCCCGTTCCAGTCCCGTCTTCCTATTGGCTAGGAGCAATCGTCTGTTCTGGGAGGTTCTCGATTTTTCTTTCGCCCCGTCGACGCCGAGCACGAGAACGAAGGGGAGAGGGCGCCTCCTAGCGAGGGCGAAGTTACGCGCCCTCCATCGCCTCTGAGTCATCTTTTTGTGCTTATTTCTGGAAAGTTCGGCGGCCAGTCTGACCAACTTTTCCCGTCGAGCATGCGCGAGGGTGCGCGACCACTAGGCAGTAATGGGCCCTGGAGACAGGCCTTTGTGTCCAGCTCTCCAACTTCCCCCTTCACTCTGCCACAACCCTAGCCCGAACAGTGAACATTTCATGCCCCGTGGCATGCGGACAAAAGCACGTGTGACATCTTTTTTCCTTTCCTGCCTAGACTCTGCCATCAGACTCATCATCATCTGCTATCGGACTCATCCTCCTCTGCCCAAATTACCATCACGGTAAAAAAAAGTAGAATGGGAGGCACTGTTGGGTACTGCAGCACATCCTTTCTATGAGAAGGACAGCGGTGGAACTATTTGAAAGGTGGAGGGTGGCGTGGTGTTAATTGACGAGGGGCAAGGGAGATTTATCCTCATCCCACATTACGTGTTTTACGTGTTTCCCCCTTGCCCCTCCTCTCCAGACAGCACTGGACAGATGGACTGACAGGAAACCACGAAAACTCTTCCAAGCAAAAGCACCTCGCTTCGTAAGAAAAAGGGCCCCGCCGGGGTGGCGAGGGATTCCTGTTCTTGCAGCTCGACAAGCTCTCCCCAAATGATCAGGCTAAACGCATGCTGTTACATTAGGCGGGGGGCCCCGTCTGCTCGTTCTGGTTTTCTCGCTTCATACATGTCGCTCGAAGTTCTGTGGCCCATGGTTCCATATACTAAGCAGGTTAGAATAAATGGGCCCCCTTCTCCTACTGTCTGAGGTGAGGGCCTGGGCTGCAGCCCCCTTAGCCCCCCCCCCCCCTTAATCCAGCGCTGGCCACCACCCATGAGATTATTTCAGCCTCACTGACTTTCCAGTTGACGTTCTTTGTTGCTGTGTTGCTCACCCTACAGGCCGCATACTTGCTGGTAAACTTCCTAGTTCTTTTGAATCACTGTGAATCAATTTTTTTCCTGTACAGATACCTCAACATCCTCCCAGCCCATTTACTTTCTTCCACATTCCTCAATTGTTCTTCATAATCAATTTTACTGTGAGCTTCCCTCACTTCGAAACTTGTCCAGCCCATATCACCCTGCACAGCTTCATTTGTAGCCTTTCCGTGAGCGCCCAGTGCGAGGCGTCCCACTGACCTTTGGTTCCCATTGAGTCCTGTTTGTACCCCTGATTTTGAAGCAAACAACTGCATTTCCAAAAGTAAGTCCTGGAACTGTTACACCTTTTCACATACGCCGGAGTACCTCGTACCTATTGTATTCCTATAGCACTCTGTGCTTCATTATGGCTGCATTTCTCTTCCCCTTTACTGTTATTGTTTTTTCCTGTGTTTTCATATATCTGTTGCCTTCGTTTATCCATATATTAAGGTATTTATATTCTTTTACCTGAAGTGATTCCTGGCCCTGTATTGCCACTGTCTGTTCATTGTTTTCATTGAATAACATAACACATGATTTTCTAACAATAAATTTCAATCCTAAATTCTCGGCTTCCTGTCCACAGATATTAGCCAGACATTGCAGATCACTTTGCTTGTTAGCTAGCAACACAATGTCGTCCGCATAAAATAAACATGGAAGCTACTGCTATACTACTGTACCCGCCTGTTTGTATGAGAGAGTAAACCTGATATTAATTCCTTCCAGTGCCCTCTTCATCCTCACCATGTACATCATAAACAGCAGTGGGGATAAAGGGCACCCCTGCCTCAGTCCTTTGTTGATATCAACTTTCTCCTCGCTCGTCATCCCTTCCCATTCAACGCAAACGGCATTTTCGAGGTAAATCTCTCAAAAGCTGTAGACAATCGTCACCTAAGCCTTCCCCTTCCTGAATATCCCACGAAATGTTGCGGTCTACGTTGTCACACGCTCCTGTAACATCTAAAAAGGCCACATATAACGTTCTGCTTTCTACTCTTGATATTTCAATGCGCTGATTAAGAACAAATAAGTTATCATCCAAATGCCTACCTATTCTGAAGCCATTCTGAAGTTCTCCCAAAATGCTATTGTTCTCTGCCCATGGTTGCAGCTTTAATTTGATTGCCTGCATTGCTAGTCTGTATATTACCAATGTAATGGTCAATGGTCTGTACAAGTGAATTCTATGTTTCTCCCCCTTGCCGTTATAAATTAATTTCATTGTACTTTGTCACCGACTGTCTGGTATTCGTCTATCAAAGTTTTTTCCACTGCTTTCACCAGAGCTTCCTTACTTTTTGGTCCTAGTTCATTAATCAGCCTAACAGGAACCTCGTCTAGCCCTGTGGCTGTGCACTTAGGAATTTTCTCTTCGGCTTTCTTCCAGTTGAAATTTGTCAGCACCAGCTCCTTTTCCCTCTGGTTCTCTTTCATGCTCTTTTTTTTCTTTTTCTTCTTCTTCTTCGTCTGTTATTTTTCTGATGCAATTTTTCTGACTGCCGCACCTCGTGAGGACTGGCGGTTTGCATCCATAATGACGCGCGACGGCATGCGTTCACTGGGCTGGTCTCATATGGATGGATGGAAACAACTTTATTTTAAATCCGGCAAAGTTTAACGACCCGGGCTCAAGTCTCCCATGAGGGGACTTCGAGGCCTTGCCTCGTCGCCACCTCTCAGGCCTGCTGGATAGCCCACTCTTGCGTCTTGAGGTTGGAGCTGCGCAGAGCGGCGGCCCACTTCGACGCAAGAACCTCCGGAGCTACTGCCATTGTAGTTGATATAACATGACACTCCCACAACATGTGTGAGAGCGTCGCTCTAGTTTCTAGACATAATTTGCAAAAAGCACTCTGGTATTGCACGGGGAAAATGTGTTGCAATCGCATCGGACTGGGGATGGTTTGGGTCTGCAGTTGTCGCCAGACGACTGCCTGGCGGCGTTTCAGTTTGGGGTGAGGGGGGTGGGGCAATAACCGCCTTCCTAGCTGGTAGTGCTTGGTGATGTCATTGTATCTGACCAAGCATTCTAGCGTGTTTTGAACCAGGAGTTCCGAACTCGAAGAGGCGGTCTCCGATTCTGCGCGGCGGGTCAGTTCTCGTGCTGAGCGGTGTGCTACCTCGTTCAAGTTAGGGGGGCCCTCATCGGTGGGGGTGGCAACGTGCTCAGACGCCACTTAAAACTTTGTTATTGACAGTGTTCCAGATGCTTCGATTGACGGACGTGGAGGTGGCAGCTGAAGTAGCGGCCAAACGAAGACGCTGCCGAGGTTGATCCCGCAAGCGGTGATATTGCCCCGCTCCCGACTTCAACTGAGGCTGTAATATGCTGTAGCTGCTTTGACCCTTCTACAACTTCTACGCCGCTACTGCGGCTCAATAGAGGGCACCGGCCTATCTCTTGTGGATCGTTTAGACTATGTTGAGGACTCCGTGTTTAAGCACGGGGCTGTCAATTAAAAGCAGGCTACACTGTTGCAGTACTTTCAGCCAAATAAATAAATACTTTGTGTGAAGCTTCAAATGAGTATTTACTGCGCCATGATTGGGGCGCAATTGGAGATCGTTGTTCAGAGCACGCGTTCGGTTCCACCGCGCCTACTTAGCGCGGCTGACGAAATCGGCGCGGCCTTGCATGTGGCGCAACCAAAAGTGCGCTCCGAACAATGATTCCCGATCGCGTCCTTGGTTCATTGATTGATTTGCAAAAGCTTTTGACCCGTTTTTTACGTGATTTTATATATAGAATTCTGGCTATATCGAACTATTTCGCGATCACCGCGCTGTTCGATATATCGAGGTTCGACCGTATATAACACTGTTTTAGTTCAGTCTTTCAAGTGATGATTATCTACATTTTGCGGCTTCATCTTCCACACAGTCACCATGACCTTATCCTCAAGTCTTACTTGTCCCATACCAACACATTTAAACGCAGTTTCCTTTCTTGAACAATTGCAACGTAGAATGCTCTTCCTGGTGCTAGCCTTTTATTACCAGCTAGTATATTTGTAGATGATCAAACAAATCATTATCCTATTGTGCAAGCATGTGTACATTTCTGTAGTTAACTAATACCTTTGTTATCTATGTCATAATTCTTCTTCATAGTTTCTGTGGCTTTTTGTTCTTGATTTTATTTTCATTTTCTAGTTTTTATTATTTGTGCACTTCCTTACACTTCTTTTTGTTTGCCATTGCTTTCTATGTATATTTATAATGGTTCATAAGTATGTTTTTCTTCTTTTGTATGGTTTGTTCTAGTAGCTTTTCAATTACCACAATATATATATATATACTCGATCTACAATGCCTGCTATAGCACCAGCACAGGCTGAAGTATGTCTAAATAAGTATACCCTGTTTGAACTCTGCAGAACAATATCAGCAGTCCTGATAAAAGCTCTGGCTGTACCTTAAGTACCCAGTCTTTTATTTTTAACAAACACAGACACATGAATGTCAACTTTCCTGAAGTCATTGCAAAGCTTGTTTTTTGTTCAGCCTCTCAAACCACTGAAGTGGCGCATATTTAGCATAAGCAGAGGGAATTCTATAGTACAGAGATTGCAGTAAGGTCGCAGATTGATTTTACATAGCAGCAGTTATTTTATTTCTATCATTGCAGCTGTAACATTCAGCCATGCATAATGTAAATGTTTGGCTAAAAGATTACATTTATTAGCGTTAATTACTTAACCTTGCAAACAAGTGTGCAATGATGCCTGTCTAATGCATACTTTTTGTGTTTGCAATGAGCAATTCTTTATATACTTGTCATCAAAACATGGCCTCCATGCATGTATGTCTTATCATACGCCTATGGATAGATCCAAACAAGACAGAAGTTTGCAAGAGTATGGAGGCTTGAAACAATGAGCGGTAGTCGAACAAGGAATCTCATTAGAAACAACATATTGACAAGGGGTCTTGTCTTCGTCAGCATAGCAACTGCCTTCCTAAGCAGTGTTTTTATGTATGCATAGCTTTCTCCCCTCAAGCTGGTACAGCGCAACAAGGAAATGAAGAAGCAGCCGAGCCGGGCAAAAGAAGGAACAGAGCGCTATCTTCCAATAGTAGGAAGACAGCAGCACTCTGTTCCACCATTTGGCCAGCTCGGCTTTTTCTTCATTTCCTTGTTGCGCTGTATCAATTTCAGAATGCTACGCCAACTTGCCCAATCCTCAACACTAGTGGGCTCTCCCCTGCTCTCAATAGGGGAAGAGAAAAGTGATTGCATGGTAGCTAATAAACCAGTAGTGTAAATATAAGCAGTAGCATTAATTATTTGTTTATACTGGTTACTACCATCATTATTATATTTTAGTGGTCTTGCACCTGGTTATGCCAGGCTGTTCATAGCCCCGACACTGATTTATTTCTTCTATTTGCTGTGTATATTTCTTTGTACTTTGTCACAGGGCATCCTCTACTAACTCACTATCCTACACAGCCTAATACCTTTTTTTTATGTTTTTGATTATTTTTTCATATTTTTATCATTTCTGTGGTATGTAGTGTCTTAATTTTTGTTGTTTCATTGAACAGGATGTTTATTATACACACTCCTTGCTTGCAGTTTTCATTTCTACTCTTAACAGAACACCAACAGCTAGAACTCCGTTTCTATGACCACGTTATGTCCCTCCGAACTCCTTTATTCCCTCTTTTTCAATTTCCTGAGAGATCATATGAATAGCTGTAACGTAATTAACCATGCACACTGAATTGGCTCCACCTGCCCACCTATGCATGCAAGTTCTTTTCAGTTTCTGATTTTATCTCCATTTTTTAAAAGAATTTAACAAAAGCATCCCTGCTGTTCCCCTTTTCATTACTCCAAATCTCTCTCATCTCTCGCCTTTGATTTCCACTCTACTCTTTTTTTTTTAATGTTACCTACCTCACACCGGCTTATTCTACTCCGCCACTGAGGTTGGAAGAGAGTGACTTACACATACATGAAAATGCTGCCAAGAAAAGTAGTTGTTGCTCTGACGATGGCGAAGTCCTATTGTCAAAACGTTGGCTCCAGGGTGATTTCTTGTTCAAATACGGCTCATGGTATGCCTTGTGTTTACTGTGATGTAGCCTTCAGTATGACGTAATAGTTCTGCGGAATCCCACAAGGTGGAGAGAGGTAATTAAGGGAAAATTAGACATCCACCCAGTCGTAGCAATTACAAAGGAAACCCATATGGGTTCCTAGAAAGAAAAGCCTCTCAGTTGAAGAAAAATTCATTACTGGTCCGGGACTCGAACTCGAGACCACCACTTTTCCAGAGCAGCCGCTCTACCATCTGAGCTAACCAGGCGGCTAGCAGATGGCAGGGCAAAGTCTAATTTGTCAACAACTCAAAGGAGAGGCAAGAGTTTGACGTAATAGTTCTGTGGAATCCCGTAAGGTGAAGAGAAGTGCGTGAATGAGCTGGCGGGCATATACAATGATGCATTTCCAACAAACTCCACTAACATGAGTTTTGTTCAAACGAAGATAACTGCTCTGGAACAAGTTTTCAAAAGTTACCTGTTAAAGATAATCATTAGAAGCAGCAAACAGCAAAGAAGCAGAGTGTTGATGTTTCACCCCCCCCCCCCCCCCCCCGACACTAGTCAAAAGGCCAAATTTGGTACCACTTACAGCAAGTACACTTCATGTCACTGAGTGACACTTAGGTAGTGTGGGCAATGCTACAGATGGAATTTTGCAACTATTTTCTGCCCCAATGTAGCAAGAAACAACAATGAACTGTGCTAAGTGCACCCAGAGTGTGCTTGACGTTCTGACGCTGCTAGGGCCATTCAGCTAAAGATGGGCTGTGCTAAGAGCAACCAGTGTGTGCTTGATGTTCTGAAACTGCCAGGGCCATTCAGATGAATGTGGGCACTTAAATAAACTCGGACATTAAATAAGTCACTACTTCAATTCTTATTCTTCAATTCAGTAGGTAAAGCTTTAAACGCATTTGACAAACATGGACTTGGGCTCAATTTTACCCATGAACTACCTGACGCAAATGTTTTACGGTTTTTAGACCCAAGACTAACCTTTCGTGAAAAGCACGTTTGCTGGGGCCACTTCCCTTGAGCAAAAAAGGATTTGTTGCCAGTGATTCAGCGCATTCCAAAACTGTAAAAAGAGCTATAGTGTCGCACTGTTTGGATGTCTCTTCAAAAATCGTGCCTGCACCTAATGCAGAAATGTTTGGGAATCACGCCAGCCAACTTTAGGCAGCGAGGTTCCCCTATTCGGTCTTGATTGCTGTGTCTGAGACCCTCCTTCAAAAGCTAAAACTAGGAACACGAAGAAAAGATGACTGTCGGAAGACCGACAAGCCTTTGGTTGTGCCGTACCTACACAAGACTTCGCATAATCTAAAGAAGGTGACCAACAGGCATGGGGTGTCCGTTGTTTTTTCGGCACCCAACAAGCTGGCACAGTTATGCCCATGCATCTGCAACTCTAAAAAAAAGAGGTTGTCAGGTAAAACATGACAAGCCGTTCGTCAAGTGTTCCACAGGAGTGGTCTACGCCGTTCCCTTGAAGTGTGGAAGGGTTTATGTCAGCCAAACCGGCTGCTGCATTAATGGACGCTTGGGGGAACATGCCCAAAATTCAAATGATTTAAAGGACCGGTACGCACATTTGGTCACGCACGTGATTAAATGAAGAGGTTGTGAGGCTCGATTGGGAGAGAGAAAGATTCTCAGTAAGAGTGCCGACATGACAGCGCGCGTAAGTTTGGAAGCGTTCCACATAAAAAAATATGGCAGCAAGTGCGTAAGCACCCCCTCTGTATCGCTATTTGCTGCAGAGCTTCAATTTTTAGAAGTGACTGCTTACTGATTTGATTGTCTGTTAGTATCCCTTGCATTTTTCTAGATTTTTAATTTTCTGTGTCTGTTTCCGTTGATTGCCGGCACGTACGTTTATCGATACGCAGTGTCACTCTTTCCCGATTGTATCGCTCCCTTCCATTTCACTTCTGCCTTTCGCCTTATATAAGGCATCCATCTTCTGTCAATAAAATTTAGTTGATAGTCAGCGCTTGTGTCTCGTCCTTGTTCCTTTGTGGATGCATGTGTTAGCGCTGTTATAATTTTCAAATCATCTGCTGCTTTTCTGTTCGTTTATGCCTTGTCTCCTAAAAACTTTTATTATCGTAAATTTTACATGTTGCCATTGTTGTATTATTAATTCTAATCACCATGCACAGGAGATCCCATTTCAGTTTCTAACTACGGGACCTCCTTCTGTATATACTTTTCATGTACTTATCCCCATTTTTGTCATGAATAAACTGATTCTGATACATTATGGAGTCTCAATTCCCCAAGAGCGCAGCAAATTAATTAATTACATTAGCTTTTAATATGACTGTTTCAAAACGTGCACCAAGAGCAGTGCGACTTCGGACGTGAAGAAGGTTACCTATTTCGTCACCAAAACCTGTTGTGGTGATCTCATGGTACCACATACCACCGATGCATACACACACACTGTGGCCGTGATGCCCTAAAGCCGTTTCCATTCAGTACTCGACGGGACAATAGGGGAGAGAGCGTCCCCAAGAGAAGCGAACAATTAGAGGGGCCAGTATTGCAGCTTTCCGTGACACAGTCATTGTATGCCCTTTCACCACCACACCCTGCCACCTCCACTTTCAGTGATGTCAGAGGTAACCTTTTCAATGCCTGAAGCTGCACTGCACATGATGAGCATTTTGGGTAGGCCGTACAAAAGGTGCTGTAATTATTCATTTGTGGTGCTCTCCTCGAGGAATTGAGACTTCGTACCATAACCTTGGAATCGAGCACTACCTAAAGAAGCATGAAGAGGAAGACACAAAATTTTCATGTTTGTACCCCTTTAAATACCCGCTGCTGCAAGGCAATATGTTCGAACAATAATAATAAGAAAAAAATGTTAACTTTTGCGTGTATGGGAAAACCTTTGTGCATGTATGCAGTCTTGTGGTTTACTGTAAGAAGAGTGAGCATTTTCAATTTTATTTTCTAGAAATTTGGCATACTCCATCATACTTACTTCGATATAATCAACGTAAAAGTTATGTTTTAATTTTTTTTGTAAATATCTTTTTTAATGAACTTCCACCCACATTTTTTAACGATATGATTTTAAAGAAGAGGTTAGCACTCCTAGGTGGCACTGGCTACAACTTGTCACATGGCAAACAATGAAATCGCACAATACACCCAAAACACACTTAATACAGTCAATGAGCATGAACACATACAAAGTTATGCAAAGGAATCCAGGAAGTACAAGAACATGTGCAAACATGTATAAACATGCACAATCTTCATAAAAGTAAAAGTACTTGAAATTTCAGTTTTGCAGATGACTGGACCAATGCAATTACACATTTACATAACATACCACATAACTACATACAGAGGTCTCGTATATTTCACTGCCAGCAGGCAGTGACACAAGTTTATGCTTGCACGGTTGCTGCAGCAGCTCGCATCCCAATAAGTGAAGGCAAATTTGCACTTTTTACAGCGAAGCTGTATTCAGCTAGGATCTGGCGGATCATGTCCGCACATATACCAACAATTTTTCATGTGTGGGCTGATCCCAAAAATTGTACAATGCCAGGTTGAACCGCGGCGAAGGATAAGCAGGCGTTAAGCACTCCCCATACGTGGGCTGATCTCGAAGCTAGTGCAATACTGAGCCAACCCGCGGCGGAGGTGAAGCAGGCTTTAAGCACTCCCCATACATGGGCCGATCCCGAAGATAGTGTAATACCGGGGCGACTCATGGCAGAGGTGTAATTTGCCATTAAGGGGCCCACATAGACAGCTTCGCTTGCCATCCTTCTTCACAGAATGGAAGGGGACCGAGTTTTTTTCTCTTAAAAACCAGGCAAATAACTGTGGCAAGTATTACACTGAACGTCGTGTACTGCAAAATGTGATCCTTCTGCAATATTTCAGCAAGAACAGCGCAGCAGTAAGCACAAAATATTTTATCGAACATGCTAAGAGAAATATGCAGGATCCTGTATGTACTAAAACAAACTTAAACCTTACACAATGCATGTATGTGTAGTATTGTGATTTACCTATGGCAGTGGCGTAGTAACGGGGGGCCGGGGGGCCGTGGGCCCTGGGTGCCAGGTACTAGTAGAGGGTGGGGAGGTGTCGTATATGTCTGAAGACCCCCTTCTTTCCGCCGGCTTGACTGGGTGTAAATGGTTAACAATGCTCCGGTAACTAGCAGCCCAAGCTTATGTACCCGATGTACCAGAAGTGTAGTGCCACAGAATTGTTGGCTGCAGCTTTTTATTGAACATGCTAAGAGATGCAGGATCCTGTATGTACTAAAACAAACTTAAACCTTACACAATGCATGTATGTGTAGTATTGTGATTTTTGTATTAGCGCACACGAATACTTCATATAAACCTAAGGCAGTGGCGTAGTAACGGGGGGCCGGGGGCCCAGGGTGCCAGGTACTAATAGGGGGTGGGGAGGTGTCATATATGTCTGAAGACCCCCTTCTTTCCGCCGGCTTGACTGGGTATAAATGGTTAACAATGCTCCGGTAACTAGCAGCCCAAGCTTATGTACCCGATGTACCAGAAGTGTAGTGCCACAGAATTGTTGGCTGCAGCTTTATGAACATCCTACATAATAATTGCATGAATGTGCCGGCTAAAAAATTTAATTTGCTAAGTGGTCGCTAAACCACTCGCTGTGCGCTCGTGCGCTGCACCCATGATCGGAGCGGGCATCGCTAAACATAGTCTGACAATGTGGCTCTTCGGTCCCTTTTCCGTTTAGTCTGCGCTATCTTAAAACAGTATATCTTAAATAACTGCTTAAATAGCAATCATAGAGGAAGCATTGCAATTCTGGAATTGAGGACCCAAAGTCATATACATAACTCAACAAAAAATATTTTTCTAAACAAAATTGTCTTGGGTGCTAGAGCCTGCAGTACTCAGGCACTATGGGCGGCCCAATATGGCAGTACCGAAATAAATATGAAATACTGGACCAGTGACGTCAATATTTCTATCCTCTCCATTGCGAGTGCAGACCAACAGTAGTGCAAGCTTTCACTGGCACGGGCTTCATCGCGACCTTCTCTCTTTTCTTTTTTTTTTTTTCATGATAATGCCAGGAATCGACGCGAAGCATGCTCTATTCCGTTCCCAACCTTATGGCAGTCCTGCAGCTCGGATAATGATGTTTGTCAATAGCAGCAAATAAAGAAAGGCTTTATGGATCAGAATGAAGAGAACTCGTAATTGTCATAGCGTTGACACTTGCGCAGCAGGAAAGCAGATGGAGTTTCCTAACAGGATGAGGAAATCGTCACTGACGTGCTATTTAATTTTCATTTGGGTTCAGGGCTGCCCACAGCCAAAATACTGCACGCCATAGTACCTACAACGAATTCTGTGATGTTGTTAGCCAACAGATGACTGTCTGGCTTCAATTTTGAAAATGCGATATCTCTAAAATTGCTAATTAAAGCATCATTAGAATGCTTTTGTTACTTGTTAGCCGTATTTTCCACAATGCTGCATCTCTATTGGCTGCCAAGCATTACAGTCTGACAGCAGATGTACAAATGCGCTTATCACAAGTTATCAGTACAGCACCCTGTACAGCACCCTGTGGTGCAGAAAATAAAACAGCGTGTATACCTGCTACATTCGCGACCTCTGGAAACGAAAGCGAACGGAGGGAGGGAGGACATGTACGGTATCCAAAGCGGCTGTGCTGGTGCTGAAACAATACTCCCCCTCCCCAAACATTTTCGATATCCTCACCTTCCTTACTACACCCGGAGCGGGGGGGGGGGGGGGGGGGGGGGATGTGACAGAATAGCTATGGACCCCGGGTGCCAAACGACCTAGCTACACCAATGACCTAAGGTAATGGATTAATGTACTTTCAGCTTATACCTTACTAATTTTGTTTACAGTGAAATTTGCTCTATGGATGCACTAGCTGTTCTTGAACACTGTAACTGCATCTCATAAATAGAAAAACCAAAATTTGGAGTCTGACGCAAGCATACACTGCCATACAGCGATGTGGCTATGCAGGAATTGAGAAATTGCATTTGATATTCCAGTGCAGTTAGAATGAGCCTTTATTTGTAACATTATGTGGGTACACAGCTTGAACAAATAATGCCGAAAAAAAAAAAATCAAGATACATACAACACTGCATTGCCACCAGTGAATCCACCATAGTGGCCGTAACGTAAAGCCTGCAAGGACCTGGGCCAATGCTCCCCCCCCCATCTCCCGCATTGCTTTTCCACTCTGTTTTCATCATAGTGGCAGGCAAAGTGGATGCAAAAAAGAAAAAAGAAATATGTAGATCCAACGCACATGTTGGAATCTATGCGAAGAGAAGCTTTAGCCAAGTGGTGTGTACTGAGCCCTGTACAACTAACACTGATGCCTACAATTGTTTGCTTTCATCCTATGCATCATAAACCTCATGCAGTATTTTTGTTTATCCAACACAAAGGTCACAATTTTTGGGTTTATGCACTACGCCTCTCGCAAGCTATGTCAAAACAGAAACAGCAAATCGTGTGCATGCACACTAATCTACGCAGTGAAGACGAAGGCGATGTATACTTCTTGAGGGAGGAATGGAGATGGCAGGTGTATGCACAGAGAAGTACGACACACATTTATAGCTACATTTAAGGATTCTGTACCTCTTGTGACATAGTGGCACATACCCATTCTCGAGGATTCACCAATAGGCATACACCCAGTAGTACGTACCGAATGGCTATATCACAAAAAATCAAGTTAATCAAAGAATCCATTGAATATAATGTGCTATCCCATTGAGAGGTTGATGTGCTTTAAGAGATACAAGCCAACATTATATGTTCAAGGTTTTATGTAGGAATTAATTTTTTTTATTACGCAAAGCAGAGATGCGTTTACTGGCATTACTTTGTTAGTCTGCATATAAGGGATACATGAGCCAATTTACTAGTACTTGCATTTGGTGCACACATAACATTCTTATATACAGGGTGTCCTAACTATCATGAACGAAGATTTAAAGATATGCTAATCTTACGTAGCAGGACAGAACCAAGGTAATGTTGTTTGCCATAGCTTGGAGATGCTCAGACTATGTTTTGCATTCTGCCTAATTACATAATGAATCTTAATTAATCAACTCAAATATTACATTTAGATGAAAAGTGTCAATGAGAAAATTGTAGAGCAACATGAAAAACTCCTGATGCAGCCTTCTGTTGCTCAATACGTGCCACATAAAAGTGTTTTTCCAAACATGAAAGAAGCCCATGAATACATGCGAAGTGCCTCGAGCAGCCAGTAGCACAGCAATTTTGCATGTACTCGCGGCCTTCTTTCACACTCAGAAAAACCTTTTATGTAGCATGTATTGAGCAACAGAAAGCTATATTGGGCGTTTTTCATGTTGCTCTGCAATTTTCTTATTGGCACCTTTAATCTAACTATAATATTTGAGAAGTTGATTAATTACGACTAATTATGTAATTAGGCAGAATGCAAAAAAAAAAAAATCTGAGTATCTCCAAGCGACAACAAACAACATTACCTTAGCTCTGCCCAGCTAAGTGGCATTTGCATATTTTTGAATCTTGGTGCATGATAGTTGGGACACACAAGGGTAAATAAGAAAATTTTTGCACCAATTTTTTATTAGCCAAAATAAGGTACATACAGGTAATTACAAATATACATACTATTCTACGTACCTTACACTATTTTTCCACATATTCCCGACACAGGTTCAGACATTTGCGCCATCGCAGCACTGAATTTGAGATGCCCCTGTGGTAGCAGCAATGCACGTGGCCTCCCCGAACGCTCATTGTCATGCAAGTCTTCATGGTTTCTTGTGAGCTTACACCACCACCACCTCACACTTCTCAAAGTGATACACCTTTCCCCATACGTGGACTGCATTTCGCTGTGGATTTCGATGGGCGTTCGTCCCTTGCTTCAAAGAAAACGAATCACTCTTTGTTGCTCATACGCCTGGACGTGTGAAGCACAACCGCCATCTTCAACAACTGACAGCAGCACTGTACCATGGTGCTACCGGAAGATAAGGCTGGGCTGGTCCAAGAAAGGTTCACCGCTGGGAATGGATATGTTGACTTCACAGTTACAGTCATAATTTGGCCAAAAAAAGAAAAATAGGGGCAAGGATTTTGATCGCCCTCGTATATATTCACAAATATATCTTGTGAGATAGTAATCGACCCAGTAGCAGACAGCCGGCAGCAGCCACGCCAAACTCGGGAGGGTAGGCAAAGAAAACTTTCCTTTAAAAAGTGATGACAGTGTGCGCGGCACATTGAGGTGCGACCTTGGCCTCACGAGGCTGTGGGGTTAGTATGTAGGCTAGCAGCTGCGCGCCGCCCACCGTCTTGGCTCTCTTGTGAACTTGCATTCACTATTCACAAAAAATCGGCATGCTTTTTTCAGTTTAAACCTAAAACACTGAACCCTAATCGTAAGTAAACCAAGCACAAAGGACAACAACACATTGAATACGGTTTCAGACATGCACTTGCAGTAGCAACAGCTACTGAAAATGGACATTCATAGTGTGAAACACCTGCTTTTGTCATGTAAAACAGAGTTGTGATAATACTTCTGCAGTGAAACTGCCCCCCTTCACCCCCTCCCCTTAAAAGGGCATTACACTGTGTTGTAGTTCTTGATGATGATGCCTCATGAGGAAGCTCAGGGGCTCCTATCTAAATACATGGAAACAGAGAAAGCTTTCCTTGACAACCAATGCACCGCATTTGATGAAGTTTGTTCATTTGGAAGAAAAAGTTAAAATCTAGTGCAGACAAAATTGGTGCATTATACACCACTATGAAATTTACCATTATTATGCAAGTAGGACTTCTTTAAAACCCTTGTAAACATTGTAACGAATTCATGGAAGATATAAATTGGTATATCAAATTTGTCCGCTTTGGATGTTCTAATGGATGCAGTTTACAGAATTGCGATATCTGTTTTTGGTGCATAGTTACGAATTTGTAAACATTTTTATTTATTTTTTAAACTTGCAAATTTTTGGCAACTATTGTAAAGAAATTCAGGTTCTAAATCAATATTTTACTTCCAACAGTCACTAGAATTTAACTTTCTATTTCAAATGCAAGAAATTTCATTATAATTGGCCCAGGCGTTATCTCAGAAAAGTATTTTTGCGTTTTACATGTTTTTGAATAGGCGGCATCGGAGTTGGGCACGAACTTAAGCTTCATCTAAAAGATGGTGGTGGCTACCCACTCTTGAGAATCAACCAAGATTCATGTTGCTTTCATAAATGACTAAGAAGAATTAACTAAAATTAATTATAATATAGATTAATGAAAGCAAATAGAGAAATATTTTTCTTGATCAGTTAGATTGAATGAGCAATGATAAATAATGTCTAAAAAGAAAAAGGAGCTAATTAACAATGTCTTTGGTAGGATTTGCAAATGAATTTCTCCATGATACATTTATTCCTATGGGAGTAACCCAGTACGGAAGCCCCAAAATACAGTAGGACAGAAGAGTCCAAGGGCAGGCAAAGCTGTCGCAGTGTAATTTGCCAAATTCTTTTCCTCTGGTAGTAGAAACAACTACAGGCCAGTGTGTAGTGATCAACTGATATCCAATTCATTGCAAATGTGATAAAATGTGGAGATAGCCAGACCAGATTGGCACATATATAAATTCAGGGGCGGGATTCAACAGCAAATTCAAACTGATGTATTTACAAAATTTACTGCACCAAGGGAATAGCAAGTGCTGAAATACAGTAGTGAGCAACACACCTGCTTTTTCTTTACCTCCAATAAGATTTTTTTAAACGTTGCTTGGAAGATTGCATAATTTTGCCCGATTATTTCAAGAATCACACATTATTGACTTGTACAAGAAATAGCAATGTCGAGTTAGCCAATTAACAAACATTCACAAGTTCACTGTCGATTCACTTGAAGGCACATGTTGACATGAAGGAATCCAGGCAGCAACAATGCCCTATTTATGTAATGCAAATCATGAGAATAGCACCAGTTTTCATCACATCCACCTCTAAAATGTGCTATGAAATACATTTATGTCCCAATTGCTTTTTCCTGCAGTGCATGAAGGAAGCTTTTTCGAAAAATATTAACTGCAATGCAAATGTATTTCATGGCAATCTTAGGGACAGATATCACTAAAACTGGTGCTGGTGTAAAAATTCCTGCTTAATGGACATGACTTTATTCCTGCCTGGTTTCAATTTCTTGAATGTAATAGGTGCCCTAAAGTGGTAAATTGAAGTTTATTAAGGAAACTTTGTGTCATCAGCTGAACATTGTGACTTGTTGCTGAAGTAACATTTTCCTCTGCAATCCACTTAAGGTATAAGTGTGCTACTAGTCAGATGCTGTGAGCCAACAAACAAAGACACCAAGGAAAACAGGGGAAATTACTTGTACTTACTAAATGAATTAAAGAAATGATAAATTAATGGCAATGAAAGTGGCATCGAACGCGTAATGCAAAGACATGGGATCGTTCTCCACCTGTGGCAAGTTGTTTTTTCATCCACTTTCATTGCCATTAATTTATCATTTCTTTAATTTAATTAGTAAGTACAAGTAATTTCCTCTATGTTTTCCTTGGTGTCTTTGTTTGTTGGCTTTTCATGATATGATTAATAAAAATCGGGCCCCTCGGTTCACCCCCTTTCTTCTTGTTACTAGTCAGATGCGACACTTAAAAATAAAAATGACTGCATGTGTTGGTATAGAGTGCGACACCTATACTATGCATTAGCTTTTGTCCAAAGCCAAGTGGTTTGTGCACATTGGGAGGACAGCAGTTATGGATGTGTGCACATGTGTAATAGAAACGAACGAATTCACTTGAACAGTGTTTCAGACTGGACAGAAAATCACTTTGCATGAGAAGGGCACTCAAAAGTTGCTGTCTAAAATTTTGTGTGAAACACTTTCATGATGTTTCAACTGTCAAAGCCGTTGTGCGACCTTTGTAAATTTGGACTGAAGCAGTTTCCCCTCCACAGACAGTCGAACCCACTTACAATAGCCACACTTGCAGCAAACTCTCACCTAGCAGACACAGCTTTTCACTATCCAACAAATATTTTTAAATGCCCAGAAGGCCCACATAAAACAACCCAGTTGATGCACCACTTTGGCTCAAAACAATTGAAACAAACCATGGTGCAGCAGCATCACAGCCAGTTGCATGCCTAGACTAAAATATGTAGAGGAGGCCTTGCTAGCTTGCACACTTGAAAAATGTTAGAGCATGTTGATGCTGTCTTAGATTTCAAGATCGCTTACTTAGTGCAACATCCCATCATCAAGTGTGCGAAGAGACTGTGCAGCCACCATTTTTCCAGCTGTTGAAAGCAGCTTTTACTTCAACCAAAGGACAATTTGACCTCTTATAGTCTGTATTTTTTGCCTGAAAAAAGACGTTTCAATATTTGAAGGCAATAAGAAATATTTAAAAAATGAAATTCTGGGGTCTTACATGCTAAAACCACTATATGGTTATGGGGCATGCCATAGTGGAGGACTATGGGTAATTTTGACCACGTGGGTTTCTTTAACGTGTACCTAATGCATGGTAGAAGTGGGTACATGGGCTATTTTGCATTTTACTTGCATCAAAATGCACCCGTTGCAGTCAGGATTTGATCTGCTGCCCTCAGGCTTAGCAACACAACACCAAAGTCACTAGGACACCACGGCAAGTCAGAAATAGTCCCATGTGAGGTTAGAACACTTAATATTATTCTCACACTGTTTGATTGTTGGCTTACTCAAAAAAAAAAAAAATACTGATATGCATGCACGGCAAGAGAATGCCTTTATAGTCGCAGGTTTTTACAATGCAAAGTTTGTTTTGCCCGTAACGCAAAGCAGTGACACAATAGAGAGGTGAAGTGTAATACGCAGCAGTGCGTGCAGGTATGTATGTGTGTAGTGCAGCTGACGGTAGTCTCACAGTAAGTCTTAAGACTGTTTCATGTGGTGCTTGTTGGAGTGAACATTCGCGGGTGCAAGCAAGCAATCTCTTTTCGAGACGCAAAAGAAGTGCGAGTAGTATTCGTTTGTGGAAGTTGCCAGTAGTGAAGTAGATACATTAAGCTTCTGTTACTCCTTTTACTTATCCGAAATTAGCCATTGGTCTCTACTAAAACAACTCTTCAGCTTCTTACTGCTAGATTCGTTTGGCTTTTCTCAAAACTACATTTGACATTGTGCTGCTTTCTGCTCTGCAGTCTGTCAAGCCCGATGCTCCCTGGCTGCTACAGCAAGAGCTCATCTGTGTTCCACTTCTTGAGCAGCTGTGCGCGCTTTATGTGGAGGAGCCATGGTGCGTGACAGAATGGCAGCCCTGCCAATCTGTGAACTTCAAAATTTGTAAAAATTCTGTGGACATGACAGGGGGTGATAGCATTCATTTTATTAAAGTTTGCACTGAGCACACACATTTTGTGGGATACATACAGACAATATTAACGATGATTTATGAAAAAACTAATAACAGTAGAAATTGAAAAGCAACCAACTGTTTTTAGATCACAGTGACTTTTTCAGCAACTTTGCTGTCGCCAATTTTGCCTGCTTCAGGAACTTGTCTGACTAAACTTGTTGAAACAAGTACTCCTCTAGTATATGGCGTTTTCTGCTACCACAAAAGAGCGACAAAGGTACAAGGGTACTATAAAAATTTCTTTATTGTATGATTTTTTTTTTCCTCAATCTTTCAAACCTTTTCAGGAACGGAATCTATTTTTTATAAAACTTGAGGCAACATTCATTAAATCATAAGGAAGCAAAAACTCGTAAAGCTTGCAAAAAATTCGGGAGGGTTGGCAGGTATGGAACAGGCCTCCCGCTGTACTTTGAAGGAAACAGGACAACGTTGGCACCATCCAGTAAACATGAGAAATTGGAGCTAGAAGAAGAATAATGAAGATGAAGCAGACGTGCTTAATCACTGTCGTTAAGTGTAGAAGAAGAAACTTAATTTAGGAGTGCCTCTGCAACTGCAAAGACGACGTGCTAAAAAACAAAGGCACGGATGTCAACTCTATCCAGTACAAAGATGCTGAGCAAGCATCGGCCAATCATGGCAGCTGCTGGCGCAATCGTGCTCTCCAAAGTATTCTACCCTGCTGTAGCACAAGCAGTGTGGCCAAGAGACAGAATCCTGGGCTTCCAATCTGTTGATGGTCATAAATTTGCATTCTAAGGGCACAATGAGAATTTTTATTTATTTGCAATTTTCTAGCAAAGGATGTTGAAATTGCAGCAACGACACCAGTGGACATCAAAATGACCAGGGGAATGAGCCCATAACAGCTATTGCTGAAAAACTCTGACTTTGCAGGTGAACCATCTCGCGTTTTATGACAGCCTGCAAAACATTCAATATTACAGAAATAACTGCAATTTGTGCAACTGAAAAGACGCAGCCACCAGTTTCTCATCGGAAACTCCATGTGCAAGCATTGTTTTCCCAGAGTCTGGGACGGCAACACATCTCTCACTTGAACGTGCCTTTAGGAGCTTAGATTCAGCCTGTCACAAAACCGTGACAACAGGCTTGAAGAGGGTAAGCATGCAATGATGCTAAATTTTGCAAGAAAATGAAGTTGAGACATCTAATGCATCAAGCCAATTCATATACATGGGCAATAGACTAAGTGCAGCATTTGAATGGCCTGGAAGATCTTAACAGGAGGATCACTGGATTTGCGCCAATTAAGCAGATGTCAGTAATTGATTTCTCGCTAAAGATAGCTGTATATATTACTGCCATATTAGAATGCTTATCCTGTATCTTGGGGCAAGTGCAATTACAATTTCTATAGCAAACAACTTTTGCACCACGAAACAATCTATTCAACTGCAGTTATTGATGATTGTGTTGTACATTCTGCACAGCATTCGAAGTGCTCACAGAAAGCATCTCTAGCAGTGTCTAAATCGATAGGATGCCATGTTCCCTGGAAAGCATAATTTCAAAAGTTGTACCAAGCCACAATCACTAAGAGGGGACCATTTGAGCATGCAACTGCTCAAATTTGCATGCCGTGCTAGGCAACTTCTCAGAACATTGCAGAAGAAAAAACTAGCACCAAGTCATCTTTACTCATGTTTGCCAATGCCTCCTGTACAGTTTATGTTTAGAACAAGTATGCAATGCACAAGAGTAATGTTGCCATTTACTGATAGTCTAAAATAGTTGTCTGGGTGTTGAGTGGCTTCAGATGACAAACGGCAACATGTTCAGAGGCCATCAAGAGTCTTGAAGAATAAACAACAAAGCTGCAAACTGGTTTTCACACTGAAGTGTGCCAATTATAAAAGGAAGCACTCAGATGCCCCACCTCTTTAAATTTTTGTTAAGGCAATGCAGCATCAAAAGTATTTGTGAAGAGGGTGAACATAGTGAACATTTGTATTAGTTACTGAACGGTTGCAAAAACACTTTCTGTAAAGTTTGTGCGTGTCATTGTAGAAATCAGGTTTCAGTGGTATGGTAGTGATAAACTTATTACAGTTATAGATAAGACCAAGACATATAAGACGTCATAACTTTATTGTAGACCATGAATTTTGCAGAACTCTATGAGCTCCCGTAAATTTGCCTGTTATAAATTACATAGTATATTCATGCAATTCAGTTGTACTGAGTAAGTACTGGGTCTGACAATCTAGGTGTTGTGTGCGACACTCTGAGGTTCAACATAAAAGCTTGGAAGCAAACTTTGCCAATATTTGACAACCTACATGAAGAGAGAACAGTATTGTTGATTTTCGATCTTCTGAATACATCAAAAAAGAAAACAGCTAGGCCTGGTATGTGGCACAGATTCCACAAAGTGAAAATGCACAGACTACTCATGGTCCTGCAAGTAAGCAAGCAGTACCTTAAGCAGTAATGCAGATATTGAAAAAAAAAAAAAAAAAAAAAAAAACTTTTCATTTACAAAAATTTTTGACTGCAGCTCTCCAATTTAGGAAGAAAAAAAAAAAAAAAAAAGTCTTGCGTGATGCTGCCGAGGCTCAGTTCTCACGAACCCGTGACTTCAAGGATCTCATCTTTCAACAGTGCTTTACGGACAGCTTCGCCTTTTGATGCCAAGATTTCTTCTATGTTCCTGAAAGTAGACAAGACAGCGTCCAAAAGAACTAAGCATCGGCATAATATACAAAATTTCTACGTTACAAGTAAATTACAACAGTTCAGTTTCATCTTTCTGGCGATTACCTTAAAGTGCGATGACATAACTGGAGTGTTCTTAATAAATCAACGCATGTAAACGTAAATTTTAAACAGTCCCAAACGTTCAGCATTTTCAGTATGTGCAATCTTCCGGAAGAAAGGTCGTGGCCTCTACTTGTTTTTTTCTTCTTTGTTTGAACGATTCAAAGTAATGTGCGTTCTTAGAACACATGGAAAATGAATGATTTACGACGATGTCATTTCTCATTATTTACCAGCAGTACAGTTCGGATGCAGAACTAGCGTGTTCGAAGTAGACCAGAGCGCCGCAGGCTGGGACGCTGCATCGCTTTGAGAACAATAGGCGAGGAGCGATGCGCACATTTCGCACTGCTCACCGCTACATTGTAATCCAACACCACAGCATATTGGCACGATATAAGACCTAAGCACTACTCATTTCTTGGTTATCTTATTCCGATTTGTTTCTAATTGAATTAATTTCTGTGCTACCCGTAATCACGAAAATTTACCTTTTCCCTTCGAGGTCCGGAAACCAGTTCAGATTATCTGCAATGAGGTGATGCTTGCTGCAGCCGTGACACTTCACGATGACAACTCCTTTTTCATAGGAGACCTTTGAAATTAGCTTGGTGACTCGTGTTGAGCAGAGTTTGCAAAGGAACGACAGCAGCATACGGCCTTCGAGTTTTGCGACAGGCACCCGGATCTTGTCTTTAGTTTCGGACAACGCAGACCCACAGACAGTTTGAGGGCAAGATTTGACATCGGTAGCCATCGACAACGTCCTCACACATACAACCCGAGTGGTCCTGTGACAATGAATCTGCTCGCAGTTGGCACCCCAGAAGAAGGATCTTCGCAATTTGTGATGGTGGCCCTCTGCAGCGGAACCCGCGTACCCTGCATAGCAACGTTCACACTGCTTCCACGGCACATTACGGGCTCGTAGGCAGAGAAGCAAACTTCGCACAAGCATCTTGCTCATTGATCTCGACATCTCCCAAAAACCAGTGTCGACTATTCATGAGCTGAAGAGTGTGCCAGCATACGCACCGCTATCAACCGAACCTGACAGGCACCATATTTGATTTGCACGCGGTTGTAATGACGTCAAAAATGACGTGAGCGCATTGACCAAACTGCAATCAGCGCCTCCTTTACTTTTTCTGTGCCTGCCGCGCCGGCTGCCAGTCCGTGCCCTCTCGTGCTACTTTTGCTACTCGACGCCTGTTCCAGGAGCTGCGCAACCATAACTAACTCTCCGGCAACACACGGCAGCCCTCCGAAAACGCCGTTTCCTGCTGTTGACTGCAGGAGGCGACACAAGTTTATGCTTGCGCCGTCGTAGCAGTTAGGTAGCAACTCGCCTCCCCATAAGCGCAGGTAAATTTGCACTTCTTTCATAAAAACCAGGCAATTAACTGTGCCAAGTGTTATACTAAACGAGGTAGACGCAAAAATGCAATCGTTCTGCAAAATTTGAGCAAGAACAGTGCAGCGGTGAGCACAAAATCTATTTTCGAACACGCGCTGCGAAATATTCAGGACCCCGTACAACCGGCAGTCACACACAGGGCCGGATTAAAAATAATGGGGGCCCTGCGCTAATGCGCATGCAGGCCCCCTTTCCCTATACTGACTCCCCCCCCCCCCATGTCGCCTGTTACGCTACTGAAAATATGCCATGTTTCATTTTAATTCCACCAAATTAAAAAGAACGAAGTGCGATCAACGGGATTATTATTATTATTATTATTATTATTATTATTATTATCATTATTATTATTATTATAAGGAAAACAACAAAACTAGCTTGAAACGCGTGCTGTTGTAAACACCAACACATATGTTCACTTTGTGACTAATCTGCATTCTGTTTGCAGCAAAAGCTAGGCTTTAAGGAAAAGTTTAGTGCACTCAAGATGAACAAGAACGTAGAAAAGACAACACAGCTCAGATGTTGATCCTTCTGAAGCTAGGCTTTGTTACTTGCATCACTAAGTTTAATCCCGTGAGGAGATGCATGGCTGTATCCAAAACATTCTTTATTAAAATTCAAGCATCAGACTGCAGTAGTCGTTATACACGTTACTCTATAAATTTGCAATAGATATATACAATACTTAAGGCAATACAAACACCATAAAAATGCACTAGAATACAGATGAAAATTACCAACTGTAATCTGAAAACATTATTTGAAAATATTTTCGTTAAAGGTAAGACAAGCAAGGACGACAACAAATAAACGTGGCACTATCAAAAACAACAAAAATACAGTTCTTTATAAGCACGCTAAATATCACAAAAAGAACAAACAAGAGATGAACAACAAAGATTTGCATATCTTGAATTACACTGCTCAGCCTTTCAATGGCAACGTGGAGGCTGGGAGGCAGCACAAAGAACTTTTTGGAACTATTCATATATAGCGCAAACAGTCCTCTTTTAAAATGGCATTTTTCGCGCCTTCGCTTTGGCGAAATCAGATATAGTCTGTTCGAAGGATAGATCACGGAGGAGGTCACTTTCAATGGACATGATAGCAAGCGAGTTTACTTTGTCGTCAAGGAGCCTCTAACAAAGGCGATTTTTTATCAGTGACAACTTGGAAAACGATCATTCGGTCTCACAGTTTGTCACGGGTATGCTTAAGTACATTCGCATAGCAATAGAAATGTTCGGAAACACATCATTAAGCTTTCTTTCGTGCAGTAACTTCATTATTCCCAGGGGACTCGTGTCCTGGCACGCAGAGTTGCGTAGAAAGTTCGCAAACTGAATGATTTCAGTGGGAAATGCTGGCTCCAAATTATTTTTGTAGGTTTTCACCAACTTAATTCTCAGCCTGCTGTGCCAGAGAGGCCTCACTCCCAACTTCTGTCAGCAATTTTAAGAATCCGAACCTTTCGCAGAGTTCAGTGTAGGCAGCCTTTCGCACTCGCAAAGCAGAGCCTAGACTGTCAAGTACAACATTGTAGGTCTCTACGATAAACTTTTTTCTACCTTGTAGCGCACTATCGCTTTTTCCATCCGGGTGCTTACTCAAAATGATGCGTTTGTCCTCATCCTGATAACATTGATTGGTACTTAGCGTGCATGCTCTCTCTTCGAAGGTATCAAAGAGAGGTCGCGAAGAATTAACAAAGCCTTCTAGAGAGCTCAGCAGGTCTACAGCAGTCGAAATGTCTAGGCTTGGTTTCTGAAGTGCTACGTTCGTTTCGTCAAAGCGCTCCAAGATTTCACTCCAGAAAATCGCCATGAATGCAGTCTCTAGTTTTGTCATTTTCTTGAAGAGAGAGTGTGCTTCGTTCCTAGTGTCATCGTTTTCTTCCTCGTTCTTTGATATAGCTTCAAGGCAACACAAGACTGCATTGAAATTTTTCAGAATGGCCTTACATGATTCAGCGTGTCTTGACCACCTGGTCTCAGAGAGACTTTTCAAAACAAGCTGCTGGCCAGTTCCGCTCATGCTGTCCAAAAGATACCTCCATCGCTTAGGTGAGGCAGCAAAGAATACATACAGTCTTTGAATTACAGTGAAAAATGACTGCCTCAAGGCAACTGTCAACGTTACACGCCCCAACTAAGTGAGTGACCAGCAGTGAGTGACCAGCACATGGGAGGTAGACTGCCAATTCGTTCAGGTGTTTGATTTGAGCTTGCAGTCCTCTGTATTTTCCTGACATATTACTCGCATTATCATAAGCTTAATTGGCCCCTACAATCATAAATTGAGATGCCATTTTTATTTATTCATTTATTTATTCAATACTGCCGGCTGCCTTTTGGTAGCCAGGGCAGGAGTGGGTACATGACGCTTTCCATATTAAGGGTCCATCAAGAAAACAACAGTAACAATTACGACAGAGAACCACATAGGCACACAGAAGATTACTGCGAAGCAAAGCAAACATAACAAGATGCAAGCGCGTTACATTCAAATCCAAAAAAAGAAAAAGAAAAAGAAAAGAAAACGAGCTCACAAAGGTTATTGGCTAGAACTGACTGCTGAAAAAAATGCATCGGGTGATGATAAGGTGGCCACATCGTAGGGCAACTTGTTCCAGTCTGCTATCGTTCTTGGAAAGAACGACAGCTTGTATGTGTTGGTTCTGCACTGAGGCATTATAATTGTTTTGTCGTGTTTGTGTCGAGTCTGTCGGGTTCTGTTGTACTGCATGTAAGTGTGGAAGTCTAATTTGGTATGATTATTAATGATTGCAAATAGCATCTTCAGACGGTGCATTTTTCGACGAGATTCCAAGGTAGGAAGACCGGAGCGGCTAAGAAGATCAGATATCGATACCTGTCTTCCGTAGGCGTGGTGTATAAATCGCAGTGCCTTTCTCTGAACCCCCTCGATACTTTTTACATTCGTTTTAGTGTGCGGATCCCAGATCACGTCAGCATATTCCAGTAGGGGACGCACGAGCGAAGTATAAGCTACAAGTTTCGTTTTAGTGGTTGCATGTTTTAACCGGTGTCTTATTAGCCATAGTCTTTTGGATGCCACTGAAACCATGTTTTTAATGTGAGGGCTCCAACTGAGGTTCGAGCTGATCATTACGCCAAGATACTTAAATTGTTCTACTGGTTCTAGAGGAGCGCTGTTAATTTTGTACGAATACTTCAGTGGATCTTTCTTTCGGGTTAAGGTCATTTGTTTGCATTTCGTGACATTTAATGTCATCGACCAGTTTTGGCACCAATTACTGACAGCACACAAGTAGTTATTTAGAACGAGCTGGTCACGTTCGGTGAGAATTGTGTGATAAATTACGCAGTCATCTGCGAAAAAAACGGGCCCGCACAGGAGAGTCAAGTTTTAGGTCATTTAAATATATAAGAAAAAGAAGCGGCCCAAGGACTGAGCCCTGTGGCACTCCTGAAAATACTGGAGCGATGGGTGAGCTTGAACTGGATATCTGGACGTACTGTTGCCGGTGAGATAGGTATGAATCAAGCCACTGTAAAATTTGTTGATTCTGTAAGATGTTTCTAAGTTTTAGCAGAAGTTTACTATGCTGTACGCGGTCGAAGGCTTTTTCAAAGTCCAGAAAAATGGCATCTATTTGTCCTGCTTTGTCAAGGGTTTTACAGAAATCATTGGTAGTGTGAATTAGCTGTGTCGCAGTAGATAACCCGCGACGAAATCCATGTTGAGCTTCAGAAAAAAAATTATTGTCTTCCAAGAATGAGGCGATGTGTTTGAAAACAAAGTGTTCCATCACTTTACCTGCGGTGCACAACAAGCTAATTGGCCTGTAATTAGCGACATGGAGCTTGGTACCAGATTTGTGCACAGGAATAACCTTAGCCAGCTTCCAATCCCTGGGAACGTCACCCTCTCGTAGACTAGTACGGAATATAATAAAGAGGAATTTTGAACACCATTCCGCGTATCTGGAAAGAAACGTGTTCGGAATTTCATCTGGTCCAGATGATTTCTTTGTATTCAGGTGTAGAAGGGCGGAAAAAATGCCTTCTTCGCCTATGCTAAGATCGGGTACCTGGAAGCTGGTTGATCTGAAATTGGTAGACGGACCACCACCACGTAGGAACACAGAAGAAAAATAGTCGTTGAACGTTGCCGCTATTTGTTGTCCGTCACTAACGTCCACGTCATTTATTGTCAATTTGTGTATGGGGTCCTTTTTTTGAGCTAGATAAGTCCAGAATTTTCGCGGGTCAATAATGAGGAAGTTGTGCAGTTTTACATTAATGAATTGGAATTTTGATTGTCTTATTTGATGTCTTAGCTCTCTACGAAGTGACGCCACAGTACTGTGCTCAGCCCTCGAAATGTTACGGGAAAGTCTGCTTACGTGACGTTTCAGGTGAATTATCTCTCGTGTAATCCATGGGCTGTGGCTATGAATTTTCTTTTTCTTCAGCGGGACGTACCGATGAATACACATATGTACTGTACGTTTAAAGTTCAACCACAATTCATTCGGACTTGTGTGGCCTTCACTGTACCTTGCAAAAAAATTGTCGTATTCTTGTTCAAGAAGGTCTAAAATACTCTCGTCTTCAGCGTTATTGAAATCGTAAAATTGTTTTGTTGATTGGCGTGTGATTGGTCGTGCCATATTGGTTTTGAAAAGCACTAAATAGTGGTCGGATATACCAGGCATAATATTAATCGTGAAACCCAGCCTTTCAATAGCATCAGACACAAATACAAGGTCTAGAAGTGAGCCCGTGGTAGCAGTAACTCGCGATGGTTCAGCCACAACCTGCTTCAAGTTAAAAGAAAAGGCAATATCGAGTAGCAAATCAGAATGCCGGCATGAAGATGAGACGCTCAAGGATTCCCAGTTGATTTTTGGCAAGTTAAAATCACCACACAAAATGACATGTGAATATCGCTTTTTGTGCTCATTCAAAAAGTCATACAGCGTCTCGAGCATACCTATATCTGAATTTGGTGGCCTGTAAACGGCGCCAATAAAGATGCTGTGTTTGCAAGTATGAAGTCGGATCCAGACCATTTCTATGCTAGTATGGTGTGGTACCAGCGTGTAATCTGTTCCTTTCTTTATCACAATGGCTACCCCACCCCCTCTAGAACTGCAGTCATGGCGGATAATTTCTTGCAAATGAGGTATCACATCCTTATCGGATATGTTATCATGGAGCCACGTTTCGGTGAGCACTGCAACATCAGGCTCATACGTTAAAAGAAGACCTTCGAAGTCTTCTGTTTTATTCCGGATGCTGCGGGCATTAATGTTCAGAACAGAGAACTCGCTTTGAACTGTGTCTCTATGGGCTAAATTGTGGCTCTTAAGCGGACTCTTATTTCTGAAGTTACCGTTAGGCCGTCATTGTGAAGCTAGCGGGACTATTTTATCTTGAGTGTCGTCCCATTGGAACAGTTTACCATTAATTTTGATTTTGTCGAATGACAGCACGACCTTGGCACCTTTCTTCCTGAGTTCAGCAGCAGCAGCCCAGAGCTTCTTTCGGATTAACTGTACGCGCGGGGAAAAATCTTCCGATATGCTATAGGCTGTGCCTCTCAGTTTGTTACAATTCTTCAAAATATTGGCCTTATCTCTGCCATCCATAAGTTTAAATATGACGGGTTGGCATCTGCCCTTGGCTGGACGGCCAATTCTGTGAATACGCTCGATAGCCACGTTTGGAACCTTTAGAGTGTCAGTCAGAATGTTTTTAGTCACGACTTGTTCGAGAGGAAGAGAGGTTCGTCAAGAGGAACATCACGGTATCGAAAAGATACAAGCCGGTATGAGATTCATTTGGAACAAATCCAAGAAAGCGTTCGCACAGTTTCCCATTTAAATAGTATCGTAAAACAACTGACGGCTGATCAACGTGAGTAAGGTCTGGAGTCGAATCAACAATTAAAGAGAAGTATTTTGCACGTTTCACTTCGTAAACGAGACGTTCCTTGACAGCCTTTGCCATATGCTCGATAAATTCATCACAAATGGTTTTTGACAGATACGATGGGTCACCTTTTCCTTTGTTCCCGTAGCGTTTGATGCTCCTCTAGCGTAGCTCCTCTAGAAAGGGATCAAACTTGGCAATGGCCTCAAGCACTGCCATATAATTGCCATTTCTCGGTGCATCGAAAATCTCCTCACTGCCCCTAAACTCTAGGTTGCACTCAGCTTCTAGCTGAGCGCAACCTGAGCGCTACAAGGTAGAAAAAAGTTTATCGTAGAGACGAACTACAACCTTAGCGTCGGTTGCTCAGAAATATGGACGACCGAGGTTGTCACTGTTTTCACAGGATCCAGACAACCAAGATGAGTCAAACCTTGCTTCTTGCCAGGAAACCGTGGTGATGGAGTTGGCAAGTCCTCCACAGAAGCACAGTCGGTACTACAACAACTACGCACTTCAACACCTCTGTCCAGTAAGCGGTCTCAGTGACAAGATGCTTAACTAGCTCCTTGTCAATTGTGCTGCTCAAGTTAGAGCGGGCGAGCCATGCTACCACGTAGTTCCGATGCTCGACTCTGTTGTCATGTGTGCAAACCTTTTCTTCTGCTCTTTTCCAATCAGAAAAGCCGTGCGTGGTGAAAGCACTGGGGTTGCTTGAAATCGAAAATAGTTTGCGCATGAAGCAGTAAATGAAACCTTTAGACTCTGAGTACATTAACCAGTGTCGCTCGTACGCCTCCCCATTCACAGCCTTTCGCACAAAAAGATGAGGTGACATATAGCGTTTCTGAGTTTTGTATTGCCTTTCGGAAGACGGAAAATTTTGTGCCTGATTTTGAAAGTACAATGGCCCTTTCTGAAGGCATACACTCCGAAAGCTGTCAGTAATAACGTCCGGCCACTTAGCAGGGTCACTTCGGAGAATCTCGTGGCTGAATAAACGTACACTCGCCAACTGAAAAAATTCAAAACACGGATTAACGTTTCGGCGCCCAATACGGGTGCCTTGTTCACAATGAGCGAATGCATGGTGGTCTTTATTATATATGCGTCGGAAGACGTAATGCGCTTGCGTACAACTCAGGGAGGGGTCCCCGTGTCCGGTTTATGGTGTTAGTAGTAGATTGTATGCAGAATGATTCAAGGAGCAATCGGGATGATAATTTATTCTCTCTTTCGATGATAGAAGCCGAATTCCAGTTAATACTGTGACCAGTCTTTTCGTGGTGCTCTGCCAGGGCGCTGGAGACTGTGTGTCCTTTGGCTACATCATTGCGGTGCTGCTGTAGCCTTCTTTTAAAGTTCCCCGTCTCGCCCTCCCTGAGTTGTACGCAAGCGCATTACGTCTTCCGACGCATATATAATAAAGACCACCATGCATTCGCACATTGTGAGCAAGGCACCCGTATTGGGCGCCGACGCGTCAATCTGTGTTTTGAATTTTTTCAGTTGGCGAGTGTACGTTTATTCAGCCATGTTATTTCCTCGCCAGACGAGTTTTCGTCAAACCCTAGACTTCGGAGAATCTCGCAACGTACCTTTTGTTGCGGGGGTGTCTGTAATTCTCTGTTGCCGCAACAAGAAGCCCTCTCATTCGTCCTCTCGAGGCACACTTTGTGGGTGGGAACATGATTATTTGAAGCCAAACTAACAGGAAACAAGTGAGTCGGTTCTTGGAGTGTTGTTTCCTGGCGCTCATCAGTAGAAGGAGGCTCATCGGGGCGGTTTGGCACCTGTTGATCAGCGGTAGTAGAAATCGGGCGTGGCGGACCAGACACCTGGAGCTCCGGGGCAAGGGCCTGGCCGAGTAGCATAGACGTTGCTGACTCAGGAACAGGACAGGGCTTGGTTAGGGTCGGTTGCTCAGAAATATGGGCGACCGAGGTTGGCATTGTTTTCACAGGATCCAGACAACCAAGATGAGTCAAACCTTGCTCCTTGCAAGGAAACCGTGTTGATGGAGTTGGCAAGTCCTCCACAGAAGCATTGTCGGTACTATTGGGAGTTTGACACGGACTCTGGGTAGAGCGATCATACTGCTCCGCAGAAGCTGCATTCAGTAGGTACTTTGTCATCTTTGGTAGCTTCTTTTCGTGCTCTTCTCTTTCTAACTTCGCCTTTCGTTTAGCTGCACCACTTTGATGCTTCCGACCGAGCATGAATGGATGTTAATTGTTCACCGGGCACTTCATCAGTCCGACGCGACCGCAGGTGTCCAACGGTGGCCCATCCTATGACTGGCGCACGCTGCCTGTATGGTCCGTGGCTGACCGAGAGTGGTGCGTCCCCCGGCAGCTCCTCAGCGGCCGGGCTTATGCAAGCTTAACCGGCGGCTCGGGGCTGAATCTCAGCTCGGGATCAACTTCCTTTTATAGACGCGCGCCGCGTCTGTCTGTTACTAGCGCCAAAGCAGGCGTTCACATACGCATAGAGTTCCTTGTACAAATTCCCTCCTTCTCCGTACCAACTCACTCCTTCCCCCGTTCCGGTCTCGTCTTCCTATTGGCTAGTACCAATCGTCTGTTCTGGGAGGTTCTCGATTTTTCTTTCGCCCCGTCGACGCCAAGTGCGAGAACGAAGGGGAGAGGGCGACTCCTAGCGTGGGCGAAGTTACGCGCCCTCCGTCGCCTCTTAGTCATCTTTTTCTACTTCTTTCTGGAAAGTTCGGCGGCCAGTCTGACCTACTTTTTCTGTCGAGCGCGCACGAGGGTGCGCAGCCACTAGGCAGGAATGGGCCCTGGAGACAGGCCTTTCTGTCCAGCTCTCCAACTTCCCCCTTCACTCTTCCACAACCCTAGCCCGAGCAGTGAACATTCCATGCCCCGCGGCACGCGGACAAAAGCACGTGTGACGTCTTCTTTCCTTTCCTGCCTAGACTCTGCCATCAGACTCATCATCATGTGCTATCGGACTCATCCTTCACCGCCCAAATTACCATGACGGTAAAGAAAAGTCGAATGGGATGCACTTTTGGGTACTGCAGCACATCCTTTCTATGAGAAGGACAGCGGCGGAACTATTTGAGAGGTGGAGGGTGGCGTGGTGTTGACGAGGGGCAAGGGTTGATTTAGGTCCTCATCCCACATTACATGTTTTGGGTGCTTCCCCCTTGCCCCTCCTCTCCAGACAGCACTGGACAGACGGACTGACAGGAAACCACGAAAACTCTTCCAAGCAAACGTACGCACCTCGCTTCGTAAGAAAGAGGGCCCCGCCGTGGTGGCGGGGCCCGGGATTCCTATTCTTGCAGCTCGACAAGCTCTCCCCAAATGATCAGGCTAAACGCATGCTGTTACATTAGGCGGGGGGCCCTGTCTGCTCGTTCTGGTTTTCTCGTTTCATACATGTCGCTCGACGTTCAGTGGCCCAAGCAGGTTAGAATAAATGGGCCCCCTTCTCCTACTGTCCGAGGTGAGGCCCTGCGCTGGTCACACAAGGTAACAATACGCGATTTCCTTAGTAATTCGGTGGTACTTCAGTTAATTGATGTAATTAAAAAATATCCGTATTAGACGCTTGTGTAATACTAGCAGTTGTGCAATGTTAAAGGGCCCCTCACCATGTCGGGCCATTTTGAGCTGAGAAGCGCAGTGCATACAATGCGCGCCTAACGATTGCATCGCTACGCGCCGCGGAGAGTTGAAATGTTAGACCAAACGCCGTTTACCCTCCTACTCGTGGGCACCGCGCTCCCAGCCGGAGAGTTATTCAAGGAAATATCTGTTATTTGTGGGCCGGCCGTTTTTTGTGTAATCTGTTGCTGCATTAGATGATAAAAGTTTGGAGAAATTGACTTCTTAGTTGATTACGGCCCATATTCCAGTTTACGGATTGTAGCCGTTGGGCTTTCAGGACGTATCCACTTGAAATCAGTTTTTAGGAGTACACCAGTCTCGAGTCCCCAAAGTGTGGGGCGAAATGCATGGGCATTTGTGTTTTGTGTTTCACTGCATAAAAGAGCGTTTTGTTAATAAAGTAAGTGGAACAACAGTGCATTTTTACGGTGAGTTCGATGGCGCATATCTCCAAACTGGCTTCATTCTGGAAATTCTTTACAAGTGGATACGCCTTGCAAGCTCACCGGCTGCAATTATTAAATTGAGATTGCAATATTAACAAACCAAATTGAAAAATTCTTGCGGTAGAACACGAGTTGTTCCCCAGACGAGGCCAAAGCGCGAAACTTTCGCGCTTTTTTACAGCGCAGCTGATAATGCGACTAGACGGGCCCGAGAACGTATTGGCGGCGAGGCGAGGAGCACGACTTTATACAGTAGGTCGTGGCGAGGAGTTACGGAATCGCCATCTATCGGAAGCGCCTGGCTGGCGTAGTTTGAGGGATCACGTGGCGCGCTCCTCATAGGTTTTGCTGTCAGCGCTGACTGAGAACACCACGCACGAGCTCTCCCGGACATTTCTGTAAGTACTTTCGAAACGAGAGAAGTTTGTCACTGTCTAAATAATAATCATGGGCAAACTGAAAGCACAGAATCGTTTACAGACGCTATCTCTTTACCGAATACGTACAGTGAACGCCACTGCGCGCGGTCGCCGCGATGGAGTCTCCCGAACCGGCTTCTTGCGCGAAAGGTAGGTAAACGCTGAGAGCAAACTATGTGAAATATGTTCTTATAGTGTTTGTATAACTGAATGGAGCGTAATAGAATGAAGCCTCAATGCAGCGATCGCACAGATTCGCAGCGACCGACTGCGCGTCTGCATGCTTGTCCGCGCACTGTTTCGCTTTCACCGCGTGCTCGTTTTCGCACCGTGCCATGAGCGTTAGGCCGCAGAATATGAGCATTTGACAGTATACAAGAAACCAGGACCAGGAGTCGGATTCCTGATTAATAAGAATATAGCTGGTAACATACAGGAATTCTATAGCATTAACGAGAGGGTGGCATGTCTTGTTCTGAAACTTAATAAGAGGTACAAAATGAAGGTTGTACAGGTCTACGCTCCTACATCCAGTCATGATGACCAGGAAGTCGAAAGCTTCTATGAAGACGTGGAATCGGCGATGGGTAGAGTGAAAACAAAATACACTATACTGATGGGCCATTTCAATGCCAAGGTAGGCAAGAAGCAGGCTGGAGACAAGGCAGTGGGGGAATGCGGCATAGGCACTAGGAATAGCAGGGGAGAGTTATTAGTAGAGTTTGCGGAACAGAATAATATGCGGATAATGAATACCTTCTTCCGCAAGAGGGATAGACGAAAGTGGACGTGGAGGAGCCCGAACGGCGAGACTAGAAATGAAATAGACTTCATACTCTGCGCTAACCCTGGCATCATACAAGATGTGGACGTGCTCGGTAAGGTGCGCTGCAGTGACCACAGGATGGTAAGAACTCGAAATAGCCTAGACTTGAGGAGGGAACGGAAGAAACTGGTACATAAGAAGCCGATCAATGAGTTAGCGGTAAGAGGGAAAATAGAGGAATTCCAGATCAAGCTACAGAACAGGTATTCGGCTTTGACTCAGGAAGAAGACCTTAGTGTTGAAGCAATTAACGACAATCTTGTGGGCATCATTAAGGAGTGTGCAATAGAAGTCGGCGGTAACTCTGTTAGACAGGATACCAGTAAGCTATCGCAGGTGACGAAAGATCTGATCAAGAAACGCCAATGTATGAAAGCCTCTAACCCTACAGTTAGAATAGAACTGGCAGAACTTTCGAAGTTAATCAACAAGCGTAAGACAGCTGACATAAGGAAGTATAATATGGATAGAATTGAACAAGCTCTCAGGAACGGAGGAAGCCTAAAAGCAGCGAAGAAGAAACTATATAGGAATTGGCAAGAATCAGATGTATGCGTTAAGAGACAAAGCCGGCAATATCATTACTAATATGGATGAGATAGTTCAAGTGGCTGAGGAGTTCTATAGAGATTTATACAGTACGAGTGGAACCCACGATGATAATGGAAGAGAGAATAGTCTAGATGAATTCGAAATCCCACAAGTAACGCCGGAAGAAGTAAGGAAAGCCTTGGGACCTATGCAAAGGGGGGAGGCAGCTGGGGAGGATCAGGTAACAGCAGATTTGTTGAAGGACGGTGGGCAGATTGTTCTAGAAAAACTGGCCACCCTGTATACACAATGCCTCATGACCTCGAGCGTACCGGAATCCTGGAAGAACGCTAACATAATCCTAATCCATAAGAAAGGGGACGCAAAAGACTTGAAAAATTATAGACCGATCAGCTTACTGTCCGTTGCATACAAAGTATTTACTAAGGTAATTGCAAATAGAATCAGGAACACCTTAGACTTCCGTCAACCAAAGGACCAGGCAGGATTCCGTAAAGGCTACTCAACAATAGATCATATTCACACTATCAATCAGGTGATAGAGAAATGTGTGGAATATAACCAACCATTATATATAGCTTTCATTGATTATGAGAAAGCGTTTGATTCAGTCGAAACCTCAGCAGTCATGGAGGCACTGCGGAATCAGGGTGTAGACGAGCCGTACGTAAAAATACTGAAAGATATCTATAGCGGCTCCACAGCCACTGTAGTCCTCCATAAAGAAAGCAACAAAATCCCTATAAAGAAAGGCGTCAGGCAGGGAGATACGATCTCTCCAATGCTATTCACAGCATGTTTACAGGAAGTATTCAGAGACCTGGATTGGGAAGAATTGGGGATAAGTGTAAATGGAGAATACCTTAGTAACTTGCGCTTCGCTGATGATATTGCCTTGCTTAGTAACTCAGGGGACCAACTGCAATGCATGCTCACTGACCTGGAGAGGCAGAGCAGAAGGGTGGGACTAAAAATTAATCTGCAAAAAACTAAAGTAATGTTTAACAGTCTCGGAAGGGAACAGCAGTTTACGATAGGTAGCGAGGCACTGGAAGTGGTAAGGGAATACATCTACTGAGGACAGGTAGTGACTGCTGATCCGGATCATGAGAGTGAAATAATCAGAAGAATAAGAATGGGCTGGGGTGCGTTTGGCAGGCATTCTCAGATCATGAACAGCAGGTTGCCATTATCCCTCAAGAGAAAAGTTTATAACAGCTGTGTCTTACCAGTACTCACGTACGGGGCAGAAACCTGGAGGCTTACGAAAAGGGTTCTACTTAAATTGAGGACGACGCAACGAGCTATGGAAGGAAGAATGATAGGTGTAACATTAAGGGATAAGAAAAGAGCAGATTGGGTGAGGGAACAAACGCGCGTTAATGACATCTTAGTTGAAATCAAGAAAAAGAAATGGGCATGGGCAGGACATGTAATGAGGAGGGAAGATAACCGATGGTCATTAAGGGTTACGGACTGGATTCCGAGGGAAGGGAAGCGTAGCAGGGGGCGACAGAAAGTTAGGTGGGCAGATGAGATTAGGAAGTTTGGAGGGTCAACATGGCCACAATTAGTACATGACCGGGGCAGTTGGAGAAGTATGGGAGAGGCCTTTGCCCTGCAGTGGGTGTAACCAGGCTGATGATGATGATGATGATGAAGCAACCATTGTTGCGTGGGCGCTATCAGAGTTGTTCAAAAATAATTTCCTTGTAGTTAATTCGACGGGGACTGTGATGTGCCGTCGCGACGATTCAATCTTTTTTTTTCTTCTTCTAAATTCTTGGACGTTTCAATATTATTTCTCGAGTTGCGTCGCACTGTATGTTTATCGGTGTTCTCAGCGTGCGATTTCCCGCTGCTTCTTTTTTGTAATTCAGTGCATTAATTCATAACACAGACATGACCATATGCCATGCTTTTTTATGTGCTTCTTACCGCTCCCTTTCCGCTCCAGTGAACTTGCCAGTATCTATAGCATCGACAAGTTCATAGACCAAATCGTCATGACATTAGTCGGGCAGCGGACTCGGGCGAGCGTCTCAGTGCGCGTTTTCCGAACATCACAGACCCGGCGCCGTAGCAGAAATCTTCCTCGCGTCTGTGCTTGCTTCATAACCGAGTTGTAGCCGATATCTGTTTGCCGGTTTTATGTTTCGCGAGCCAAGCTTCACGCAGCTTCTTGTCCTGCGGGTACGTGTGAATAAGGCTGACACCGGGCTCCGTTGCGTACGTCCGGCACTGCGGCACCGAGCAGTAGCCTACCATGTTGCGCGCCTTCAAAGGCAGCCACTACCTATTGTGGTGCTTTCAAGCGTTGTAAAGGAGACACTCGAAGCGGGAGAATCTCGCCACTAAATGAGGACCGCAGCGTACGAGGGAATTTAAACTCGTTTTCAGCTCGCTTCGGCGCTCCCGAAGCAGCCGACGTGAACGCTATGTCCACGTGGTCCCTAATAACACGTCACGCCGACGGTGGCGCCAGCTTTTCCAGTGGTGGAGCTCGAGGCCAATATGCGTATTTTAAAAAAGTTTACACCCTTTGGGGTGCATGTTGTCCACAAACAATACTGGTCATCTGTCTTGCTTGCGCTTCCTTTCCTGAAAACTCTGAGCTCGCTACTTTCCTCTCAAGAATGCTGTCGTCGTCATCATCATCATCATCAGCCTAGTTACGCCCACTGGAGGGGAAAGGCCTCTCCCATACTTCTCCAACTACCCCGGTCATGTACTAATTGTGGCCATGTCGTCCCTGCAAACTTCTTAATCTCATCCGCCCACCTAACTTTCTGCCGCCCCCTGCTACGCTTCCCTTCCCTTGGAATCCAGTCCGTAACCCTTAATGACCATCGGTTATCTTTCCTCCTCATTACATGTCCTGCCCATGCCCATTTCTTTTTCTTGATTTCAACTATGATCTCATTAACTCGCGTTTGTTCCCTCACCCAATCTGCTCTTTTCTTATCCCTTAACGTTACACCCATCATTCTTCTTTCCATAGCTCGTTGCGTCGTCCTCAATTTAAGTAGAACCCTTTTCGTAATCCTCTAGGTTTCTGCCCCGTAGGTGAGTACTGGTAAGACACAGCTATTATACACTTTTCTCTTGAGGGATAATGGCAACCTGCTGTTCATGATCTGAGAATGCCTGCCAAACGCACCCCAGCCCATTCTTATTCTTCTGATTATTTCCGTCTCATGATCCGGACCCGCGGTCACTACCTGCCCTAAGTAGATGTATTCCCTTACCACTTCCAGTGCCTCGCTACCTATTGTAAATTGCTGTTCTCTTCCGAGACTGTTAAACGTTACTTTAGTTTTCTGCAGATTAATTTTTAGACCCACTCTTCTACTTTGCCTCTCCAGGTCAGTGAGCATGCATTGCAATTCGTCCCCCGAGTTACTAAGCGAGGCAATATCATCAGAGAATCGCAAATTACTAAGGTATTCTCCATTAACTCTTATCCCCAATCCAGGTCTCTGAATACTTCCTGTAAGCACGCTGTGAACAGCATTGTAGAGATCGTATCTCCCTGCCTGACGCCTTTCTTTATTGTGATTTTGTTGCTTTCTTTATGGAGGAATACGGTGGCTGTGGAGCCGCTATAGATATCTTTCAGTATTTTTACATATGGCTCGTCTACACCCTGATTCCGTAATGCCTCCATGACTGCTGATATTTCGACAGATTCAAACGCTTTCTCGTAATCAATGAAAGCTATATATAAGGGTTAGTTATATTCCGCACATTTCTCTATCACCTGATTGATAGTGTGAATGTGGTCTATTGTTGATTAGCCTTTACGGAATCCTGCCTGGTCCTTTGCTTGACAGAAGTCTAAGGTGTTCCTGATTCTATTTGCGATTACCTTAGTGAATAGTTTGTAGGCAACGGACAGTAAGCTGATCGGTCTATAATTTTTCAGGTCTTTAGCGTCCCCTTTATTCTTATAGATTAGGAGTATGTTAGCGTTCTTCCAAGATTCCGGTACGCTCGAGGTCATGAGGCATTGCGTATACAGGGTGGCCAGTTTCTCTAGAACAATCTGCCCACTATCCTTCAACAAATCTACTGTTACCTGATCCTCCCCAGCTGCCTTCTCGGTTTGCATAGTTCCCAAGGCTTTCTTTACTTCTTCCGGCGTTACTTGTGGGATTTCGAATCCCTCTAGACTTTTCTCTCTTTCATTATCGTCGTGGGTGCCACTGGTACTGTATAAATCTCTATAGAACTCTTCAGTCACTTGAACTATCTCATCCATATTAGTAATGATATTGCCGGCTTTGTCTCTTAACGCATACATCTGAATCTTGCCAATTCCTATATAATTTCTTCTTCGCTGCTTTTAGGCTTCCTCCGTTCCTGAGAGCTTGTTCAATTCTATCCATATTATACTTCCTTATGTCAGCTGTCTTACGCTTGTTGATTAACTTCGAAAGTTCTACCAGTTCTATTCTAGCTGTAGGGTTAGAGGCTTTCATACATTGGCGTTTCTTGATCAGATCTTTAATCTCCTGCGATAGCTTACTGGTATCCTGTCTAACGGAGTTGCCACCGACTTCTATTGCACTCTCTTTAATGATGCCCACAAGATTGTCGTTCATTGCTTCAACACTAAGGTCCTCTTCCTGAGTTGAAGCCGAATACCTGTTCTGTAGCTTGATCTGGATTTCCTCTATTTTCCCTCTTACCGCTAACTCATTGATCGGTTTCTTATGTACCAGTTCCTTGCGTTCCCTCCTCAGGTCTAGGCTAATTCTAGTTCTTACCATCCTATGGTCACTGCAGCGCACCTTGCCGAGCACGTCCACATCTTGTATGATGCCAGGGTTAGCGCAGAGCATAAAGTTTATTTCATTTCTAGTCTCGTCATTCGAGCTCCTCCACGTCCACTTTCGGCAACATTCTTGGCTAGGGAAGCGGGATAGCCAAGAATGCTGTACCATGCTGATAACGCGGATGCCGTTAGTGACAAAGTAAAGGCACGCTAAACGATTACGATTGTTGATTATTGTTTGGGGACAAGGTAATCCCCAAAGGGTGCAAACATTTCTTACAATCTTAAAAAGTTTGCACCCATTGGGGTTTATCTTTTCCCACAACGATAATCGTCATATATCTTGCCGGCATTTGTTTTATTTAACGCTGCGCGCCTGGTACTTCCAGGTCACGAGCGGCATGCGCCATGGCATGTGCGCTATTAGCGTGACAGAACATTAGCGACAGGAAAGTAGCGAGCGCAGAGTTTTCAAGAAAGTAAATGCAAGCAATGCAGATGGTGATTATCGTTGTGGGACAAGATAAGCCCCAAAGGGTGCAAACATTTTTAAGAGTGTAATCGTCATCTGCTTGCGTTTCCATTCTTGAAAACACTGTTGAGCCCCAAAGATTGCAAAGTTCTTTAAGAGTGTACATTCTCAGACAAGTTCGCACCCTTTGGGGTTGATCGTGTCCCCAAGCAATAAAAATCAAATCGCGTGCCTTTCCTTTCTTTAACGCTACGCGCCCGCTACTTCCAGGTCACAAACGACATGTGCGCATACAGCGTTTCTTGACAGGAAAGCTGTGAGCGCAGAGTTCTAAAGAAAGGAAACCGCGAGGAAGGCGGATGTTGCAACGCCCCAAAGAATGTTGTAGGATTTGTCAGACGGTCCTACCCCTGTCGACCAGATGTAGGAGTCGTCGGACTATCTCGCTGCTGCCACCATTTGAAGGAGATGAAGGTCGTAGACAGGAACTCGGTGAACAGGATTTATTTACATATTAACAGATTAAGCAAAATACATTGGCAGACTAGCGCGACTCCCATATGGAGCCCGCAAAACTAACATACAGCAAACAGATTACGAGCACACAGCTCACTAGTACATTTCTAGTATGACAGAGCACTCAGCTCCCGACAACGATCACGACACGAGCACACCCTAGCAGCCGGCAAACGCTGCTTATAAGCTCTCCGCTTGACGTCATAGTTCGACGTCATCGTTCGGACGAGGACGGAGCAGGAATGGAGGGTGAGGTGTGTCCAAGCATTGTAAACTTGCCGCCGCCCCGCACTAAGGCTTCGGAGTCAACGACCGAGGGGAGTCGTTCCGCAGTATCGTTTACGCCCACACACACGCAAACACACAGGTGCGAACCCATACACACAAAGGCTCCGGAGTCGACGACCGAGGGCTTCGTAGAACTGTGCTCCGTCTGGTGTGGCGCAGCGGAGTGCCACATTCCTGAACTGACCGCGCGCCACGTGGCTGCCGGTCATCCGCAGTTCTCGGTACTGCCCAGCTTTCAGTGCCGACGTCAGAGGGCCTCGTAGAACTGCTTTGTCCCGGGTGGTGCGGCCAAGTACCAATTTCCGGAGTTGATCACGCGCCTCGTGGCTGCTGGCCGTTCGCAGCTCTCGGAAGGGCGCACCGACTGGTGGGCTTGGAACACGTGCAGCGGGCTGAAAGCTGGCACGTTGCCACCCCGTATGGCCATTCTTAACAGCTCCTCCATGGCCCGGTAAATCTCGCCTGGCCAGTGCTGGCAACCGCTGGGCAGGAAGAGAATGGCTGGCGAGCAAGACGATGGCTTTGCTCTCTGCAACCCCTGCGTACTTGGAATGCCTTCAACCATCTTACAACAACTGGCACAGAAGAGTCGACCCGGCAACACAATACCGCTCAGCGTTCAAACGCCCGGAATTAGCTGCTAACCCACCAGGCCTCCTATCACAATTTCCATGCAAGTCACTCAACTGGGAATCCCAAATTTTGCCCCAAAATTTCGTGCCGCCAAAGCGAGCGTTCACGTTCCTCCTGAGTTCGACCAAACCCGACCGTCGCGCTGCACAAGAGTAAAGGTTTACGCAGAATTAAACCGAAGCCTTTCAAACACCAATACTCAAACATAACTTCAGCAGCCTAACTTCGCGAACAGCCTGTTCCTAGCCTATCACAGTGGCCTACTTATCTCACGTACTGTTGCCACTGAACAGTCTGGCCAACTCCACAGGTACGCAATCACAATCGCGCTAGCTTTGCGGTCCCTATTCCGAACACGTGCTTGCATCCTACAAAGTTTTCATCACGCTGACTCACATTTGTTCCTTTAGTCCACACAGGACACGTTCCTTAAATAAACAATCAAATTTGCGTAACTTACGCAACACAGAGGAACCTTCGAACAAATGTGTCTTCTACTAACTAGCTCTTCGCACGCGTACTAGAGAAGTCAGAATACGGCTGCCTTCGACACACCCGAGCAACCCAGTCATAAACGTTCTGCTTCCATCCGTCCACACAGGACACGCGCTAATGGACCTAAGAGCTCTTCTCAGTGCAAATCACGCACTTACTGAAAATCTACGCGGTTAACCTTAGAAAATAAAGAAACGCTTATAAAAGAAAAGAAGGTTAACTAAAACACACGCGCGTTACGATAGGCCTCTCAACAATAACCTTGACACTCAGGTTATTTACACACACACACACAAAAAAAAGAAAGCCTATATACTCATTATTGAACATCTCGCGAGACTACAGGTTTACTTAAAACGCGTCTTTCAAATCTCGAGCTTCTCAAACAGATCATAAACAGAGCTCATACCTTACTTATTGAAAGAAATCCTAGTCTCAAATCGCGAAAATCTGCAAATGTTCAAAAATAAAACAAAACAACACTACTACGGAAGGGCTCTTGGCCTCCCTTTCCAAACGCTTTCGTCTGACTCATACTTTGAGTCGGACCCGAGGTGGCCGCGGTTTCAAAGCTACTCTGGCTGCCGAGGAACAACAAAAGGGCTGACTAACTATCAGCTCCCCCAAGACGTTACACTCCCCTGCCAATTTGCGTCCTGGCGCCCCGCTTTCAACACGAACTCGATTGACCGCGTTGCTACTCCCCACCTGGTCTCGTCTTGCCACCTTGCGCTTCTTTGTACTGCACGCTGAGCTTCGAAGAGAACGACGGAACGACGAGGAATTTGACTGCCCCGTGCCCTTTGTCCGCGTCCGTGCAGAACAAGCTTCTCGGTCCCCCTTTGACCGGTGGCTCGAACGTTTTCGATGCGTCAACATCGTCAGTGACGACCGCACCTTTTTCCTCGCGCCCTGCCCTCTTGGGTCTCTCGCCATCTTTGGCGGCGCTACATTAGTTACCGTCTTTCGGTCTTTACGGCGCTTCTTTCTGCGGCGCTTTCTCCTCGAACTCTCTTTCATGCCGTCATCTCGCGCCTCGTGCTGGCCGTTACACATCTCGTCGGCCCGAATCGGTCTCTTACCCGCACAGTCTGAGTGATTTACATTTAAATCTACTCTCACTTTGCCTCGACTGGCGGACAGCTCAACAGACTCTGGAACAATGCAGCAGGCTTTACTCGAGTTATGCAACTCGCACTCTTGCGAACTGCCCTCTACTGCATTGCCCAGCTCACGCTGTGCATCTGCACACAGCCCGTCGGTATCGATCGCTGTCTCACGCGCACAGTCCGAATGATTAACAACTGAATCATCCCTATCTAGGCTATCTAGACTGGCGGAGAGCCGCACCGATCCCTGAACAATGCAGTCGTTCTCTCGTGAGCTACGGAGCTCGCCACCCCGAGAAATACTCTCAACTGCATCGTCCAGCTGGCACATTACTTCTGTACGCAGATCTGACTCGACATGGGTGCTCGCGTCTGTCAAGTCCGTAGTATTCTGTACCTCGCTAACGACCTCGCTACCATGAGATGCGACGCACACGCGCGGTAACTGTGCCAATTTGTTCGCAGCTGGCCTAGCTGTCTCTACAGTCCTCTGTTGGCACAGCACCTCGTCGCTCTCACTCTGGCCTTTAACGGCCTCTGTTGCCACTAAGGTTTCGTTAGCTGCTAGCACTTCGAGTTCACCTATGAACGTGCTGCTACTCTCACGGGTACTACTACTTTTCTCGGCTTTCGACGAAAATCTTTAGCTGCTGCAAATCCTGTATCTGTTTCTTTACTGCTGCAATTTCTTTTTCAACCTCCTGCCGTTTTTGCTCACGCTCTTGGCGTTTTCGCTCACGCTCTTGGTGTTTTCGCTCGCGCTCTTGGCGATTTCGCTCGCGCTCTTGGCGATTTCGCTCGCGCTCTTGGCATTCTTGCTTAATTGATTCCTGTTCCTGTCTTTTACTTAGAATTCGTTTGCCCATTTGTTCTATGAATTTCAAATCATTGTTACTTTCTAGAATGGCTTTACGAATCTCTGATTCCTTCAAGTCCTCATCTACGTTTACCTCGATCTCCTCACACAACCACAACAGGTCAGCTCTCGTCAAACACATTAGGACCATGGTCGCTACTTTAAGCTTTGGCTCTGCTGTCACACAATACTTGTTGCGATACCCACGCAAATCAAAATACAAGTAAAAGATCCCAGCGAATCAAATCCAAAAACACAGTGAAATTGAAGCCTGGTAAATCTTACAGCCAAAACCAAACGCTTACCCACTGAAGCAGCACCATATCACCAGTCCTTCCCCGCCGTATCCAGTCAGTTGCAAGAGGTGGTCAATCTCAGGTCGCCCCCAACTTGATCAGGATGCCGGTCGGTCACCATGTGCCAACGTCCGTCAGCTGCCGTTGCTGTCTCCGAGTCGAAAGGCCGATCTAGAAGCCGTAGGCTGGTCTAGGAGCCGTAGGCTGATCTCACCGCTGCCATTCAGTTATTGGATCAGTTATTCAGTTATTCAGTTATTCAGTCATTCAGTTATTGGAGCAGGCTTTAATTGCAGGATTTACATTTAAAACAGGACATACATTGGCCGTCAAGCGCGACTCCCATATGGAGCCCGCAAAACTAACATACAGCAAACAGATTACGAGCACACAGCTCACTAGTACATTTTTAGTATGACAGAGCACTCAGCTCCCGACAACGATCACGACACGAGCACACCCTAGCAGCCGGCAAACGCTGCTTATAAGCTCTCCGCTTGACGTCATAGTTCGACGTCATCGTTCGGACGAGGACGGAGCAGGAATGGAGGGTGAGGTGTGTCCAAGCATTGTAAACTTGCCGCCGCCCCGCACTAAGGCTTCGGAGTCAACGACCGAGGGGAGTCGTTCCGCAGTATCGTTTACGCCCACACACACGCAAACACACAGGTGCGAACCAGGGGCGTAGCCAGGGGGGGGGGGGGGGGCTTATGGGGCTTCAGCCCCCCCCCCCCCGAAATTTTTTCGTGCTGTCATGCGCCGCTGACGAAAACAACTCCCGGCGCCAGAAATCAAGCTCGATTTTGTCTAGAATGTCCTTAATTCACGCTCAAAAAGACATTTTAGCGCAAACTTTGCGAAATCGGGCTGGATTTCGCGGAAACGCCCATGCATTGGGAGTCACATATCGTAACGCAAGGAGCCCCACCCAGCACAAAATTTCAAGAGCGTTTTGATGGCGAGCGGGCTCGTCTCGGCATCTCGCGGAGGCCGCGGAATCTACGGAGCGCTTGGATTTCAATTCTGAAACTTTGTGGGTATAAAGTTCTCATAACATTTTGATGCGAAAGGTGCATTGACATTTCGAAAGTCGTGCTTTCGATTTTAAATTCCGGAACTTTGTGGGTTTAATGCTGTTGTAAACAGTTAAGGCCAAAGATGCATCGACTTTCCTAAAGTCGTACATCGGGCCATACAACGAGACAACCCAAATCAACATACTATCAGACAAGTTGACAAAGCACTCAGCGAGGTCCGATGAGACAAAGCGTTGTGGTGGTTCACTTGTGCGTCAGGTCACTGAAAAGAATATGAACATTTCTTTTTCATCTGCGCCAAAGCATCCATGTCAAGACAATAAAGCCACCATTGTAACTAAGTTCTTATTTATTTTTCTACCTAGAATTTTATTCGCGAGGATACATTGAGCCTCTTTATTTATTTATTTGTTTATTTATTTATTTATTTATTTATTTATTTATGTATTTATTTATTTATTTGTTCTCGCAACCCGCGGGCTGCCGATCCAGCCAGAGCGCATGCGTTTTTTCTGGACGACTGCATTTTCGCCTGGCAGAGTTTTGGACGCTTTCTGGCTAGCAGACGAGAAAAAGAAACAATGCACAGTCGCTCGCCGCCAGCACTGCGGGGACTCGACGGATTGCAACGCGTTGGCTTGAGCGCAACCTCTCCGGAAAATTTTGTCTCGCCGGTGTAGGATACCGAGCAGTATGCGTATGGTTTTCTGTGGACCAAGCGTCACACGTTTTCTTCGATATTCCTTCGGTAGCCACACCAGGTGCCCAAAGTAGGCATTAGATTGTATCCAACATGCTTTCCTTTGCGTTATTCTATTTCGCCGCCCCCGCCCCACAAAAGAAAAAAAGAAGACATTGTTGCGGCGCAGCGAATTGTCGCATGATGAAAGTTCGATTTTGTTACTTCTGTTGCGGAAAGTAATGGGCCACGGGACGCTTCAGTTGCCGGATACTATTATATTATTGCAATAGCAGCTATACGAAGACTCCAGGCACATTCCTGCCGTTGCCCTCATGTTCCGTATAAATAAAGGCCAAGGGCGATAACATCGTGACCGCGCGCCGCATGCTCTATGTGCGTGTGAAAGCGTGGGGGGGGGGGGGGGGAGGGGGGGAGCCGACGATGGTGGCTCAGTCTTGTGTGCCCAAGGGAGAAAAGCGGGGAGGAAGCGCGCCGCCTTCCGTCGCACGCGATACATTTTGGGAGTGGAGGGAGGGGGGGGGGGGGTGCTGTGATCTGTGAATCTGTGGTTGCGCAACCTGTTTATTTGCCTTGTTTTACGTATTATATATACTGACTTTTTCTTAGGTACGTAGATTTATTGGAGACTTATACGTATATTTAAACATCTTGTGGCGGGGTTTTGTGTATATGCGCAGTGCACTTTGTTTCCAGTGACAATTTTTTGCCCTGTATCAAGCTGTATCTTCACATTTGTATATTCCTTTGTATCTTCGCATTTCTAATGTACGAAGGCGAGTCAAATGAAAGTGAGACAACCCGCCCCGCGCAATAATGTTTCGGTTCATTATTTTCGAGGCATGCGCGTAGCACATACGCATCTCATTTACAAGTGACATGCAGAGGTGAGGTTAAATGTTCTTTAATGCTCTCATACACTGGGTTCAACATGGTTGCGTGACATAATGGACACTCCAAAAGTTGAACAGCTTGGTGTCGTGAATTTTTTGACAAATGAAGATGTTTCCCAAAAAGAAATTATTCGCCGTATGGCGGCCGTATGCGTCAACATTGCGTTTCATTGGCCACTGTGAAGCGTTGTAGCAAACTGTTCAAAGGAGGACATGAAAGTTACAAAGACGATCCATGGCCGGGCCAAAGCCACCGTGCAATCACCCCCAACACAATTGAAAAGGCCGTGGTTGCTCAGTGGCTATGGTGTTGGGCTGCTGAGCGCGAGGTCGCGGGATCGAATTCCGGTCACGGCGGCTGCATTTCGATGGAGGCGAAATGCGAAAGCACCCATGTACTTAGATTTAAGTGCACGTCAAAGAACCCCAGATGAGGGTGACGACATTTTGTCTGCAATTGTGACCGGGGATGACTCATGGTGCCGCTACTAGTAGCCTGAAACACTACGGCAAAGCTTACAGTGGAAACATTTGAATTCACCACTCCCAAAGAAAACAAAGGCCGTCATTTCTGCCGGAAAAGTGTTGACTTCTTTTTAGATCGTTAGGGGCCATTATTGATCGAATTTTCTAAACCTGGAGAGACTCTAAATCGTTTCATATATTGTGAAAGGTCGGATCGGCTGCGTGTCGCAATCAAGAACAAACGACGTGGAAAATTGAGCATTGGGAACATCATGCTTCACGACATTGCCCGTTCCCACGTCGCTGATGTGGTTAATGCAAAACTGGCAAAGTTCAAGTGGGAAACGCTGCAACACCCCTTTATGCAGCCCAGACCTGTTGCCTTGCGTCTTCTACATTTGGTAAAATTTGAAAAAAACTGCTCAAGGGAACCAGATTCGTGTCGGAAGATGACGTGTAGTCATTTACAGATTTTCGAGGCAGCAACCCAAGGAGTTTTATGAGACGGGAATTACGCGACTCGTTAGCAGGACAAGTGTCTAAACACTCATGGTGACTACTTTTAAATAAAATACCCCGTTTGTCATATATTCACATTGGCTCACTTTCATTTGACTCGCGCTCGTATATTTTGCAGAACTCCTGCTTTTTATATGTGCTCTCTGTTGCGAGTATAATTTCGGAGCAATTACTCACAGTACACGACTGGTGACAGCTGCTCCTGCGCAATACATTCTAACAAAGGACAGCGTCATTGAGATATTCCCCGGGTCGTTGCATATGTACGAAAATGTAAACAAGGTTGTGGAATCACAGATGATATATATATATATATATATATATATATATATATATATATATATATATATACATACATATATATATATATATATATATATATATATCCCTCGACTAATTCCATAAGGAGGAGGCCGAGCTGCAATGTGAGCCCCCCACGAACGAGATTTCTGGCTACGCCACTGGTGCGAACCCATACACACAAAGGCTCCGGAGTCGACGACCGAGGGCTTCGTAGAACTGTGCTCCGTCTGGTGTGGCGCAGCGGAGTGCCACATTCCTGAACTGACCGCGCGCCACGTGGCTGCCGGTCATCCGCAGTTCTCGGTACTGCCCAGCTTTCAGTGCCGACGTCAGAGGGCCTCGTAGAACTGCTTTGTCCCGGGTGGTGCGGCCAAGTACCAATTTCCGGAGTTGATCACGCGCCTCGTGGCTGCCGGCCGTTCGCAGCTCTCGGAAGGGCGCACCGACTGGTGGGCTTGGAACACGTGCAGCGGGCTGAAAGCTGGCACGTTGCCACCCCGTATGGCCATTCTTAACAATGTGAACTTTCTTGAAGTGTAAGAAACGTTTGCACCCTCTGGAGCTAATCTTGTCCCTAGCCAATAATTACCATCTATCTCGCGTGTCTTTCCTCTCTCTGACTAAAGTAGGATAAAACTCCAAAAAAACAGAAGTTGGCGATCAAGGCACACGGACCGCGCGGGGTTGTTACTCCGCCAGCCAATCATAGAAGCAAACAAAATCGTCGTCATGCGACCATTTCAAAATGGCGTCGTACTTGATATTTCCGGAGTACAGTGAAGAAAGCCTTCTAGTTCACTATATCCGGAGCGTCTGCTGTTCTTGAAGAATCTTTTTATCGGCTGAAGCCATGAGGTGTGCAACAGACATGGACAAAGTGTATTGAGTCTGAACATTTCACTCTTCAAAAGTCCGCTGTACAGTTCATTTCACTGCTGACCCCGTTTTACTCATGAAACTTCACTGCCAACTGAAGTGAAACTTGACAATAGTTGCAGCGAAGCAAGCGTTTTATTTCAGTTGAAGAAACAATTAGGCTTTCACCGTTCCACTATAGTAGCCGAATGGAAACGTACAAAATTACGCGCATATGATTTTGTTTTTGTGGTTACCGCCGTACTTAGGTAACAGGGAAAATTTGAAGTACGAACTATTTGCAGCCTCGCGGAGGAACAGTGGCTGGCGGTTATGAGGGTGCGGGCGGGGCTTCACTGCAGACTTGAGTTGTATCCAACATTGTCCAAAAAAGCTATGCTTTAACGTTGCGAGCCCGGTATACTTCCAGGTCGTGAACGGCATGCGCGTTATCTGCATGACATAGCATTCTTGACAGGAAAGTAGCGAGCGCAGTGTATTTCAAGAAAGCAAACGCAAGCACTAGAAATTATGATTATTGCTTGGGGACAAGATACGCTCCAAAGCATGTAAACTTTTTTTATAGTTTGGATGACCAGTACACAAAGTTTCAGCTTTGTACATTAGTTATAGCCTTTGCGCCAAATTACTTAATTATACAAGCATTCGAGAGCTTTCGAGTTTTCCTTCCTTCCTTCGAGAGCTATATAAACTTATTTCAAGAACTGCGTAGGAAGCTTGCCCAATGTCCTGAAAGAAGACGTGCCACGAAGTTGGCATTTCAATCGAGAGCATCAGTGAGTCATGTCATAAAACGTGGCGACCATGACCTGTTGCCGGCTCGATTCCCTTACTCCTAAAATCCATCGCTGCATGGAGGGGAGATTTGGACACTACGTATTAATTATGGTTTCGAAAGCGGTGTACGACCGCTGTCCACAAAGTTTCTCAGAATCCTAGGAGAACTTGTACGCGGCACCGAGTTCACAGTAGAATGCACATGGTCAAAATTATACCGAGTTCTCCACTACGGTGTGCCTCGTAATGCTAGAGTGGTTCTGGCACGTAAAACCCCACAATTTAATTTTAGTTCACATTCGGTGGAAAGCAGGGTCATGTTAGGGGTGGTATGTAGAAAAATTTTTACGGTTCTGGGTTAGTTATGGGCGTCGCAAATGATTAGTAAATACTCGTTTTTTTTTGTGCGTTTTCATACATGCATGTGTATAATGCGAGGCGCGCTGTAGGTTGATCACAGACATTAGAGTAGCAGGCCAGATGCTCCATTATCCGGCCGACCTCTCTACATTTCCCAGTCATTAAAATTCTTCTTCTTCATAGTGAACTAAACCAGGCACGTACGTGGTCTATGTTTGCTTAAAATAAGGGACACTTTATGGGTATAACGATGCAAAGTGTGCAGGTTAATTACGTCCGTGTTAGGTATGACGTGAGGAGAAAGTTTAACGTTTCTGGCTTAGTTATGAGCACTGCACATGATTACTGAATACTCGTTTCTTTCCTTCATGCGTTTCACGAGGCAGGTAGTAGGTTTCCCCGGTGCCCTCGGGGAGCCTAACGAGGTACCTTGTTCACATATGGTGAAATGGAGGGGCAGGTTTGTAGGTAATATGTCGGCAAAGTTAATTGTGTATGTTAATTGTAGCTTTTGCAGTAAATTACTTATCCAAACGCTTCAGTGTGCACTTACTATGTGTATTTTACTAACGCCCTAGAATTTAGCTGACTCTAATGAAAGAACTATTACTGCCACCGAGATCAACTTTGGTGAAAATGGAGGAAACATTATGTCTGATGTACATGAGAAATTAAATATGTGTGGGTGAAGTACGACATTTGCTAAAAAATGCCTTAAGCAAGAGAGAGAAGGGAAGACGGAAAGGCAGGGAGGTTAACCAGACTGAGTCCAGTTTGCTACCCTACACGTGGGGAGGGGAATGGGAGTGAAAGAGGGAGAGAGAGAACTTAGGTGTACGATGTCTATAGTCGGGCACTCAAGTCTGTTGCCCTCAGGTAGCGAAAAAGCGCTCGAACTGCTTTCTGGGCCAATGAACTGTGAGGCCAGGCTCCCAAGATCTTCGCTTCCGTAAATGGCCTGTCATCCAGTCTATTTAAGGCACACTGGAAAGTCTCACGTTGATTATCGAAGCGAGAACAGTGGCACAGAAGGTGACTGATGGTCTCTTCACACTTGCACTTAGCGCACATTGGTGAATCCGCCATTCCAATACGATAGCTGTAGGAGTTGGTGAACGCTACTCCTACCCACAGCCGACACAGCAGTGTTGCGTCACGTCGTGGAAGGTTCGCTGGTAATGTAAGTTTCAGTGATGGGTCGAGGCTGTGTAAACGACACTTAGAGTTCTGTGGTGTATGCCAGCAACCTAAAGTGATGGTACGAGCGAGACTGCGAAGCGCTCTTGCAGCCTCGACTCTGGATAAAGGTATAAGGTGTGTCGGTGAGCCGGCCTGGGCACGTCGGGCAGCGTCATCGGTGAGGTGATTACCAACGATGCCACAATGTCCCGGCAGCCACTGAAATATGATATCATGTCCTCTTTCAGAAGCGCAATGGCAGGTTTCATTGATTTGTGACACCAGCTGTTCATAATTGCCACGTCGTAAACTTCGCAAGCTCTGGAGGGCCGCCTTCGAGTCACAAAATATTGCCCATCTGTTGGGCGGTTCTTTTTCAATGTATTCGACAGCAGCGCGAAGAGCGGCCAGTGCAGAACCTGTAGATGTCGTTGCGTGTGAAGTCTTAAACTTGATGATGACCGATTGAGATGGTAGAGCAACGGCGCCAAGGACGCTCTTCCTAGGATACTTGCGATATTGCCTTAAGCAAGTGCTCCAAAGCGTTATACGGGGTGATCATTTTTAAGTTTTACAGAATTAAACAGAATGCCTATGGCAGATAGCATAGTTCTAGTCCTTGAGCTGGATTATTCAAATAGGTAGACATTACTTGTGCGAGAAATCGAAACACATGATTAACTAATTCACGAAAATTCACCAATTAACTGCTTAATTATCGACCCCTCTTGGACTTCATTAGATCAGCAACTCTTTTTTCATTCATTTAATCATCCTTATTCACCCCCATCCCGTACCCCTGTATGCCCTGAGGCATTTACCCTCGGATTAAAAAAAAAACTGCTTAATTGATTAATTGACAGCACATATTGCAGTTTACGAATTTTAGCCGGTGAGTTTGCAAGGGGTCGTCTACTTGGAACAACTTCTGAGGATGGCCTGGGTTTCGATATATCCGCTATCAAACTCGCGGTAAAAAATGCACTGTCGTTCCACTTACTTTTTTGACAAAACGCTTATTTATGCATTGAAGCGCAAAAGTAAATTAGTGATTTTAATTTGTTTAATATGTGTTTCGATATTTAATGGAAGTAATGTCCGCTTCTTTGAATAATCCAGCTCAAGGACTATAGAATATATGCTATTTGCCACAGGCGCAGGCACGTACGCAGGATTTTTTTTTTTTTGGGGGGGGGGGGGGGGTATCCAACCCAAGGTAACTTTTCTATGCAAATGAGGGAGGAGGTACCTTTACTAGTACGAATGTGAGTAACGCCCGCCATTCGCAAACCCGCAAAACCCGTAAACCCGCAAAAGAGAAATGAAATAAGGTGTATGTCACAGGTACGCCTGTGAGATACACCTCTCCTTCACTTGGCAAACAAGGAACCACGTCAAATGGAGAGAGAGAGAGAACAACTGTAGTGAAAATGCCTGCAGAGTCGGTTAGGCTCCCTCCACGCAGGGAGGACAAGCTTTTACCGCGACGCGGCCACTACGTCAGTCTCGTGCATTGTGCTCCTCGAGGTCTTGGTTGCTCGCTACTTCCGCGGGTCCGAGAGGGCCGCCGCCCCCTTCCTGGGGGTGCTGCCCCCCGTCTCCACGGTTTCGCGCGGTCGCTGCCTCTCTAAAGCTGCCGAGACCTGCTGGACGGCCTTGAGTTGTGTCTCTTTGTCATAGCTCCTCGTTGCAGCCTCTAGCTGCGGCGGGATCGTCATCTTCTCGCTGGCTTCTCGCGGATTTATGCTACAGTCCCAAAGGATGTAAGCCGCGGTGGCTCTCTCCTTCGCGCACAGTCTACACACGTCACTCACGTACACGCTCGGACACACGGGCTTAGCTAGCTCTGGGGTGAGCAGGGACCCCGTCTGTAATTGCCTATATAACACTGCCTCCTTCCGGGTAAGCCCCGGGTGAGGTGGCGGCATAGTTTGTCTGTTAAGTCTGTACCACTTCACTATTTCGTTGAAGGTGGTCATCTTGTCCTTGGCACTGCACCGCGACCAACACTCCGAGTCGGCCGTGCTTGTAGCTGCGCGGTTGGTTAGTCCTCGCGCGGCCGAGTTGGCCGTCTCGTTGTGGTTCACGTTCCCGCGTTCCGACACGTCACTGCCCATGTGGGCCGGAAACCACTTGATCACCACAGCACTTTTGCGTGCGATGTCTTCGGCCTTGCGCAGTATGCGCGCGGCCTCACTACCCAGGTAGCACAAAAGAGATACGTAACGTTTTCGTAGCGTTTATCCAAGACGATAAAAACGGGTTAAAGAAGACACGAATAAGAGAACTTCGGCGGGAAAACGTCGTATATCTCTGCTAATGTCCGGCTTAATTACTTTCTTGAGACGATCTAGAACAGGTCTGCAAGACGTATTCGAAAAGCTGGTCTAGAAATAGGATTGGGAAAGACACAAGTAATCTCTTTGGCAAAACTATTCGTAACCAATTTCTAAACGTTTTTAGGACGTTATCAAAAAGCTGGTCTAGAAGCGGTCTTGAAAGGTTTACGATCATCTGAAGCTAATTTTCGCGGGTGACGGGCGCGATCAGACATCGTTGTTCAAAACACGCGTTTAGTTTCGCCTCACGCGACTGGCCTATGCCGCGCAGACGTCGTCAGCCGCACCCGTTGGCACGGCCTAGGCCAATCGCGTGAGGTGAAACTGATCGGGCGTTTCGAACAACGATCTCCAATCGCGCCCCAGATGAGTAGAAGCGTCGGTGTTGACTGTAAGAGCCACGGCGCAGTGCCAAGCACTGTTCCCCGCATGGCCGGCGCATCCTCTACCAAGTCGCACGAATATGAGCCTGTTAGGAATAATAAATCCTTAATACCGCCTTTAGTAAGCTACGATGTATACAACCACAATGGGAATGACATCCTGCAAAGAACAAATGGCCACGTCTTGGCAGGTGGCCAGACCAAGCCCTTCATGCCAAGAGTGCATGAAATGAGAACATTGTGACAAAGCAAAAACACTTTATTAAAATGTAATGCTTATGCAAGGTTCGAACAAACTGTGTGAGAAATGCAAATAGAAGTAAAGGTACATCAACAATGACAAAAGTCGCAGAAAGGATTCGTAATGAACTCGAAAGCGAACATTCACTAGCACATAAACAAAATTCCAAGTACACATACAGAAATGAACAGAAAAACCTGGAGTGTACTAAAGTGTCTAATTTATCATAGTAAAGTGCACGTGCTATTAGATGGACTAGAGTTATGCAGAAGTGACGTCGGAGCGAATGGAAGAAGTAGACTGAAAAATGCAAGAGTATGAATCGGATGGTAACTGCCTCCAAGCAATGTTACCTATCAGCTAGAAGCTTGAAAACAGCACAAAGAGAAATACCACCGCATACCATTCCTGTGACAGAAATAAAAAAAATGGGAACAATGCAAAATTGGAAATATTGCCTTTAGGATATATCAAAGAAGGTAATGGCGAGAAAAAATAACCATACAACAAAAAAGCAGAAAGTGAGATTAGTACAGAATACTTAAACGGGGGATTCAGTGTAACAAGTGAACACTACTGTAGTACAGCGAACGATGAGACAGTAATGCTGCATCTTGCCACTCCAGAACGTGAGAAATGAATATGCAAGCCTCATATTACAAACTTACATAAACATGGAAATAAACTGGAATGCACTGGAAGCTGCATTTGTGTAACAAATTGTGTAACCCCTGTGTAACATTTGTGTAGCAGGGTAGCATTTGTGTAGCATTTGTGTAGCATGTAGCATTTGTGTAACCCCTGTGTAACAAAGGAAGCAATGGTCATAATAAATAGTATGTGTTTTATCTAAAAAGCCCTTTACAAGAGGCAAAGTTGTACCTCTCTGGCAAAAACAAAGTTGCAACGAATAATTTGCAAACCAGCAAATACATTAATTAGCACACTAACATGTCCCACTTTGCGCACATCTCCAGTCTCCTAAAGTAAAAAAAAGCACTCTGAATGAGAAAAACGTTTAACACATGTAGCCCAGAGCAAATTCTTTGCCACTTCACTCACACTTTCACATCCAAAAACATTTGCCACAAAGTCCAGGCACAGTTCCACTGATGTTTACCAATTCACCCCCACTTTCACGTCGAAAAATATTTGGCACACAGTCCAGGCAGAGCTTCATAGATAAACAGCTTGAGAGCACCCTACTGATTATTGTGGAAATAGAACTGCCGGACATGCTGGTAGTGGTTTCAATGTAGACACACTTGCTGCCCTGGACAGGTATGCTCAGATATCTGCACTGGTGCTCCATTTTGTCGAAGTAGACACATTGATGCACTACGCTGGTAATTGAAATGTATTGAATGCACAAGTATTGGCTTCACCAGAGAGACTTGCCCACATACCACCACTGGCATATATATGCACTTGCACTTCACTCAGTAGCATTGAACTTAAAGTGTTCCCTATGTGGGAGCCATGTGTAAAACCGGTGACACACGACCACTCTCGATCGCGATCACGCCCGATCCGGATCGAAATTATCGATGCGACTGGCTCACTCTCGTAGCTTGCGCAGAGGAGCCAATCACGACCGAGAAATTCGATTTGTAACGGACTGGATAGCGGCTAAAAGAGCCCCGTGTGAAACCGGTATCAAATAATGCACAGACGTACGCTAGGAAAAAGTGTTGCACAAAGACAAAGAACTCCGACATGCCCTGTTGTGCGAAGCGCGCGAACAGAACACATGTATATATATATATATATATATATATATATATATGAAACTGCGAGAGCGCTTCGCGAACTCCATGTGCACACATGGCACCCGCACGAACTCGGCAGGCCGCCGTAAAGCTCGAAGGGCGCACAGCGTACATTCCGACACATGTCCCAAATTGCAAACAATCGTACTACCTAAAGCATACAAGTTATTTTATACCAAGGGCATACTCGACTCACGTATGCAGTATCCACAAGCGAGTTATGCAGCGTACATGCTGTATCCATTCGCCAAATAGTAAAATTGATAACAAGCACAAAGCTACAAGGGACTCAATACATTAGTACCATTTGAGGCGTCAAATAAAATCGAATTTGGCCGTTTCATATATTGGACACAATATATGGACACATGTGGTACCCGGTAATACCATGAAATACCCATCACGTGGGTATAGGGGGCGAAAACACAATCGAGAACCTGAAGCGCAAACGATAAAAGCACGGTATGGTGCACGCAAAATTCTGTCAGTGCGCTGTAGCGCGAGGGAAGAAAATGGGGCGAGCACTTGACCTCACCTTTTGGGATACCGCACTACTACTGAATCATTAAAAAAAAAAGCCTGTTTGAACCAGTTCCCTTGTCTGCAACACTCTTGCTAAACGGGAGACTAAAATACCACGATGACGGCTCTATTGCGGAGATCTGCAAGGTGCGCACAGACAGAAATTTTGCCGCCTTTCTTCGCATTCTGCAAAATGCTTTCTTGTTAGGATCACGCATAGCGGCCGATCCCGACGCTAGGGACACACAGGCACGATTTCGTCCCTCTAACTTTCGTCCTTATAATGCCCTTAACGCCTTAATTACAGCGTCAGTGAAAAGGCGCCTCACATAACATGACAATGAACTTGAAGAGCTGACTAGTGCCCTCCACTCCGCGCCCTCCAATTGAAAACACTACTGATTTCGAAATTAAACTACACAAACAGATCGCACAACCCAAACTAATCACAGAACGTCGTTTTCTTGACGGCAAAACCCTGCAACACTTACATGACAAAGGGCAGCGGCAGCACATTCAGAACAGCCGCTATCATACCACAGCGCAATGCAAGTGCGATAACGCTATTATGCCCAGCTCAGATAGATCGCACAACCCAAACTAATCACAGAATGTCGTTTTGTTGACAGCAAAGCACTGCAACACTTACATGACAAAGGGCAGCGGCAGCACATTCAGAACAGTCGCAAACAGACCATAGTGCCATGCGAGTGCGATAACGCAACTATGCCCGGCTTCACGAATAACATGGCCACCTTGGTCACATAACAATTGAAAACACTACTGATTTCCAAATTAATACCACACAAACATATCGCACAACCCAAACTGATCACAGAATATCGTTTTCTTGACAGCAAAACACTGCAACACTTACATAGCAAAGGGCAGCGGCAGCACATTCAGAACAGCCGCAAACACACCACAGCGCAATGCGAGTGCGGTGACGCGACGACGCCATGACGACGCGACAATGCCCGGCTCGCCCGGCATCACGAATCACGTCGCCACCTTGGTCACATGATTTGACGATGGTATCGCCACCTTGCGCAAGGTTGGATCGCGTTGATGGGTTGTTGAATATTGTAGAAGCCGCTTAAGAGGCTGACGCGCCGTGGCGTGGCGGTGGCGCCTTGAGTCGTTTTCAAAACGTATTCACCTCTCGTTTTTAAGCTGCCTGGCTTCCAACGTTATCAAAACGTATTCACCCCTCGTTCTTAAGCTATCTTGTTTGGAACGTCTTTGATGCGTCGATTTTGGTCAAAAATCCGTTTCAGACGTTGAATCCCTTAATACGACGTTTTCAAGACTGTGTGCTACCTGGGTACATACCCTACCCTTGGCGTAGTTCTTCACTGCCGTTCTAGAGTCACACAACACTGTAGTGCATCCGGGGTCGGAGACGGCCAAGGCGATGGCCACCTCCTCCATCCGGTGCGCCTCTCGAGTCCGGACGCTCGCCGCGGTCTTCGTTGCACCCGTCGATGCCCCGACAGCCACCACCGCGTATGCGTCGCTGCTCCCTCGATACTCCGCTGCGTCCACGTAGACGGCGCCTTCTTCTCTGGCGTGGAGGTCCACGAGAGCCCTGGCCCTCGCCAAACTCCGCTCCTTATTGTGCTCCGGGTTCACGTTCCTAGGGATCGGGCAGACCCTCAGCTTTTTGTTGATGCTATCCGGTATAGGTACGTCTTTCTGCTGCTTGCCTTCCCTCGGCTCGAGGCCAAGGTACCGCAGTATGTCTTCCGGTTCTCGTTTCAGAGAGACGCTCGAGTTGCGCCGTTCTCTGTGCTTCGGCTATTTCGTCCAGCGTGTTGTTGACTCCCAGCGCCATGAATTTTTCGGTGCTCGTGCTCCCGAGGAGACCGAGTGCCGCCTTATACGCCTTGCGTATGGTGGCGTCTATCTTGTTACGTTCGCTCGGCCTCCAGTTGTGGAAGGCGGCCACGTACGTTATGTGGCTAACTGCGAAGGATTGAACGAGCCTAGTCAGGCTCTCCTCCTTCATCCCCGCTCTTCTGTTGGACACCCTCTTGATGAGTCTCATTGCCGTGGCCGCTTTGCCCGCGAGCTTGTTGTCCGTTTCACCGTTGACTCGGTTTCGCTGGATGAGCAGCCCGAGCACTCGAATCTTCTCGACCTCCGGTATTACTTGTCCTCCCGCTGTCTTGACCGTGATCTTGGGACGCTCGTACTTGACTTCCATATTCTTTCTTTTCCTGCCCGCTCCTGTCGGTGGAATCACCAGCAGTTCTGACTTGGCCGGAGAGCAAACGAGTCCAGACCCGCCCAGCTGCTCCTAGATGGCGTTGACCGCTTCTTGCAGCGTTGTCTCGATGTGTCCGTCGCTTCCTCCCGGTACCCATAGCGTAACGTCGTCGGCGTAGATGGTGTGCCGGACTCCCACTACTCTTTCTAGCCGGTTGGCCACCCCGATCATCACGAGGTTGAAGAGTAGCGGGGAGATCACCGAGCCCTGCGGAGTTCCGACGCTGCCCAGCTTCTTCTCTTCGAGCTGCAGGTCTCCCGCGCAGATTTCGGTGGTCCGTTCCGTCAGGAAGTCTTTGATGTACTGGTATGTCCTCCTGCCCATGTTTAGCCTGGATACTTGGGCCAGGATAGCCGAGTGCCTCACTTTATCGAAGGCGCTCTGCAAGTCCGCAGCCCAAGTATGGCCCTGTTGTCCTTGGTGCCCGTCGTATCGTCGATGATCTCGTTCTTCAGTAAGATCATGGCGTCTTGCGTCCCGAGCTTCTTCCGAAACCCGATGATGGAATTTGGGTAAAGCTCCGATTCTTCCAGGTAACGCTGCCACCTGTTCATGAGAACGTGCTCGAGGACCTTTCCCACGCACGAAGTGAGCGAGATCGGCCTGAGGTTCTCTATGTTGGGCGGCTTGCCAGGCTTGGGGATGAGGATCGTCTTGGCTGCTTTCCGTTGCTTGGGCAGACTTCCTTCTTGCCAGCACTTGTTGTAGAAGTTCGTGAGCGTTTCGATGGCCGCTTCGTTGAGGTTCTTGAGCGCTGTGTTGGTCACTCGATCGGGACCCGCGGTGGACCTGCCATTGAGATCCTGCAGGGCAACTCTGACTTCCCACGTCTGGATGTCTCGATCTAGCGTCTCGTTCTCGTTGCCTTGGTAATCCGGGTGTCTTTCCGTGGGGGTGGTCGGTAGGTGCTTGGCGTCCAAGTGCCCCTTGACCTCGTCTTCCCCGTATTCGCAGATTGCCTTGTGTAGGATCCTGGCCAGGTTGTTGTGTTGGTGGCCCTTGGTCTTGGTTTCGTCAAGGAGGTGCCACAGCATGTTCCACGTCTTGCCCTAGTGCATCTGTCCGTCGGCTTCGTGGCAGGCCTCGTTCCACTGTTGGGTGCATAGCACCCTGCAGCGGACCTCAATCTGCCTGTTGAGCTCGGCGATCTTCTTCCTTAGACTTCGGTTGGTTCGTCGCTTCTGCCACCTCGCCTTTATGGACTGCTTGGCTTCTATCAGGTGGGCCAGCCGACTGTCCATCTTGTCTATCCGTTCGTCCGTCTCCAGCTCTTTGGTGGCTCCTTCCGTCGTCTCAACGACGTTGGCCAACCATTGCTCGATGTCCGTAATGTCCAGTTGCACCGCGGGTACCGCCTTTCGAAAGGCGTCCCAGTGCGTAATGCGATGCTTCCTTATGCCGCTGTTGTCTTGGCCTTCGAGCGGTACGACGTCCTCCACGATGTAGTGATCGCTGCCCAGCTCTTGGCCCGTGTTTCTCTATTTTGCTTCTCTCGATCCTCCGTTGGTTTTGACGAAGGTAAGGTCCGGAGTGGTGTCTCTCGTAACCGATGTGCCGATCCTGGTGGGAAAGGCCGGATCCGTGATTAGGTTCAGACCCACGTCGGTGGTGTCTTGCATCAGCTCTCTCCCCTTGACCGTCGTTCTGTGGTAGCCCCAGTCTTGGCTCGGTGCGTTAAAGTCTCCGCACACTACGAGCGTATTGCTCCCCGCGACTGAACTCGCCTTGTGGAATAGCGCCTTGAGTTTCTGTTGTCCGTGGGACGGATTGCTGTAGACGTTCACCAGGAAAGTGCTCTCCTTCCTCCTCTTGCCCGTGATTACTTCCACCGTGCAGTGTTGGACTCGCGCAGGAAAGAAGCTCAGGAAGAACAGCACCAAGAACAAGTAAACAAGCGAAAGTGTAAAATAAATATTACTATAGTATGATGCAGCTAAAAAAAAAGAATAGCAGTTGACAGCCAAGGCACACGGACCGCGAGGGATTGTGTTACTCCGCCAGCCAATCACAGAAGCAAACAAAATCGTCGTCATGCGGCCTTTTCAAAATGGCCTCGTACTTGATACCTCCGGAGCGTCTGCTGTTCTTGAAGAGTCTTTTCATCGGCGGAAGTAATGAGGTGTGCAACAGACACGACAAAGTGTATGGAGTCTGAGCATTCCACTCTTCAAAAGTCTGCAGTACAGTTCATTTCACTGCTGAAACCGTTTTACTCATGAAACTTCACTGCTAACTGAAGTGAAACTTAAAAATGAATAGTTGCAGCCAGTGGCGTAGCTAGGTCGTCTGGCACCCGGGGCCCATAGGTCTTCTGTCACCCCCCCCCCCCCACCCCCCCCGGGTGTAGTCGAGGAAGGCGAGGATATCGACAATTTCCGGGTTTCAGCACCAGTACAGCCGTCTTGGACACCGCGCACGTCCCCCGGGTCCCCCTCTCCTTCGCTTTCTTTCTCAGAGGTCGCGAATGCAGCAGGTATTGGCGGCGAGGAGTTACGGAGTCGCCATCTATCGGTAGCGCCTCGCTGGCGTAGTATGAGGGATCACGCGGCGCGCTCCTCCTAGGTTTTGCTGTCAGCGCTCACTGAAAACACCACCCGGGTGCTCTCCCAAAAAATTTCTGTACGTACTTTCGAAACGAGAGAAGTTTTTTACTGTCTGAATAATAATTTTGGGCAAACTGAAAGCACAGAATCGTTTACAGACGCTATCTCTTTACCGAATACGTACAGTGGACGCCATTGTGCGCTGTCGCCGCGATTTAGTCTCCCGACCTGGCTTCTTGCGTGAAAGGTAGGCAAACGCCAAGACCAAACTATGTGAAATATGTTCTTATAGTGTTTGTATATCTAAATGGAGCGTAATAGAATGGAGCCTCAATGCAGCGATCGCACAGCTTCGCAGCGACCGACTGCGCGTCTGCATGCTTGTCCGCGCACTGTTTCGCTTTCGCCGCGTGCGCGTTTTCGCACCGTGCCATGAGCTTTAGGCTGCAGAATATGAGCATTTATTTATTTATTTATTAATACTGTCAACCCTCATAGAGGGTCATAACAGAGAGGACAATACAATTACATACATCAAATATGCACAATGCCAATTTACGTAAAGTAGCTCAACACATGTCAATTCACAGTGAATAAGATGTTCACTTGAATTATGTTCAGCACACTTCTGACATTTATCAAAGTACTTACAATGAACATCAAGTCGCACATATCACTTGGCACTTCAAAGCTAAACTGGGAACTCCCGTAAATACGCCTCAGCAGCATTTTCAAAGTTGGTGACATCTTTTGGCTAACAACAGCGTTTGGCAATTGGTTCCACATTTCTATTGCATCCGGGAAAAAAGAGTATCGAAATGTATCTGTGTTGGTACGGTACGGCTTTATGACGTAGTCGTGGTTAGTTCGCGGGTTTCTTTTGCCTGGAGCGTGTAGATATTTGAGCTTATCAATCTTAAGTTGACCCTGCATTATTTGATAAAGCATCTTCAGCCTATATTTCTTTCTACGTACTTCAAGAAGATCCAAGTTGCAACGTTGTAACATAAGCGTGACCGATTCCTTCCTTCGGTACGTCGAACAAATGAAACGCGCCGCGAGTCTCTGTATCCTTTCCAATTTTCTCTTAAGCGTCACTTGATGGGGACTCCAAACAACGGCTGAATATTCTAGTATCGTCCTAATGAATATACTTGACATAATAATATACTTGACAGTATACAAGCAACCAATGTTGCGTGGGCGCTATAAGAGCTGTTCAAAAATAATTTCATTGTAGAGACTTCGACGCCTACGGGGACTGATGCGCCGGACGTCGTGACGATTCAATCTTCTTTTTTTTTTCTGAATTCTTGGACGTTTCAATATTATTTCTCGAGTTGCGTCGCACTATATGTTTATCGGTGTTCTCAGCGTGCGATTTCCCTCTGCTTCTTTTTTTGCAATCCAGTGCATTAATTCATAACACAAACATGACCATATGCCATGCGTTTTTTTTTTTTGTGTGCTGCTTACCGCTCCCTATCCACTCCAGTGAACTTGCCAGTATCTATAGCATCGACAAGTTCATAGACAAAACCGTCATGACATTAGTCGGGCAGCGGACTCGGGCGAGCATCTCAGTGCGCGTTTTTCGAACATTGCAGACCCGGCGCCGAAGCAGAAATTTTCCTCGCGTCTGTGCTTGCTGCATACCCGAGTTGTAGCCGATGACTGTTTGCCGGTTTTATGTTTTGCGAGCCAAGCTTCACGCAGCTTCTTGTCCTGCGGCTACGTATGAATAAGGCTGACACCGGGCTCCGTTGCGTACGTCCGGCACTGCGGCACCGAGCAGTAGCCTACCAACGTTGCGCACCTTCAAAGGTAGCCACTACCTATTCTAGTGCTTTCAATCGTTGTAAAGGAGACACTCGAAGCGAAAAAATCCCGCCAATAAATGAGGACCGCAGAGTAAACTTTCCTTTTCAGCTCGCTTCGGCGCTCCCGAAGCAGCCGACGCGGCCGCTATGTCCACGTGATCCCTAATAGTACGTCACGCCGATGGTGGCGCCAGCTTTTCCAGCGGTGGAACTCGAGGCCAATACACGCTGTTTTTTTCTGCGCCAAATAACACAGTGTGCTGCACTGATAACTTGTGATAAGCGCATGTGCACATCTTCTGTCAGACTGTAAGGCTTGGCAACCAAAACAAATGCGGCATCGTGACAAATACGGCTCACGTCACAAGAAAAAAAAAGTTATAAAGTTTTAATTACCAATTTTAGCGGCAACATTGCATTTGGAAAATTGAAGGCCGACATTCATAGCTTGCCCAACAACAACTTCACAACATCGTCGTAGGTACTATGGCCCGCAGTATTTTGGCTGTGGGCAGCCCTGAACGAAAACGAAAATTAAATTGTGTTTCAGTGACGCTGACGTACCTCCCCACCATATTAGAAAAACGGAAAACGCCACCTGCCTCCCTGCTGCGCGGGCGCCAATGTTATGACAATTACGACTTCTCTTTATTGTGATCAATAAAGCCTTGTTTTTATTTGCTGCTATACGGACGAACGTGATTATCCTAGCTGCGGTACCACCAAAAGATTGGGAACAGAATAGAGCACGCTTCGCGTCGATTCTTGGCGTCACCATAAAAAAAAAAAAGAACCTCGATGAAGCCCGTGCAATGGAGAGGGTTGAGGGATCAACCTCACTGGTCCACTATTTCATATTTATTTCGCTACTGCCATACTGGGCGCCGCCCGCAGTGCCATAGTACTGTAGGTTGTAGCACCCAAAACGATTTTGTTTAAGAAGTTTTTGTTGAGTTAATAATATGACTTTGAATCCTCAATTCTGGAATTGAAGTGCTTCCTCTATAAGTACTAATTATGGGATTATTAAGGATATGGTTATTACTTACCTGCCATATTTTTCACGCTACCGAGTTCCTAGTAATCACAGACACATAACTTCATAGAATATCCGGAAATGTACATACAAAATTCATGTTCTTTTTTTTAATTCTGTGCAGCTGACACAGACACTGTACTTATGACATGAAGTCACACAATAACAACAGTTTTCTGAAACTTTCGAGGGTATGAAGGAAAGCGTGAAACATAACGGCAGGTTTCGCAGCGGCTTCTCGGAGCGAGCGGGAGAGTGGAAGTAAAAGCGAGCTGAACATCGCGGCGCCCGCGACTATATACAGCCTGTCGAGTCATACGCTGCGAAATTCTTCGGCCGCACCCAGTCTGAAGACGATCTGGAGAATCCCATTCGCGACTTTTGACGGCCGCACTTATGCAACGTCGCTCTCAACGAACGCTTCGCCGTAAACGAGAGCGCCGGGCGCGCTCGTTGAACGCCCTCTTAGTGCTGTCTTTGTTCGTCTTCGCTGCGCGTTCTGAGCGGAAGAGGGACCCAAGAGCCTCAACGCCTTACTGTATGTTTAGCGACTCCTGCTCCCAGCATGAACGCACGGCACACCCCACATGACACATCCCGCTAAGGCGAATAGTTTAGCGACCATTTTGGGAATTAAATTTTTTTAGCCCGCACATTCGTGCAATTATTTCATGGGGTGTTGATAGAGCTGCAGCCGACAATTCTGCGGCGCAACGCATCGGGTACATGAGCTCGGGGTACTGGATACCGGAGCATTCTTTGCCATTTGCGCCCAGTCAAGCCGGCGGAAAAAGGGGTGTCTTCAGGCGTATGACACCCCCCCCCCCCCCTCCCACTGGCCCCTTGCACGCGGGGCCCACGGCCCCCCGGCCCCCCCTGTTGCTACGCCACTGGTTGCAGCAAAGCAAGCATTTTAGTTCAGTAAAGAATTAGGCTTTCGCCATTCCACTATAATAGGTCAAGGAAAACGTATAAAATTACGCGATTATAATTTTATTTTTGTGGTTACCGCCTTACTTGGGTAACAGGGAAAGATTGAAGTACGAATGGCTGGCGGTTATGAGGGCGCAGGCGGGGCTTCACTGCAGACTTCACGGAGTACTGACACAAAAAAAAATCCACGTGTTTTTTTTCTGCTTTAATAAGCAGTTAATGACCCAGTAATCACGGCACGAAACCTCATTTACTTCAGAGCGCGACAGGTAATTATTTGCAGTTCTTTTTGTAGCGACCAGTCGAAGTTTCGGTTTCAGAGAGCAACGAGACGGGAGCAGCGGGAATGTAAACAAAGTGGTCACGTGTTCGCAAAAAGCCATGACGTATGCTCTGACGCGCAGCCAGCGTGCGCGACCAACTTGCTGAATATGACAGCGCCGGTAGCGTGAACGTCATGGCCACGTGGTAGACCCGGTGGGGCGGGGCCGGCGAGCGGGCGCCTCGCCGCTCCGATCATGTCTGTTTTTTTTCTCTCCCTGGTCTCCTTTTTCCCTGGTCCCTGGTCTCTTTTTTCCCTCAGGGATCGCAAGGCCACTGTCAAAATATGGCAAATCAAATCCAAGGAATTTACATTGGGAGCGAGAGGCAGCCCGCAAGGGGTGGTCATCTCTCCCCTACTGTTTAACATCGCCATGAAGGGCCTCTCGGAGAGACTTGCCACAGTAAGAGGAACGGGTCACGCCCTCTACGCGGATGATATTACCGTGTGGTGCATGGGAGGGTCTGACGCTGCAGTTGCGAGTGCGCTCCAAGAGGCGCTCGACATCGCAGAACACTTCCTACTAGACACGGGCCTGAGTCTTTCACCAACCAAGTCCGAACTTCTATTGTATAGGCCCACCCGACGGGGGGTTAGGTGCTTCACACCCTTAGATCAAGTTCCCATAGCCCTCTATACGAGGGACGGACAAAAAATTCACAGAGTGGATACCATCAGGGTCCTCGGACTTTTGCTGGAATCTCGCGGGGGCAACTCACAGACTATAGCCCGCATTACCTCCAAGACAGAGAATATGCTTCGGCTTATCCTCAGGGTCTCGAACCGCAGAGGGGGTTTAAGCGAGAACAATCTCCTCAGACTCTACCACGCGTTTCTGATGAGCCACGTTAACTATGTAGCCTCCGCGTTGCGCTGGTCTAAACGGGATGAGGCCAAAATCGACGCCCTCATGCGCAAAAGCATCAAGCGCGTGCTCGGTTTACCACTCACTACCAGCACCGCGCGTCTCATTCAACTAGGCATGTAAAACACCCTATCAGAGATGATCGAGGCCCAACGAGTGGCCCAAATAATACGACTCTCATCATCGCGAGCGGGGAGACGTATCCTCGAATCCGTTGGATGCGGTCACCAGGAAATCACGGAGCGCAACGTGACCCTATCACTCATGGTCCGAGATACGTTCAAGGTAGATCCCATGCCACGTAACGTCCACCCTCAATACAATGTAGGGCGCCGGGTAGCCAGGGCTCGTTCCCTGTTAAAAGCGACTGCGGCCACTCCGAATCTGGCATGTTTCGTTGACGCCGCCCAGTACGAGCGCTCTGATCACTATGCCGTAGTTTCGGTTGACTTCAATGGCACTGTCATTAATCGGCATCCGTGCGGAAGGTTTCTGCAACAGTAGCCGAGCAGGTTGCTATAGCTATAGCACTGAAGGACCCTCTACGTCGAAATATCTTTACAGACTCCAGGTCTGCAGCCCGAGCTTTCGCCTCCGGCTCGATCTCGAAGGAGGCGGCGGCCATCCTCGGCAGCGGTGGGGCTGCTGGTTTCCATAGCATCAAATGGTTCCCGGCCCATATGGGAATCAATGTGCACTCTGAGGTTGTTAACGCCAATGAGTTGGCCCGTGACTGTGCGCGAGGTGCACACCGCGGCGGTTCAGGTGGACTCACGGGCGGCGACTTAGGACTGCAGTACAGGGATTCGCTTCTCACCTTCCATGAAATCTTGGCACATTATCAACTTGCTCGGCGGGCCTTTCCGCTACCACGCCCTGAACTTAGTAGACCACAATCATCGGCCTTCCGCATGCTTCAAACGGGGTCATTCCCCTCCAGGGGCCGATTCAGTCACTTCGCGCCTAATATAGAACCCCACTGTCCAGACTGTGGGGAGGCGTATGGCATGCTCCTTATCCCATATGCGCTGGCAATGCCCTGCGTTACGCAGCTCATCGCTAATCACTCTAACCGACTGGGAGGCAGCCCTTAAGAGTGGCGACCTCTCAGAGCAACTACGGGCTGTCCAGAGGGCCTGCGACAGGGCGGAGGACCACGATCTTCCGACCCCGACGTGGGTGCGGCCCGCGACGGCTATGGGGACTCCCTGAAAAGGGTGGTACCCTAACGCCGGTTCCTCAGGACCATTAATAAAGTTCTTTGCCTGTCTGTCTGTCTCTCCCTGGTCGAAACGCGAGCCTCTTTCGCCGCTGACGGCGGCACATAAATCGGCTACAATTTGTTTCTGACGCGAAATAACTTCTACAATGAAGTGGCCTCGAAAGAGTGCGAGTTATAAAACGTTGTGCGAAATAGTAAATCGTCGGCGTGATTTCTACTCGGACGCGGTCAGCGCAGACGCGCCAGCAATCGTCTGTATACGAAGAGGCTCGTCTGACTGGCGTGTTTACTCATCGCTACTAACGGCACCGGGAAAACTAACCGTATTTTCTCGTAAGAGAAACATAAATGTTCAGGCATTGATTGTGCTGACGAATTTAGGCACTTTATTACGAGCTGCGGACGCATCGCAAGGACCCTCAGCCCCGGATAGACGGCCGGCGAGCTAGGCCTACATCGTCTCCCAGCGATCGCAAGCTCGCCGGGCATGCTCTTTCGCCTCTGTCGGCGCCAATGAAATCAAATGTGCTGCAATTTAAGCGTCACATAACTGTGTACACGTTGTGCCGACTAAGTTATACGAGCTGCAAGCGATCGTGTCACAAGCGCAACCGGTGTCGGATTCGATGGCCCTGCGAGCTATGCCTGCCGGCTCCTGGCCATCGGCGGCCGGATTCAACGGAGCCGATACTGCCAACGCGGCCTTGTGGAAACACGTACGTCTACAGTGCTCGCATAGACGTGTTTATATTGTCATCGTTTGTTTCAAACAAGGTAGCTGTGCAAATACGGTTGCTTTCACTTTCTGTTCGAAGTTACGCAGCATTTCGAACTTCCATGCAGGGGCGCCGGTTCTGGGCGGAGCTACCCGCCGCTCGCTCATTCGTACCATGTGTCCCGAATTGCCGCATGCGGCAAGTCGCACACGACGCGCCGTAAGACAGATCGCACGGAAAATCGCACCATGTGTCTCGCGCTTTAGACGTGGTCAATCACTTTTAGCGACTCGGATATTGCGGCCGGCGATTGCGAGGACGAACCTCAACAAAACCCTCGCATCGGCCACGTTCAATGGTAAGACACAACAAATCGGCGTTGAACGTTGTGGCCTGCACTGTATTTAACCAGTAGCGTGTATATATTCATGCGTGGTCAACGCAGCGCAGTCAAGCTGATAGTGTGGGAAATATCCCGATGGACACGACAAAAGCTGCAGTTGCAGCGACACGGAGAGCGTCCCCATGCGTCCCACTACAAATACAACAGCTAGAACAAGCCATTGGAACAAGCAACAACAGAGGAGAAGAGCACATGTAAGCCGCATGGCAGCCAACGAAAATTCGTGACGTAGCCACATGACGTAGCGTTTTCTTGGCTATTTACTATCCCCGACTATCCCGCTTGATGTCAATGTCGCGAGGTGCTCTGTTCATGCGTTCTTCAATTCAAGCGTTACGTACTGCTTCAGGAAGCACGATACACACCGCGGGATTCATAAGTACCCGATAAATAATTTAATAATAGCATTATTATACCGAGCGATTTCGGTTTCGGTTTCTGGGCTGCGGGTGGCGTGTTTCTATTTCCTCCCAAGCCCAGCGCTCGATCGCTGCGCCGCCATGCACCGCCCACACGTACTACATTTCTAGGTACTTTTTCGCCGAAGCGCCATGGCACGCGCTCTAGATGTATTTGGTTTTGCGTCCCTGGTTGTGCCAGGGCGCGCGGTTTGTTCGGGACAGCCCGCATTCGCAGAGTTTCGGCGGTATAGGTAAATTTTAATTCTGAATGCTTAAGCAATTGTATGCTTACCCAAAGAGAAAACCGTCCCTTCGTCCGTCCCGTAGTAAGACGACCGTTTTCGAGATAGCGCCAGCAGTAGCGAACGAATTTGCCTTTGCGCTGCCTTCCGCTTCAACGGCAACGAAGCGGCGAAAACACAGGGCTGGCGTTGCTCTCAGTTAACGCCTCATTCTGCAACTTTCGCAGATCGCTTTGAAGTTAAGCGGACCCGCGTCTCTTCAAGACTATGTAAGCGGCAAGAACACAGTGCGCGAAGCTATGAGCTGTTGGCACTGTTTTGTGGGCATCGCAGATAGCTTTCAAGCTGTGTCCCACGCGGCACTGACATAAGAAGCCGCCGCCTGAGTACGTTCATGGCTCAATAATAGAGAATTTTAGGGCGTCCAGTATTCCGGCAAGCGCGGGCGGTTTGCCGGGTGAACGGGGTCGTAAACGTCAGCGGCCAGATTGGTGGCGCCAGCTGTTGGCGCAAAGCTCAACCACACAAACACGGAGCCAATTGCTATATTCTGCTTAGCTGCTGGTGTAAATTTTAGACAGCGGCGTAATCGTGTGGACAGTTATGCCACTGCCAAAAATTTGCACCAGCAGCGAAGCAGAATATAGTAGCTTACTGCAATTTTACCTCTGTGTTTGTCTGGTTGAGCTCTACGCCACCAAGGCGGCTGCACCGCGCCGGCCGCTCACGTTGATCCCGCCCATCCGGCAATCCGCCCAAACCACCCCCATTTGCCGGAATACCGGACACACTAAACATCTCCAATGGTTTCACGCGGATGAATAAGGCGCTGAAGAGCGATAACGGCTTATAAAATAATCGGAACGGTCGTCGGTGACCTCGGGCCTCCACCTGCAGTACTTTGCTTGCGTCATCAATGCTCGCTCCTTGCGCCGCCGTCGGCCCCAGTTCGTGTCGCCACTGAGCTGTCGTTAGTAATGGCCTAATCAAGTTACATAACGAAGGTCAAAAGCGTGGCAGTTTGGGCAAGTCGGTATGTCACGACTGTTTTAGGCTTGTAGCGCAGCTCAGGACGAGCAAAAAAGGAAGGAGGTAGGAGTAATCAAAGAGAACGGAAAACAGGGTGAGTGCGTAAGTTACATAACATTGGTGATGACACCGGGCTGCGCGGAGATGAGCTAGTGGCACAATGCTTACGCTGCTTACGCATAGTCTAACTCCCAGAGGAGTTTCTGCGAGATTTTTTTTTGTACCTGGATGTTTAATATGCGTCGTGTATGGCGCCAGCCCATTGCTATGGTTTCTGCTGGAAGAGAGATAGTGATGTCAATAAGGAAAGGAAGCTTGAGCGCAGCGATGATGTGGCTCGTGGTGCGAGAAACCCTCCATGCCCCACGATTATCCCAGCTTTTGTAGATCGAAGCGCCTCGCACACAACTACCAACTTCTTATCACCATCCCTTTATCCCCTTACCCAAACTGAAAAATTTCGTCCAGTGTTGCATCAGCGTCCGCACGCAACTCTTATTTCGAAGCAGCTTAGGCGGCTTGTTTTGAAAAACCTATTTTCTCTTAGCGACAGCCGGGTGAGCAGATTGTGCGCCCAGGCATAACGTCTTCCTAGTCCCACCAAGTACCTACAAGGATCTAGGGCGCTCGCCGTGGAGCTTTGGGGAAAAAGTACCTAGAAACTCGGTACACGTCAGCGGCGCATGGTGGCGCAGCGGTCGAGCGTTGGGCTTGGGCGTAAATAGAAACACGCCTCCGGGTGATGCTATGACGTCATAGGAGAGGAAACGCAACACGGCTTGGTCACGTGGGTCACAAAAACAGTGACGTGAAACTATGCTGCGTCGTCTGCTCGCGCATAAGCGTGCTCTGCCAGCAGAGGTAAGCAACTGGTGATTCGAAGTGCATGTCGCGATTATTATAATTATTGCGAAGAGCGACAACAGCGGTAAGAAAATATTGCGGCTTGTGGAAGTCGGTGATTCATTCCGAAGCGCCGTAAGCTTTAGCTTTGAAGTGAACCGGAAAAGGCCTAGCGACGATATCAGTCGCTGATTGGCCGCTTCGCCGTACGGCTGCTGCACAAATGGGTCCCGGGCCCTTCCTCTCTACGGCAAGGAAATATCACTGTTCGCGAGCAAAACCGCCGTCGCACGGGGGCCCACGAACGGCAAACGGCGTGCGGCGAGTTTCCGTGCCGGTAACGTGGACGGGCCTTCACATTGAGAAAGGCCAAGCGAACGAGAGACCGCTCCGAGCTGCCGAACTATGCGAGGAGAGAAGCGCACAACACGAACGCCGCATATCCCGCCCTTTCGGAGTCGGCCGGCTAGTAGTGTTACACTCAACGTAAAGGCCCGTCCGCACGGCAACTCGCCGCACGCTGTTTGCTGTTCGCGGGCCGCCGTACGGCGGTCGTGTTGTCCACTTCTCTCCTCCTGTGTCCGTGTCTGCTCGGTCATAGTGGAGGCTATGCTCGGTAGCTCGGCTCAGCAGGCTCCATAATCGGCATTTCATCGCTACTCATCATACGTCACATTTTTGTGCCAGTGTGCTATGACGTCAATATTTTCGTTCCTCCGCTGTGACGTCATAACTGCCGCGCTAGCGATGGGTCTCGACCACGAGAAGGCGCTTTTAATCACTTTTTGGAGCTGAATTAAAATTATTTTGAAATGTTTGCAGCGTCCAATACCTCGTTGTGGGTGTCCTTGCATACGGAAGCAGCCTACAACATACTTTTTATAGCCTCAAAATTTGGTGTCCCAACCCCTTTAAGTTGTATCCGGCTATAGTAGCGTTTTTTGAATCAGCTCTGGAATAATTATCGAGAAATATATATTTGCAGAACAATCACAGGTTCTTTTGAATCCCTCGTTTACTGCTCTACCAAGTGCCAAAACCGACTCGTATTGTTATTTGGGAAGTTGCGTAACGATGCGTGGTCGCCAGTCCAGCACAACCGCGTAGACCGCAATACGCGGCGGTTCTAGACGTTATTAGAGTTATAGGACGATCTTACCGCTGGCATCCAGTTGTAAGGTTTGTAGTCGGGCATGAACTATGTGGTAGCTGGCCCATGCCGTCGTCCAACTCGCCCACGCTTGGGACGTGGTAGTAGGGAGGAACTTGCTCTCATCGAGAACTAGGAGTACAGGATTTATTTACATATTTACATTAAAACATGAGATACGTTTAAGTTCATCAGCCTAGCATGACTGAAACAGGAATGCACACAGCACACGAGCTCCAAGCACCAAGCACACTCCTTGTCGAGCACACAGCTGCTTAAAAACACTCTGTCCTCCCTAGATCCCTAGGTGAGGGAAAACTTCTGTTCAACCTTCGTCCAATCGGACCGTCCTCCACAGTCTTTGGAGGCGTATCAACCCGCCTTCGAGATGGAGGGCTCACACCCTCACGTACGCACTTTGGATTCCCAGAACCCGAGTTGAGCGGGTCCTCGTAGCCAGGTTGTCACGCTTGACCACAGCCGGCGCCTCTTAATTCCAGAGCTGACTTCTCCGGTCGCCGCCACGAGTGTCAGCAGACCGTGACGAATCCTGGGGCCCGAGGAAAAACGTACCGCAAAACACCCTTCTCCGAGAAGCTCTCTTGCTGCAAATAGACCATGAAGGCGACAGCGAATCAACCAACAATACATGGTCCTCCAAACGTGGCTTGACTTGCAGGCGCCGTCGGTTCGACGAAGGAGGCGCATGGTTGATTAACGTTGCTGTGGTCTCCAGTTCTACGAAGGAAGTGCATGGTCGGTTAGCGTTGCCGGCGTCGCCGGTTCTCTGAAGGACGCCACCCCCGCGGGTCGAGCGAAACAACTGCAGCGGGCTGAGATAGGCTTGCAGAGCAGTACCCCTGCAGGCTGATCGTAACAACGTACTGCGCCCACTGCGGAAGGTTAGAAAAACACCCACATAAACACATCACAGAAGTGGCTACTTGAGGCGGCTCGATCGATAACTGTAGAAGCGTCATTCAAAACACATGCAATTGTTCTCCACTTCGGGCGGCGTTCTCTCTAATTCCTTTTTAAATAAAAAGATGTTGATCCATAAATATTTTCATAAACAACAGTCAAATTTATTAATTTTTGCTTTTCCTTCCTGTTTGGCGGTTGCCTTGGCTCTCTCCCTTAGTAGATCGCTTAATTTCTCACTCCTTGCGACTCTTGTTTCCAGTTGTCAATTTTGCAAGAAAAGTGCTGTACATTTAGGGAAAAACCAGACAATGTAACGGGTGACAGTCATATTGCTTATGGGTTTAAGGGTTATTGCAGGGTGTCATGATGGACGCTGTCTCGAATTATTTTCCACCTTATCTAACCCATATCGCAGTTATATGGTTCCTAGGATCTGCCAGCGTCGCGGCGAGCCGTCACTCGAGGAAATAATGAACCAAAGGAAAAGTTGAACGCAACTGGCGTTTCCTCCGGCCGCAACACGTTCCACGATCGTACGGACCAGCTGACCACGAACCGAATCCCTTTTCTGGTCTCTGTATCAGTCTAAACAAAGAAGGTTGAACTAACGAAGCAACAGCGATGCGCGCGTGACCGTTGAATAGATGCTGACAACTGAACGCTTCTCGAGTTAATCGTGCGGGTATACCGAATCGATGAGAAAACTGGCCTTCACACCCCAGGAGATGCCAATAACTACCGACATCCAAAAGGAGTGAAAAATGCAGCAAAATGTTGACCGCCGAATAGCTGTCGAGTCTCAACATTGATTTGGCGGCGCTTTAGGAATGTGTGTGAGGAGTGGTGGCGTGGGGCGGGGAGGGGCGGGGGGTATGCCGCTTAACTTCCGGGGGGAGGGGGGAGGCGCCCCCCCCCTGGGTAATCGCCTGCACAGGCGATTTTTAAAAATTATATAAAGCCTAAAAATGATGGAGTAGGGCGGTTTCCTGGGCCAGTCGGTGCATGATGATAGTGTGATGGATTGAGCATGTATAGACGCAAGCACACAGAAAAAGGAAACGCGCAGGACAACGTTGGACTTACAACTGAAGTTTATTGCGATCGAATTCTGTAGATCGCCGCCACGCATGCGTAAACAAAACAGCAGTAATAAACAGGCCAAAGAAAAAAAGAACCTAGCCACAAACAGTCCACAGGCCCTCAACATGTGCATAGCGTGGTATATATTTAGAGAATGATTTAAAAATTCAAGTTCCTTATCGGGTATATGGATTCACTCACACTTAATTGTGCGCCCAACTTTCTGATGTAGAAAGCTTCGCATATCTCTCTTTCCAGTCTACAGCGCTCTGCAGTCATATATGTTGGCTTATACCCTGTGTGTAGGGTTCTTTGCTTTCGGGTGAAATCCGATAATTCGCGATTTTTCGCATCTCGAACAAGTTTTATGAAAATCACGTAATTTTATGTCTCCCCAAAGTTTGCCCTTTCGGAAAGGATAATAATAAATACTGGTGTTACAAAGCTAATGAACGCTGCCGACCATGTGTGATCAATGGTCAACATAAATACCATATTAATAATGAACGAGAAGAAAGGGGGTTAAACGAGGGGCCCGATTTTTATTAGTCATATCGTAAAAAGCCATTTATAAGCCATTTATCATAAGAAAGCCATATTAGTCATATCGTGTGAAGGTTGTGGCATCGTTCCCCCTCATGCGGCAAGTGGTTTGTTCATCCACTTTCATTTACATTAATTTATCGTTTCTTTATTTCATTTATTAAGCGCAAGTAATTTCCCCTATGTTGTCTTTGATGCCATTGTTTGTTGGCTTCTTATGATATAAATATTAATAATGAGTCATTCCACGCCAACTGTACCAAACTCGGCGCTCGACCATCAGCGATTTCGTTCCAAAAATGTTAAGTGCTTGCGTACAATAGGCAAAAAAGTAATTTTAGGCTCATGTTTGTCCGCCAATTGAACACTGAGGCGGTTCTAGTAAAGACATGCTAAATAGCACGTCTGATGGCGTATTGTATTCTTTACAAATTGAGAATGTTTTGCCAAATTGTTCTTGTTCTAAGCGAGAATTTTTTAAAACAATTTGTCTCCCAGTGCTCTCGTAATTTGCATCTGGTTCGTTTTCGGCGCGAAGCCTCTCGGCGGCAAATACGGAATACATAGACGTTCACGTTCCCATAGAGGAGTGTCTATAGAAAGGCCACACTGCTTCTAAGTTTATCCGTCAAACAACTGCCGATGGGTGAAAGTAGTTTTCTTCACCGCTGCGAGCAGCGTACGTCAGTCAAGCAGAAGTACAACCCAATATCGTTGTCTGTTGTCGACCTGCTTGGTGTACGGAAGGGAAAGGCCTATAGGTGACGATTGTCTACAGCTTTTGAGAGAGATTTACCTCGAAAATACCGTTTGCGTTGAATGGGAAGGGATGACGAGCGAGGAGAAAGTAGATATCAACAAAGGACTGAGGCAGGGGTGCCCTTTATCCCCACTGCTGTTTATGATGTACATGGTGAGGATGGAGAGGGCACTGGAAGGAATTAATATCAGGTTTACTCTCTCATACAAACAGGCGGGTACACTAGTAGAGCAGTAGCTTCCAGGTTTATTTTATGCGGACGAGATTGTGTTGCTAGCTAACAAGCAAAGTGATCTGCAATGTCTGGCTAATATCTGTGGACAGGAAGCCGAGAATTTAGGTTTGAAATTTATTGTTAGAAAATCAGGTGTTATGTTATTCAATGAAGACAATGAACAGACAGTGGCAATACAGGGCCAGGAATCACTTCAGGTAAAAGAATATAAATACCTTAATATATGGATAAACGAAGGCAACAGATATATGAAAACACAGGAAAAAACAATAACAGTAAAGGGGAAGAGAAATGCAGCCATAATGAAGCGCAGAGCGCTATGGGAATACAATAGGTACGAGGTGCTACGGGGTATGTGGAAAGGTGTAATGGTTCCAGGACTTACTTTTGGAAATGCGGTTGTTTGCTTGAAATCAGGGGTAAAATCAGGTCTCGACGGCAACCAAAGATCAGTGGGACGCCTCGCATTGGGCGCTCACGGGAAGACTACAAATGAAGCCACTGAATGAAGCTGTGCAGGGTGATATGGGCTGGACAAGTTTCGAAGTGAGGGAAGCTCACAGTAAAACTGATTATGAAGAACGACTGAGCAATATGGAAGAAAGTAAATGGGCTGGGAGAGTGTTGAGGTATTTGTACAGAAAAAACATCGATTCACAGTGGAGGAAAAGAACTAGGAAGCTTACCAGCAAGTACGCGGCCTGTAGGGTGAGCAACACAGCAACAAAGAACGTCAAGCGGAAAGTCAGTGAGGCTGAAATAATCTCATGGGTGGCAGCAATGGAAAATAAACCTGCCATGAGTAACTACTTAAGAGGAAAAAACGAAATCAGGAAAGAAACATTTTATGATAACTCAAAAGGAAGCTCATTGCTTTTCGAAGCGAGATCAGGATGCCCTAGAACACGCACCTATAAAGCAAGATATAAGAAGGAGGAAGAAGCGTGTCCTTGCTGCGATAAAGCTAGGGAAACGATGGAGCATGTTTTATTAGAATGTGAAGATAGCAGCGGTCGATTTAAGCATGACTGGACTCCTTGAAGCCCTTGGGTTCCACGAGAGCAAGGGGAAAGTAAACATGTCCGCAATAGAGATTAGTAAGAGGTGATTCGAAGTTGGTGGAAGAAAAGTAGGGAAACGACAAAAAACCGAGATGGACAAAAACAGAGTTCACAATAGGGGGTCAGAAAATTTGGTTATGGGAATTTATCGTGCGTTTTTTTTGTTTTTTTTTCTTCTTTAACCTAGGTAGGACATTAGGCAGTACTATTGCAAGAGCTTGGTGGCACAACCCACCGCCCCGTTCCAAAGGGGACGCTCATAACAACATCCATCCATCCATAGTTTTTCTCTGGCCGAGTGGATCTTGGTCTGGCAGAGTCTTGGACGCTTTCTGGCTAGCAGACGAAAAAAAGAAACAATGGTCGCTCGCCGCCATCACTGTGGGGAGTACTCCACGGATTGCAACGCGTTCGCTTGAGCGCAGCCTCTCCGGAAAGTCTTGTCTCGCCAACGATCTCGTCTTCTTCGTCTGAGCTCATCATTTTGCAGAAGTGGATAGCGGACGAGAGCGCGCCAACCCACGACGAAAAAAATATCGAAAGTGCGCGTACAAACCCAAAGTGCCGCGAGATGGCGGCACGTCCCTGAAATTGGAAAGAAGCATAGTGAGGAACTATATCGATACTGGAAACAGCAGATCAGGAAGGAAGCGTTTTATGATAACTCAAGAGGCAGTGCCCTACTCTTTGAAGCTAGATCAGGGTGTCTTAGAACGCGGAGCTATAAAAAGAAATTTAACGAAGAAGAAGGCACATGTACCGTGTGTGGTAAATATGTAGAAACAATGGAAGACCTCGTACTAAAATGTGATGGTATCAAGCCCGATGTCGATGCGGCCAGTCACCCTTCCTGAGGCCCTAGGGTTCAGAGATAATAATATTCATGTAAATAAATATGCGGTGGAAATTAGCAAAATGCGATTGGAGGATTGGTGGCTCAAAAGCAGACAGGTGACATAAGGTTAAAAGGGTAGGAAGACGTATTTAAAGAAAATCGAGAAATTCAATAACACACAACACAGATAAAAATAAAAGGCAAAATAAAAATCTGAGCATGGTGGCAACTGCCATCGCCCCGTTTCAATGAGGACGCTCCTACCTTCCATCCCATCCATTCCATCCATCCATGCTAAAGAAATTGTGAGATGCCCCGCCTTCCCGGCGGAGCGGACAGCCAGACAACCCGGCTGGTCTGAACAGGCGCGGGCGCTCGCCGCCTCGCCGCTTTGAATCGCCCCACAAAAGAAAAAAAGACATTGTTGCGGTGCAGCGAATTGCCGCATGGTGAAAGTTCGATTTCGTTACTTCTTTTGCGGAAAGTAAAGGGCCACGGCACGCTTCAGTTGCCGGATACTCTTATTATATTATTGCGATAGCAATTATATGTTATATATGTAGCAATAAGTTTATATATATAAACTTATTTGTCCATGAAGCATCTAGACGTGCGCTCGTAATGCGTTACCGGTCCATTTTATCCAGCGGGAAATAAAGCGCCGGATTGGGGAACGCCACGTGATAGCCAGCGAGCTTGCTTTCCGCATCCAATCCAATACTTTCTGACGCCAACGCTAGCCAACGCGCTGCGCAGCACGCTCCGCTCGGGCAGCTTGTGAGCGGACTGTGTTTGTCGCTCCGGTAGCCCGCTTGCGGAGAAGCGAAGGGCGCATGCGCATTCGCGCTTCTGCTCCGCTCAGCTGCTGAGCGGAGCGTAAAAACGCCGAACTAAAACACTCTAATAAATCAGGGGGAGTGGAGGGAGAAGGGGCTGTGATCTGCGAATCTGTGTTTGCGCAACATGTTTATTTGCCTTCTTTGACGCATTATATACAATCACTTTTTCTTAGATAAGTATATTTATATATCTTGTTGCGAGGTTCTGTGTATACCTGCAGTGAGCTTTGTTCCCTGTGACACTTTTTTGCCCTTTATCAAGCTGTATCTTCACATTTCTAATGTACGAGAGCGAGTCAAATGAAAGTGAGCCAATTCATCCCGCGCAATAATGACTCGGTTCATTATCTGCGAGGCATGCGCATAGCACATAAGCATCTCATTTACAAAAGTGACGTGCAGGTGTGAGGACAAATTTCCTTTAATGCTTTTATACACTGGGTTGGACATGGTTGCGTGATATTGTCACGTGGTGGTGACGTTAAGAACACAGTAGCAATACTGTGAAAGACAAAACTATGTTTTATTGGGCGAACCTGTGCCCACACTTATAGCACAACGATAGCGGCGAACACGGTCGGCGATCGTCGAAAATCTGATCAACGGGTCAAGCGCGTCGGCTTTTATACATCAATCGTCGAACGTTCCAGACTAATCGTTGGGACCCGCGTGCCTTCCACAAAGTTCTACACCATTTGCGTCAGGCGATGAAATCAGATAACATAAGGTTCGGCGACAACAGAAAGCGGATAGAAGCATCGATAAAGGCCGATCCACACGACGGACCAAATTGCTCTTTTGGACCGCGGTCCGCGGATCACGTGATAGGACGTCATCAGTTCGTGCGTACCGCCGTTGGCCCGCGCAAGACCGCGGCCCTCGCGGTCCAACAAATCGCCGAGGCTTTTCCCGCTTCAGTTTTGGCGGCGGACCGCATGCAAACCGCAGCGATTTTGACGTAGCCAACGAATGTTGTCCGTCAACAGAGTGTCTTCAGCCAAATCCAATCTAGTTTTCGGCTCAGCAAAAGCCAGTCAAGCCAGACGTTTCATATACGCCGTTCCCCCTACACGTGCGTGCAGCAGATATATTTTTTAAACACCGTGTCCTCTTGTAGTGACGAGGAGGTTTTTTTAATTTTGTATCCCTCGTTGAGCAGTTCCCGGCTATGTGGGACTGGAGCTGGAATGATAACAATGATAACACTCTGGCCGAGAGTGTAGCTGGTTGGTCTGCTTTGCCGTCTGCTATGGCGGTCCGCCGTGTGGATGTGCTCTGCGCCGGACCGGACCGCGGCGGGCCGTGACGTCGCATCACGTGACCGATCGGCGCGCAGACTTGGTCCGTCGTGTGGATCGGCCTTAACTTTCCAGAAACTTCGGACACATGCAGGCACGTCCCGCGCTGTGCGATAACATTTGTTAGGCGGCGAAACGTGGTCGCTGATAAAGATAAGTACACGTGTCAATATAATGGACGCTCCAAAAGTTGAACAGCGTGGTGTCGTGAGGTTTTTGACAGCTGAAGGTGTTTCTCAATAAGAAATTAGTCGCCGTATGGCTGCCGTGTATGTTGAACATTGCATTTCATTGGCCACTGTGAAGCGTTGGAGCAAACGGTTCAAAGAAGGACGTGAAAGTTGCAAAGACGATACAAGCCCGGGCCAAAGCCACCGTGCAATCACCCCCAACGCAAGTGCAAAGGTTGATGAGATGATTAGACAAGAACGGAGGATAAGCATCGATGAAGTGGCTCAGCGTGTGAACATCAGTCGCAGATCGGTTCACATCATAATTCATGAACATCTCGGTTATCGGCTCTTGTGTGCGCAATGGATGCCCAAGATTTTGAACCACCGCCAGAAGACGGAGAGGTACGGCGCTGCCTTGACTCATCTGATCCGGTATCACAATGAGGGTGACGACTTCTTGTCTGCAGTTGTCACCGAGGACGAATCATGGTGCCGCTATTACGATCCTGAAACACGACGGCACTGCTTACAGTGGAAACATTCGAATTCACCACCCCCAAAGAAAGCAATGGTCGTCATTACCGCCGGAAAGCTGTTGACTTCTTTTTCGATCGTCAGGGGCCATTACTGATCGATTTGGCTAAACCTGGAGAGACTATCAATCGTTTCCGATATTGTGAAACGCCGGATCAGCTGCGTGTCGCAATCAAAAACAAACGACATCGAAAATTGACGAATGGCGTCATCTTGCTCCACGACAATGCCCGTCCCCACGTCGTTGACGTAGTTGACACAAAACTGACAAAGTTCAAGTGGGAAACGCTGCAACATCCGCCATACAGCCCAGACCTGTCGCCTGGCGACTTCCACAATTTGGGGCAATTGGAAAAACAGCTCAAGGGAACCAGATTCGTGTCTGACGATGACGTGAAGGAGTCAATTATAGCCTTTTTGAAGCAGCAACCCACGGAGCTTTATGAGACGGGAATCACGCAACTCGTTAGTCAGTGGGACACATGTCTCAATGCTCATGGAGACTACTTTTAAATAAGGTGCCCCGTTTGTCATATATTCGCAGTGGCTCACTTTCATTTGACTCGCCCTCGTATATTTTGCAGAACTCCTGCTTTTTATATGTGGTCTCTGTTGCGACTATAATTTCGGTGCAATTACTCACAATACACGACCGGTGACAGCTCCTCCTGCGCAATACATTGGAACGAAGGACAGCGTCATTGAGATTTTCCCCTGGCCGTCGCATATGTTCTTGAATGACAAACTTTCAATAAAATATTTGTCCTCAACTTCCTTACTTCATGGCCTTTACATTTTTCATATCAGCGGCGTGCACTGCTTTGCTGGTTTCGAACTGATATATATTTTTTTACTTATTAAATAGACAAAAACATTGAAGCATTGATATCAGTTATTTCGAGCACAATTTTTGGAACATACCAGCATATTCTTTTATGAAGAAATACATATTTTACTTGTTTTGACAGTTATATAACGAGGAGGCCGAGCTGCAACGAGATCCCCCCCCCCCCGAGCGAAATTTCTGGCTTCGCCACTGACAGGGGAATATAATTAAAGAAAGAAATGAATAAAAAGAACAATTGTCAAAAGAAGAGAGTAGATACAACAAAGCACAATGTAAATACAAAAGGAAAAGGAGGAGAAGGGCAGTTTAAGAATGCATGAAACTATGACACAAGGCAAAGCTCGGAAAGGAATGATGGCAGCGAGTTATGCAAAAATATCAAGATGATGAAAATAAGCGTTATAAAGACACTGTATCCCGTGGATGGTTGCGTGTTGTTGATGACAGGCAGGGACATGGAAATGTCTATGTTCCTGGTGATCCTACGCGGAATACAAAGCATGATACATCTGAGGGCTTCAGGGCAGGTGAGGGTATCGTGAAGGAGTTTGAAGAGAAAGAGAAGGTCAGCGCGATTACGTCTGGAGCGAAGTAAGGGCAGTGACAATAATCCAGAACAAGGTCCAGTGTCCGTGTTTGCAAAGTGGCGATAATATATATGCTTGGAAGCTTTCTCTGGACCCGATCTATAATGTCACTGTTGGATCTGAAAAAGCCATTACAGACGACCTACGCATACTCAAGCTGAGGAAGACAGGTAGTTGTGTACAACTTGCGGAACGGTATAGGAGACTTGAATTCCCTCGATAATCTGCAAACAAAGCCAAGCGAGCGCATACCCCGCATTGAACGAGTTTAGTGTGAGCGGAAAAGTGCAAGGTTGCATCAAAAAGTACACCGAGATCATTGATCTCACACACCTTACACAACGGTACAGAGTCTACAGAATAAGAAAAATAAATGCTTGCTGTTTTGAGTGTGAAAGTCATGACTTTGGTCTTAGCTGCATTCAAGGAGAGGTTATCTTTGCAACATTTAGAATAGGAAAGCAGGTCTGATTGCAGGGTGCGACAGTCACAAACAGTGAATTTTCTTTAAAATTTTGATGTGATCGACGTACAGAAGGAAAGAAAAGTTCCGAATAACGGAATGAACGCCATTAATAAAAATTTTAAAAGGGGGTGGTCCTAATACTGATCCTTGAAGGACGCCGCTAGTTTCCATGTAAAAAGAAGACTTTTGACCATTGGCGTTAACATAACATGATTTATCTAGAAGTTTACTGTTCAAGAAATTGACAACTGTGACGAGTCAACATCACAGTGCGTAAACTTGATCAGAAGCAGTGAGTGGCAGATTACATCAAAGGTTTTGCTCAGGTCACAGTATAAACGGTGTCAACTTGCCCCCTTTGAAGTACCGGTACTGAGATCTGTGTCATGAAACTTGCGAGATTTAACAACAACAACAACAACAACAACACTAATAATAATAATAATAATAAATGAATTAAGTAAAACAAGATGCGCTGTTTCAAGTCAGTGGGTTGTGGGGTTCTCACACCGTGCTCTTGGGACAAAGGAACGACAGTACAGTAGTGCAAACAATCACAAGGGCATTTATTGCACCCTTCATAGATCAATGCCAGCTAGCCGAGTTGCTATCCACAAAACATGCCGATGGGCGCGCGACAAATCTAGAAGTCCGACTCACCGCGACCGGATAGCGAGCGAATATGTTCGCCCCATGCTGGATCCCAAAGCCTAGTCGTTCGCGTGTACGGTCACGCGAACGGTGGCGCGTTCGAAGGCGGCCACGCGAGACGGTCTCGCAGAAGCATGGATCGACGCACGCGCGGCACGGCACGTCCGCACTGCTTGCTGTCCCGAACCAAAGAGGCAGCGCCTTGTCTGTCGGCGCCCAAGTAACCCCGCCTGTCGGCGGCGTTAGCAGCGCAACACTCGCGCCATCTCTCGTACTGCGCCTCAACCACTCCGACCGCCGCGGGCGCCAGGCCACGCGAGCCGTGCGGGAAAACAACATATCACGGGACGCGTGAGAGTCGCGCATCCCCACATACCCCCAACCTTAAATCACTTCTTATTCCGGCGAAACATGTGACACGGTCTAACATTAACCCGTGCTTCGCGAACAAGATAGTACATGCAACAGTGGCCGCGCTGAGAAAATGTCCACACGCTGTCCATAGCATGCGAGCCGACATTGTCCTTGGGTACACCGCTGGCGTCCGTCGGTCACAGCAGCAGCTTTGCAGACTCGACGGCACGATTCCAGGCCAGGACTCTGGAAACGGCGACGCAGTAGTCGGAACGAGCAAGGATGGATGGATGGATGGATGTTATGAGCGTCCCCTTTGGAACGGGGCGGTGGGTTGCGCCACCAAGCTCTTGCTACTATGCTGCCTGATATCCTACCTAGGTTAACCGATGAAAAAAGAAAAGAAAAAAAAAACACTATGAACTAACACGTCCAAATTTTCTGATCCCCTATTGCGAACTGTGTTTTTGTACGTCTCCGTCTTTTGTCGTTTCCCTACTTCCACCAATCCTCCAATCGCCTCTTACTAATGTCTATTGCGGACCTGTTTGCTTTACCACTGCTCCCGCTGAACCCAAGGGCTTCAAGGAGGCCAGTGGTGCCTAAATCGACCGCTGGGTAGACGTCTTCACATTCTAATAAAATATGCTCCGTCGTTTCCCTAGCTTTACCGCAGCAAGCACATGCTTCTTCTTCCTTCTTATATCTCGCTTTATAGGTGCGTGTTCTAAGGCATCCCGATCTCGCTTCGAAAAGTAATGAGCTTCCCTTTGAGTTATCATAAATGGTTTCTTTCCTGATTTCGTTTTTTTCCTCTTAAGTAGTTACTCATGGCAGGTTTCTTTTCCATTGCCGCCACCCATGAGATTAGTTCCGCCTCTTTAACTTTCCCCTTGACCTTCTTTGTTGCTGTGTTGCCCACCCCACAGGCCGCATACTTGCTGGTAAGCTTCCTAGTTCTTTTCCTCCACTGTGAATCAATGTTTTGCCTGTACAGATACCTGAACACTCTCCCAGCCCATTTACTTTCGTCCATATTCCTCAGCCGTTCTTCATACTCAATTTTACTGCGAGCTTCCCTCACTTCAAAACTAGTCCAGCCCATATCCCCCTGCACAGCTTCATTTGTAGTCTTCCCGTGAGCGCCCAATGCGAGGCGACCCACTGACCTTTGGTTCCCGTCGAGCCCTGATTGTACCCCTGATTTAAAGCAAACAACCGCATTTCCAAAAGTAAGTCCTGGAACCATTACCCCTTTGCACATACATCGTAGGACCTCGTACCTATTGTATCCCCATAGCGCTCTGTGCTTCATTATGGCTGCATTTCTCTTCCCCTTGACTGTTATGATTTTTTCCTGTGCTTCCATATATCCATTGCCTTCGTTTATCCATATACCAAGGTATTTATATTCTGTTACCCGAGGTATTTCTTGGCCCTGTATCTCCACTGTCTGTTCACTGTTTTCATTGAATACCATAACACCTGATTTTCTAACACTAAATTTCAAACCTAAATTGTTGCCTTCCTGTCCACAGATATTAGCCAGACGTTGCAAATCACTTTGCTTGTTAGCGAGCAACACAATGTCGTCCGCATAAAATAAACCTGGGAGTTGCTGCTGTAAGCGTCGCTCGCGCCCTGCTGGCGAGAGCCGCAGTAGCTCTTGGTGACCGCCGGCTCTTTTCTCCACCGCCGAGAGTTGCGAGCTGGATACAGGCGGCCGCCGAAGTCGCTGCGCTGAGCTCGCCCCAGCATCACCATTGCCCGGTGGATCGATCGTAGTCCGGGGCAGCAGCGCAGACGATGTTCAGGTGACGGCAAACCAAGGGTGACTCCAATCACGCTGCGTACACTCAACACACTCGGCACACTAAAGTAGTGCAAGGGAGAGGAATTCTGCATGCGCACCCCCATGTGGTACAATGTTCAACTCGGCTAGCAAAAGATCGGGCAGCTACTCAGATGCTAAGTTCACGTGAACAAAGCTCGCTTCCTTGAGTCGAACGAGTAATTTCATGGTTATATTGCGCTCAGTTTTACACAGACGATATTAAGTGAAGGACAGGACGTGGACGGACGTTGCGCTACGTCTGTTCACATCCCGTCCTTCACTTAATATTGTCCGTGTAAAACTGAGCGCAATATAACCATGAACGTTCACCAACTAGCCCCCTTCATTGCTTTACTAAAAGAGTAATTTCAATTCGTGCGAGGCTAACTAGAATTAGGGAAGCAAAGTGCAACACCTCAACGCCATGGTCCACCAGGTTGTGTCCCTCCACGTGCGACAGACAGCTTCGTAAAGCCTTAGGCCTAAAGCGTCGCTACCCTGACAACAACCGGCATCCAAAAACAACGCCCAAAATGAGCGCAAAACAGGCAGCCGCGAGGAGACGTCAGCTCTGTGAGGTGGTCCTACCCCGCTCGGTGCACACAGCATCCGAGTTGACGGCGCCCACCATCCCAGACGGTGTGGGAGCGCCCGGTGCCAGGCCGCAATACCAGTCAGCCCGTAGTGGCACCCGTGGCCCGTGGCCACCCGGCTCCCAGAGCCGCGACTTCATCCGAGTCAAAGAGGTAGAAGAAGCTATTTACATAAGAAATTCGGACCACCCACGCGGCTTCCGTACTCACTCGCTTCAGGCTTGGGAATGCTCCGCGGGCGCTAAGCCTCGCTCTCCCACGATGCAGACCACGTGGCTCTCGTACCGACGAATGCCATTAAAAAACACTTGCGAAAAGGCTTAGCATGTTGACATGTTCAAACACACTACAGCCACCGTCGCCTCGCTCAAGAAAGCACGCCGCCAACACTAGCGATCAAAATCCGCGCTAGCTCTACCCTTCGGTTCAAACAAAGGTCTCGAACGAAGCAAAACTGTTAAATCTATCGTCCGATGCCCCAAGAGTCCCACGTTGGGCAGCCAGATGTGGGGTTCTCACACCGTGCTCTTGGGACAAAGGAACGACAGTACAGTAGTGCAAACAATCACAAGGGCATTTATTGCACTCCTCATAGATCAATGCCAGCTAGCCGAGTTGCTATCCACAAAACATGCCGATGGGCGCGCTACAAATCTAGAAGTCCGACTCACCGCGACCGGATAGGGAGCGAATATGTTCGCCCCATACTGGATCCCAACGCCTAGTCGTTCGCGTGTACGGTCACGCGAACGGTGGCGCGTTGGAAGGCGGCCACGCGAGGCGGTCTCGCAGAAGCATGGATCGACGCACGCGCGGCACGGCACGTCCGCACTGCTTGCTGTCCGAACCAAAGAGGCAGCGCCTTGTCTGTCGGCGCCCAAGTAACCCCGCCTGTCGCGGGCGTTAGCAGCGCAACGCTCGCGCCTTCTCTCGTACTGCGCCTTAACCACTCCGACCGCCGCGGGCGCCAGGCCACGCGAGCCGTGCGGGAAACAACATATCAGGGGACGTGTGAGAGTCGCGCATCCCCACAGGGTGTACTGGAATAGTTTCTGAACAGCACATGGACTCACGAGCAGGAGGCGTTGCCATATACGCAAAGGACAAAATGTATGCACAACCATATACGCCCTTGACTCGCAAGATGACAATGCCACCAACTACGGGGATGCCTGTGGCGAACAAACTGAACAGCGAATTGTCGCATCCGCTGTGTATATATCTCCAGGCACACCCAAGTGTGATATCGAGAAGTTCATGGTGCTGCTGGAACACCGCCCCCATCGCCCGTCGGCCCATAAAGCGGTGAAGGCGCTTTTGTGCTTCTTAAGGACGACGGGCTTTTGTGCGACCATCTGTGACTATTAATGCAATTTCTGTAGGACCACACACGTCAGTGAATTCACCGCAATTTTCTTCTTTCCTTCCCTCTTCTCTCTCTCCCCCTGTTATCTTTGTTTCCCATTTCCCATTCCCCCAGTGTAGGGTAGCCAACCGGACGTTATTCTGGTTAACCTCCCTGCCTTCTACTTATCTCTTTCCCTCCCTCCTCATGACCGCACACTTTATATGGGTTAACCGTGATGACACTACCTCTGTGATCATCGTTGGAGACTTCAATGTGGACATTTCGAAACCAGACAAGAAATGGGTTGCTCAGTTTGTGCTAGAAGAGTTTGGTTTGAAGTGCCACACCAATCCAAGTCACTCAACTACTCAACAACGATCGCGTATACATTTAACTTTGGACAAGAATCTGTCTAAGGTTGTAACCGAACCAATAGCGTATATCAGAGTAATAATAAAGATATCATCACTACCATTACTAAATGATAAAAATAAATACATGTACCATTGTGCTGTGCTGCAGCTTTGCTGGTCATCCACCTTCACAGAGTAAAATGGCTCCTCAATTTTTTTTTTAATGTTTAAGAAAATATAAGTATAGTGCCTACCAAATGGATTTGAGTCGCATGATTTGCGAGCAGCTCTCTTTCTCATTGCATGTTTCTGAGAGTGATTTTGCTTGTTTAAATAGAACGTTTAGTTGTGTCCAAGAGGAGACCATTGTCTGCGCTAATCATTTGTGAAATTTACCGGAAAAATGCATAACCTTAAACTCCCAGACAACAAAAAATAGATTTCTCCCTGGTTTTTCTTCTTTAAAAATACCCGATTTTCTGTTATCTTCAAACAGGAACCACGAAAGTTATTGGGAGTATAGTGTTTCTTACTGAACTTGTTAAGAATGTTCACAATGAAAACGAAAGTACTGGTCAATAAATAAATAAATAAATAAATAAATAAATAAATAAATAAATAAATATTTATTTATTTATTTATTTAAATAAAACCTTTATATTTCAGTTCTTTACAGAAAAAAGCCGGGATTGCTGAGAAAAAAAGCAAGTGTTGACGACCACTTGGCAGGCGTCACTAACCTATCAAAACAGGAGCGACGATGTATCGCTGCTCGATTACGTGTCCTTTCTCGAAACAAACAATATCAGAAGTGACAGAGAAAATTTCGGGATAACCATGAAAGCATCATATTAAATAGGTTTATCTTAACAGATACATATCATATCCACCGCAATATGGCATATCAAGCAGATAAAAACAGAGACAAAAAAAGAGGTAGGAAATTTCATCCAACTTACAAAAAGCTTGCGGACTACAGATGAGCAGCGTAGAGCATGAAAGCTGCATAATATTTGCGTTAAACATGACAGGTATGCACTGCAATATTTACATAAAACTGAAAGAAAAAGAAAGCTATTATAACTTGCAAAACGCTTGCGGAGCACAGAAAAGGACAAAGTGTGCAAGTGCACAATTCGGTATTTGAATACTTGGCAAAGTGTATTTCAACATCTGGAGACCGTATTTCTTTTTCTATAGCGTGATAAAAATAAAGCGTTAGGTTTTCGCGCTTCATACGGAGTACGGCGGGGCAACGATTTGACCATGCGATAAAGAAATGAGTCGTGGCGGGCTATAGTTCTCTTATACAGGGTGTCCCATGCAACTTCAGCCAAACTTTGATGATGATTGAAGTTTATTGGCGCAAGGGCATCTAAGGCTAAAGAGCGCCAGGACATGTGTTTTGATTTAGCAAAATTGTGAGTTTAGGACTATGACGTAAAATAAAGGCTGTGTAGAGGCCTACACGTAAGATATATTTATAGATATTAGTGCATCAATTCTAAAATAATTCCTAAAATAAATATAAGGCCTTAAATGCATTGGCTACAGGCACACATGTTAAATCATTGTGGATAGTCCGAGTCCCTTGCTGTACAATTCTTGCTTAGGCAAGAAGTGCGAGAGCTCAGGCATACTTTTGTGCATCAGATTGTACCTCACCTGTGCGGCACAATCTGAAGGTTAGGATGGAATGAGATGATTTCTAGAAAAACTTGTGCAAGATAATTAAGCACTCTTTTGAAGTTAAAAATTGCATCCTCTGATAAGAACATTGAGGGATGGGGGGGTATATGGTGTGAGTAGAGCTCCCTAAAATGAGCCACTCGCTCTCGGTGAAGTTCAGGACATTGAATGAGGTCATGTAGGATGGTCAGATTCTCACCGCAGCATGCGCACGTCGATGGGTCAGTTGCAGTCAAGAGGTATTTGTGTGTGCCATAAGTGTGTCCTATTCTGAGTCGTGCCAGGGTGACTTCGGTGAGTCTATCAAGCTTCAGTGGGAAAGATTTGGTTAACTGCGGTTTAAGCAGGTGCAGCTTATTTTCAACTTCCTTGTCCCATTCAGCTTATCAATGATTACGGAGCGCCTTTCGTACCGCAGGTCTCTTGTCTACACCAGGCACCCAGCTTACATCAATTGTATCCCGATGAGCCGCTTATCCAGCATTTTTGTCCGCCATTTCATTGCCTGCGATTCCAGAGTGGCCTGGCACCTATAGCATACAACAAGAGCATGGTTTTGTTTATACGCTACGTGAATGCGTTTAAGGAGCTTGTTTAATACAGGGTTTCGGCTTGCTTTGCCACAGGACAGGGATGTGACAACGCTTAAAGAATCTGTGTATATTATAGACTTTTGTATCTTGTGCTGTACTATGTACTCAACAGTGATCTGAATACCGTACGCTTCCGCTGTAAAGATGCTGCTATGGTTATGCAAGGTTTTAGAGTTGAAGTTTGGGCCATGCGCTGGCATATGATACCGAAGTTGCAGACTTTGAAGCATCAGTGAAATATGCCATAGATCTATACTTGTCTTCAAGGGCCGAGAAATGTTGCTGGATGAGGGCACTTGGACAACTCTTTTCGTTGAGCTCTGTAAAGGGCAAGTCACAGGTGACTGGACATTGCTCCCAAGGTGGAATGAGTTCAGCGTAGTCACTTTCCTGCAGATCTGTGAAAACTAGTGCGAGTTTTTCCGCAACAGATTTTACTGCAAACGGGAACGGTGGGGCGTGTGAAGGCCGGTTTAAATACAACTGATTTGTGGACTGATCAATTATGAGTGCTTTGCATGTATGTTGTTTTAGCGACATGGTTCTTATTGCAAAGGTGACTCCGAGATATGTACGCTGATAATCAAGTGGCCACTGATCCGACTCTGCGTAGAGAATTTGGACAGGGCTCGTACGAAAGGCACCAAGTGCTAGGTGGATACCTAAATGATAGACAGAATCGAGTAGCTTAAGTGTCGTCTTTGAAGCTGACTGGTAAACAATACATCCATAGTCTATGCGTGACAACACAAGGCTTTTAAAAAGAGATAGGAGACAATACCTATCTGTTCCCCACGACTGGTGAGATAAAATCTTTAAAACGTTCATATTTTTAAGACATTTCAGCTTCATGCTGCATGAAGGTTAGCTTAATATCGAAGATTACACCCAAACATTTTTGTTCTTTTCTAATTACCAGGCTTCTCCCATTCATCGTAATGCAAGGGTCAGGACATACCCCTCTTCGTCTGGAAAACAGCACACAGGTAGTCTTTTCTGCACTGAATGTGAACCCATTTTCGTCTGCCCATTTTCGTCTGCCCATTTTCGTCTGCCCATTTGGCGAGCCGATTGACACTTAGCTGTATCTGGCGTTCACATACGGGCAGGTTGTAAGATTTAAAGCTGATTCGGATGTCGTCCACATAGACAGAATAAGACACCATGGATGGTATAACAAAACGGAGAGAGTTCATTTTTTATTATAAAGAGTGCGCAACTTAGCACTCCTCCCTGTGGTACACCGTTTTCTTGAACAAAAGTGCACGATAGTACACTGCCACTTCTTACGCGGAACTTCCTTTTAGATAGGTAATTTTGCTAAATGTTCAGCATACTACCACAAATTCCATAGGACGACAGGTCTTGCAGAATACCGTATCGCCTGGCAGTATCATATGCCTTCTCAAGATCAAAGAATACAGATAGACAGTATTTGCTGTGTACAAATGCATCTCGTATATATGACTCAAGGAGAACAAGATTATCGGTTGTAGACCTCGCTCTTCGGAAGCCAGATTGGCGAGGGTCCAATATACCATTATATTCCAAAAAGTAGACAAGGCGACGGTTAATCATTTTTTCAAATACCTTAAGTAAACAGCTAGTGAGTGCAATTGGTCTGTAACTGTTAACTAAGGAAGTGTCTTTGCCGTGTTTGAGTGTTGGCAGGACTATTGCCTCCTTCCAAGAGGAAGGTATATGACCAGTTGCAAAAATCTTATTGTAAAGACCTAAGATGCAGTTTAGGGTCTCACAAGGCAGATTGTTGATTATTTCATGTGAGAACCTGAAGCCGAGCTGCCACAAAAGCCTAGGGCAAGCTTGAGTTCATGGAATGTTAGTGGTTTGTTGTATCCTTCTGATGACAACTTGTTTGGACGCAGATGTATATTTTCAGCTATTCTTTTATGGTATAAGAACTTTTCGGAATAATTTTCCGATCTTGATACCCTCTCAAAGTATTTGCTTAATCTTCTATTGTAACACCAGAGCCAGTGACGAGAGGAAAAGAATTTGGACGTTGTACTGAACGTCGTAACGTGTCCAGCTTTCTCTTTTGAATATTCGGCGGATACGGCGGCCATTTGCTATGCACCGCTTAAAATTTATTAGATTTTCTGTTGCTGGGTAGCGCGAAAAGCTGCTCCATGCTTTGTTCTGGCGTTTCTTTGCAATTTCACAGTCTTTGTTCCACCACGGTTTTGGATTAACTTTATCTGTAAAGGACTGAGGTATGCAGTTTTTAGCAGAACAGAGGATATGTTCAGTGATGTAGCTGGTCAGTTCCTCTACACCTAGGTGGTCAACATCTTCCAGGCACAGTTTACATAGGTTTATAAATTTCGACCAGTCTGCACTATGAGGTTTCCACTTTTTGGGGTGAGCTGGTCTATCGTGCGAATTTGTTGTTTCTAGGAGTGTTGGGAAGTGATCGGTCCATGTGGATTACTAATAACTCTACATTCCAGGTCCGGAAGAAGTGATGCTGACCCTATGGCTAAATATATACATGAATGCGTGTTGTGTGTATAACTGTAAAACGTTGTCTCTGCCTTGTTAAATAGACAGGCTCCAGATGAAAGAAGGAACTTTTCTATTTCCCGTCCTCTCGCACCAGATCTTGAGTCACCCCAGAATGTGCTGTGAGCATTAAAATTTCCGATTACTATATAGAGTCCAGGAAGCTGGTCAATCAGCTTTTCAAATTTTGCTGTGTCAAACCGTTCATCAGGCGATATATATATATATATATATATATATATATATATATATATATATATATATATATATATACTGATATACTCTGGAACGATATATACTCTGGAACGATACATACTGGCATGCTACTGACTTATGGGCTACGATTGCCACACCGCCTGAACAAGAATTACCATTATTTCGATCATTACGGAACTATGTACTGTCTCAAGAAGTTCTTGTGTGTCGACTTTAAATGTGTTTCTTGAACACGGAACAGACATGGCTGATATTCCTTTAGTGGATCTTTGACATCACCTAGATTGTGAAATGGGCCCCTGGTATTCCACTGAATTATTTGTGTAGCCATATTGAGGAAGATGTTTGTTGTCTGTGTTCAAGAGCACGTGGTAAAGATAGATATAGTATATTGTTACGGGGATGTTGGGAGTATAGAAGGTTATATTTACAATATATATACAAAATGAGTTTGAGTAGTTTAGATGGCTGACCACCAACAACCCGCAACAGCCAGCGTCTCGCGATCTTCTTCCTGTCTTCGTTCATCCTTCCGTAACAGGACCCCCAGGTGGTGAAGCGCCGTCTCGGCGCATGGTAGACGAACAACTGAGAGCGAAGTATGGCTTCAGCCGCGAAACGTGCACGACGTCAACAGGCGGCGGACTTGAGGATGGATCAAACTGTAACGGTGCGATCTCGTAATTGACGTCGTTAACTTGACGTAGGACTTCATAAGGCCCTGTTTAGCAAGAGAGAAGCTTCTGGGAGAGGCCGACCTGATGTCATGGTGACCAAAGCAGCACCCAAGCACCTGGGGCGAACTGAACATCGCGATGGCACCGGTCGTAACGTTCTTTTTGCAGATGCTGCGAGGCTAATAAGCGAGATCGGGCGATATGACGCGCCATGTGAGTGCGATCGATGACTTCGCGAGCGTACTCAGTGGCAACGCGGGGCAGAGAAGGTAGGATGGTGTCAAAGGGCAATGTGGGGTCGCGACCATACAAAATATAAAAGGGTGAATATCCTGCGGTGTCATGTCGGGACGAGTTTATTTTATTTATTTTATTGTACCCTTAAGACCGAAGTATTACAGAGGGGAGTGGGTAAAAAAAAGCATACACAAGTAAGTAAACAAAGCAGCAATAAACAACAAATGTGATTAGTTAATTGCATCCGGGAGTAATGATGTCTGATAAGGCCGAACGAAACTTTGAGTTGTCTTTGATTGCGACAACTGCGCCGGGAAGGTGGTTCCATTCCTGAGAGGTCCTAGGAATGAATGATTCGTTACAGGTTCTGGTGCGGCACTGAATGATTCCAACCTTATGGCTATGGTCGATGCGAGAGGAAATGTAGGTAGGAGGTGATATTAGATTATCGCGTAGGTACGAATTGTGGAAATATAGTTTATGAAATAAAGCAAGGCGAAAGCACTTACGCTGGGCTGAGAGAGGAGTAAGCAGCAAAGAGTTTTTCATGGCAGTTACGCTTGATGTGCGGCTGTAATTGCTATGAATGAAACGTACGGCATTGTTTTGGATTAGTTCAAGTGACTGAGTAAGGGTTTCGAGGTGCGGGTCCCAGATGGATGAGGCGTACTTCATTTTACTCCTAATAAGCGTTTTGTATAGAATTAATTTTAATGATGTAGGAGCAGAAGAAAAGTTTCGGCGAAGATAACCTAGCATGCGATTAGTATTGTTAATTACGTTGTTGATGTGCAACGACCAGGAAAGTGACGAGGTTATGTGGACGCCTAGGTATTTATAGGAGGTTACGACCTCCAGGGGAGTATCATTAAGGTAATATTTCGGTGGAGGAATATGGCTGCGAGTTACACGCATACATTTACATTTACTTACGTTAAGTTGCATTAACCATACGTCACACCAGTTAGAGATAGCGTTTATATCGTCTTGTAAGAATTTGTGATCAGATTTGTCCGAGATTTCACGGAGGATAACACAGTCATCTGCGAAAAGGTAAATATTAGAAGAAACGTCAATGGGTAAAACGTTAATGTAAATTAAAAAAAGAAGAGGGCCTATAACTGATCCTTGGGGCACACCAGAGTCTACAGGATTAGATGGGGACATATGATTTTTTAACACAACATACTGTGACCGATTAAAGAGAAAATGTTCAAGCCATGCAAACAGGTGAGGATCAAGATTAAGTTTACTAAGTTTAAATAGAAGTAATTTATGACATACTTTGTCGAAGGCCTTGGCGAAATCAAAGAAAACACAGTCTGCGAAAGAACCTTTGTCGAGAATAAGATAAAGGCTGTGAGTGAAAGAAAGAAGTTGGGTTTCACATGACAAGTTTTTTCGGGAACCATGTCGTGCTTTTGTAAAAAATGAATTATTGTGTAAGTGCTTTGCTAAATGTGAGTACAGAATATGTTCAAGAACCTTGCAAGGAATGCTTGTGAGGGAAATGGGGCGGTAGTTGAGTGGCGAATGTTTGCTACCGGACTTAGGAAGTGGGACCACCTTCGCGACCTTCCAATCTGCAGGTAGCCGATGGGTATCTAAGGATTGCTGAAAAATTTTCGAAAGCAGAACAGATGAATAAACAACAGTATTTTTCAGGAATTTCGCGTTAACCAAATCAGCACCAGGACTTGATGACAACTTGAGACCTTTAATTACATTTTCGACCCCAAGAGGTTCAATGATAATAAAGTCCATAGGTGGGTAATTGCAAGACTCGAGAGTTGGAAGCACAGGGTTACTACATACGATAAAGTTGTTACAGAACGCGGAGTTAAGGATATGGGGACATACATCTTCGGGTACCGGTGACTCATTGGAATCAATCAACGTGATTGAATTATCTTTGGAAGGGTTAATAACACGCCAAAACTTTTTAGGGTCATTCGCAAGCATTGTGGGCGGAGTGTGTACTTGGAATGTCTTTTTGGCAAGTTTAATAGCTTCTGTGTAACTACTGTTTGCCTCCTTATAAGTGTCCCATTTCGATGCCAGTGAACTTTTATTGGCTATTCGATACAGTCGTTTTTTTTCGGTTTGAAAGCCTTTTTAACTTCGAATTGAACCAGGGTTTCTTAACATTGCAGGATATTACGCTTGATGGAATAAACTTGTCGGTGAGCTCATGTATCTTATTTTTGAAAACGGTCCAGTTCTCATCAACCGTGCGATCATCAAATTGGCTTAGGAAAGGATCAGGAAAATTAGCTAGATGAATATTAATATCTTCAAAGTTTGCCCTATCGTAGTGGTAAATTATTTTTTTTTCAACAATTGGTTTTATCACAGGAGATAATATGTTGAAAGAAAGACCCAGGTGATCGCTTAAGCCCGGTAAGCATGAAACATTGGTAACTATGTCAGGATGAGAGCATAATATTAAGTCAAGGAGGTTAGCAGCGCTTTCCGAGATCCTCGTTGGTTCTAATACTAATTGTGTTAGGGAAAACAAAGAGCAGAGATAAAGAAAGTAGTTACTTTGCGAAGAAAATGGATAACAGTGCGGAGGTTCAGCAGTCCAGCATATGTTGGGGAAGTTGAAATCCCCCAATAATATAATGGGGTTCGAAGGATGCCGCAAAGTAAAGGTGTTAAGCACATCGTGAAGCTCAGTGGTGAAAGTGGATGGGTAGGATGGAGCACGGTAGCAGACAATCGTAATTTTACGGTAACCGATATCAACGCACGCGCACACAACTTCCAGGTTACAGTATAAGTGGACTTGATGACCTTGCAGGGATTTTGAAATAGCGAGTAGTACGCCTCCGCCTTTGCGATTAGTGCGATCGCAACGGAAGGTACGAAATCGAGACAAGTCAAAGATTTCACAATCTTGCACATGGGGTTGTAGCTACGTTTCTGTTAATGCAATGATACCAGCATTACAGCTATCGATGAGCGATTCTAGTTCCACGCGTTTGCGAAACACACTTCTAGCGTTTGCAACAAGCACGGAGACTTGTGGTGTTAAAAATACGCCATTGCCCTTTGCGCATTGCTATGTAGCAGGCAGGACCAGGCAGGATTCCGTAAAGGCTACTCAACAATAGACCATATTCACACTATCAATCAAGTGATAGAGAAATGTGCAGAATATGACCAACCCTTATATATAGCTTTCATTGATTACGAGAAAGCGTTTGATTCAGTCGAAACCTCAGCAGTCATGGAGGCATTACGGAATCAGGGTGTAGATGAGCCATATGTAAAAATACTGGAAGATAACTATAGCGGCTCCACAGCCACCGTAGTCCTCCACAAAGAAAGCAACAAAATCCCAATAAAGAAAGGCGTCAGACAGGGAGATACGATATCTCCAATGCTATTCACAGCATGTTTACAGGAGGTATTCAGAGGCCTGGAGTGGGAATAATTGGGGATAAAAGTTGATGGAGAATACCTTAGCAACTTGCGATTCGCTGATGATATTGCCTTGCTTAGTAACTCAGGAGACCAATTGCAATGCATGCTCACTGACCTGGAGAGGCAAAGCAGAAGGGTGGGTCTGAAAATTAATCTGCAGAAAACTAAAGTATTGTTTAACAGTCTCGGAAGAGAACAGCAGTTTACGATAGGTAGCGAAGCACTGGAAGTGGTAAGGGAATACATCTACTTAGGGCAGGTAGTGACCACGGATCCGGATCATGAGACTGAAATAACCAGAAGAATAAGAATGGGTTGGGGTGCGTTTGGCAGGCATTCTCAAATCATGAACAGCAGGTTGCCACTATCCCTCAAAAGGAAAGTGTACAACAGCTGTGTGTTACCAGTACTCACATATGGGGCAGAAACCTGGAGGCTTACGAAAAGGGTTCTGCTGAAATTGAGGACGACGCAACGAGCTATGGAAAGAAGAATGATGGGTGTAACGTTAAGGGATAAGAAAAGAGCAGATTGGGTGAGGCAACAAACGCGGGTAAACGACATCTTAGTTGAAATCAAGAAAAAGAAATGGGCATGGGCCGGACATGTAATGAGGAGGGAAGATAACCGATGGTCACTAAGAGTTACGGACTGGATTCCAAGGGAAGGGAAGCGTAGCAGGGGGCGGCAGAAAGTTAGGTGGGCGGATGACATTAAGACGTTTGCAGGGACAACATGGCCACAATTAGTACATGACCGGGGTAGTTGGAGAAGTATGGGAGAGGCCTTTGCCCTGCAGTGGGCGTAACTAGGCTGATGATGATGATGATGATGATAATGATGATGATGTAGCAGGATGATGACGCAGATGGTCAGCTGCGCTTGCGTGATCTGGAACACTACTTTTAACTTGCTTAACGCTGTCAGTTGTTGAATCCTACATAAAACATTGTTTATCAATGAAAAGCTTGTTAAAACGTAGTTTAAATGAGGGGGAATTAGGCTGGTTTTTACCAAATTCGAGAAGCTTTTTTCGAGCGAACCTGTCGCAGGCGAGAAGTCCTCAGTTACTGAAATGTTACTACTTTTAAGCTGGCTGCGCGACGAAAGTATGCTCTCCTTAATTTTGAAATTTGTTAGTTTCATTATAACCGGACGACATTTTGTGTTTGAAAAAGTCCCGATTCGATGCGCCCGTTCAACTGAGTTTGGTGGCAAGGCATTTCCCATAGCTGACGACAGGGCATCCACGGTTTTTTGTTCAGTTTGCAGCCATGACTCATGGGAATCGGGTATGCCGTGAAAAACCAAGTTGTTCCGCCTTGATCTGTCTTCCAAGTCGTCTAAGTGCGAGACTATGGTGTCCTGCTGCTTTTTTGACCGTTCAGCGCTCTCTTGAAGTATGGCGATATCTTTGCAAAATGCGTCTAGGGCTTCAGATTTATTCTCAAGTGATTGAAGACGGCGGAAAATATCAGTTAGCTTGCCTTCGATTGCGTTTTGGCTGGCTTTCACATCCTTCATATCTGATTTCAACTCGGACTGACCTTTAGTAAGCTCGACTGTCGACTTCTTTATGTCTTTTAGCGTTAATAGCACGGTACCCATTTGATCAGACTGGGATTCGGGAAGACTACTCGAGGCAGAGTCATCTTGAGCCGACCTCTGCACCCTTGGAGGCCCCGAGTTTTCCTCGACATCACCGCATTGCAACAACAGCGCCACGTCTAGACAATCACACATAGTAGCATATAAGACAAGTGAGCATGGGAGCAGCAAAAGTGAGCGATTATCACTCCGTTTAGCATACAGGGTCAAATTGTTACGCACCTGTGGAGCGAAGAAAAGTTGCGCATGAGGCATAGTGCAACGAGTGCTGCTCGCATGCCCACTGAAGGAGTAGTTCATCAGCAAACTGCTTTTGATGGGGCTGGGAAAGGGCGATAAATCAGCCAGTGACGTCGTCCCAGAAACGATGCGGTGTCCATCTAGCGGTACATCCAGGAAGGATGGAAGATTATGGAGGCCACACGTGCCGGTGACGGGCTCTTGATCTTGGACAGCATCGACGCGCGTTCGCCCACGGTAGGGCAAGTTTGGATGGGCGCAGAAGGTGAAACAAGGGCCAGCATCAGGAAAATCTGTGGAGCAAAGAAAAGTTGCGCATGAGGCATAGTGCAACGAGTGCTGCTCGCATGCCCACTCTATACGCGAATAGTTATACGCGAATGTCCCGTACACGCCAGCGTGGCGTCCCAGTCGCGGTGATCGTTGGAAACGTACATTGACAGCATCTCTGTGAGTGTTCGGTTGAGACGTTCTATAATACCGTTCGTTTGTGGGGGGTAGGCGGTGGACAGCTTGTGCTCAGTGGCACAAGAGCGGAGGAGGTTGTCCACAACTCGAGACAAGAACGAGCGGCCGCGGTCTGTAAGTAACTGTCGAGGTGCACTGTCCTGGAGAATGACGTCGTGAAGGAGAAAATCGGCGACGTGTGTTGCGCAACTAGTCGGCAACGCCTTTGTTATCGCGTAGCGTGTCGCGTAATTAGTAGCGACGGCGATCCACTTATTCCCTCTAGTCGCCGTCGGAAAAGGGCCAAGCAGGTCAAGGACTACACGAAAGAACGGTTCAGAGGGAACTTTAATTGGATGGAGTCGTCCGACAGGTGTCAGGGGAGGTTTCTTACGGCGCTGACACAATTCGCAAGTTGCGACATAACGACTGAAAGAGCAGTAGAGACTCGGGCAGAAGAACCGGCGTTGTATGCAGTATGCAAACTCCAAGGTGTCGCGCCGTCGGTGCATTGTGAAGTTGTTGGAGAGCGACGGATCACAGATCACGAGAAAGGACATGGAGCAACTTAAGACATTGCGGCGGTAGAGGATGCCATTGTGCAGCACGAACATGCCGCACCTGCCGTCGGTGCTGCCAGATTGCACTCCGGCGATGATGGACTGTAAGGATGCGTCGCGTTGTTGTTCAGCGCGCATGTCGGTCATGTCAGTCAAAGCCATCACGCAGGTCACGGGATCATGCGCAACAGGATCAGGGGGATCCATGGGGTGGCGCGAGAGGCAGACAGCGTCCTTGTGCAGACGTCCAGACTCATAGTTGACAACAAATGAAAATTCCTGGAGCCGCAAAGACCAGCGACAGCCAGCAGAGGGCGTGGTGGTCTGTAACGACCGAAAACGTGCGGCCGTACAAATATGCCCGGAACTTGGCGAACGCCTAAACTAAAGCCAAACACTTCCGCTCGGTGATGCAGTAATTTCTCTCGGCAGGTGACAGCAGGCGGCTGGCGTAAGCTATCACGCACTCGGTACCATTCTGCTGTTGGGCGAGAACAGCGCTGATGCCGTGGCCGCTTGCGTTAGTGTGGACTTCGGTCGGTGCAGATGGATCATAGTGGGCAAGTATAGGAGGGGTGGTCAGAAACCCGATGGGAGCAGCAAACGCGTGAGCCTGCTCCGGGCTCCATGAGAATGGCGTGTTCTTCTTTAGAAGATCTGTCAAAGGCCGAACAACGTCGGCAAAGTTTTTGATGAGACGGCGAAAGTAAGAACACAGGCCGACGAAGCAGCGTACGTCAGAAACAGAACGTGGCACAGGGAAACTGCGTACGGCGCTAACTTCTGCCGGATCTGGTTGGACACTGGATGCGTCAACGAGGTGTCCCAACACTGTAATCTGACGGCGCCCGAATTGACACTTCGTGGAGTTCAGTTGAAGGCCGGCTTTTCGGAAGACTGCAAGAATTGCAGCGAGTCGGGTAAGGTACGCGGCTGCCGAACGTGGAAGAAAAAACAATAACGTCGTCAAGGTAACAAAGACAGGTGGTCCATTTGTAGCCTCGCAGAAGAGAGTCCATCATACGTTCAAATGTCGCAGGAGTATTGCATAGGCCAAAGGGCATGACTCTGAACTGATATAAGCCATCCGGCGTGATGAAGGCCCTCTTCTCGCAGTCGATTGCATCAACTGAAATCTGCCAGTAGCCGGACCGAAGATCGATGGACGAAAAGTATTTAGCTCCGTGCAAGCAGTCCAAGGCGTCATCGATGCGGGGTAGTGGGTAGACGTCTTTGCGCGTGATCTTGTTTAAGTGGCGATAATTGACGCAAAAACACCAGGTACCATCTTTCTTTTTCACAAGGACGACAGGCGAAGCACAAGGGCTGGCTGATGGCTCGATGAACCCTTGGCGGAGCATTTTGTCCACTTCTGATTGGATGACTCGACGTTCAGCATGCGATACCCGATAGGGACGCCGACGAATAGGATTCGTGTCTCCAGTGCTTATGCGGTGGTGAAGGACAGATGTTCGGCCTAAAGGCCTAGCTGTCGCCTAAATCAAAGGTGTCATTGTACGATTCAAGCAGGTGACGTATGTCCGTGGCCTGTGCAGAGGTGAGGTCAGGTGCAATCATTTTCGCGAAGTCATCCGTTAAGGAACCAGAGCTGTGAGCTGCAATTGGCGCTAATAAGCCACTCTCGGCATTCAGACTCTCAATGTCAAATTCGGAACCACTAGAAACGCTGGCCAAGAACATGCCAGCTGGAATCACTTGAGGGCACAGGCTGAAATACAGAAGTGGTAGAACGACGTCGTTAGTAACCGTAACCAACGTATGCGGAACAGCAACGTTCCGGTTCAAAAGCACGTCGATGATGGGGCGAAACACATATTCACCATCAGGAACCTACGGCTGGGCGGTCAAAGTGACGTAAGTAACTGCCTCGGATGACAGACGCACATCGTGAAGCGAGCAGAAGTGCGGTGGGGCGGTGCTCGGAGCATCGGCGAGTTGAGGCAGTTCTAACTGAAGAACGCCGGTCGCGCAGTCGATGAGACCAGAATGAGTGGATGAAAAGTCCAATCTAAGGATAACGTCGTGAGGGCAGTTGCCGATCACAGCAAAGAGAACAGAAGTAGGGCGGCCGGCTATAATTAAGCGCACAGTACTCATTCCAAGAACAACCAGCACGCCGCCGTCGGCCACGCGAAACACTCGGGCAACTGCTGGGGTGAGGACCTTCCTTAAACGTCAACGTAGGCTAGCACTCATCACAGGTACGTGGGCTCCAGTGTCGACGAGTGCTTGGACAGGTACGCTGTCTATTTTAACGTCTATTACACTTCTCCTTGTGGGCACAGACAGAGGATTTGCTGCAGTAGTAGAAAATGCACCACCACCTCCGAAGTTTCTTCTGCAGGCCTTAGCCCACTTACTCTCACGATTGAAGAGCCGACTGATAACGTGCTGCGTTTCTTAGATATTCAGCTCGAGTTCATGGAACGGCACACGTGTTGGGAGTATAAACCTAGAGCTAATAAGCCCCTGTTGCCGTATCGGTCTGCCCACTCGAAGCTCGTCAAGACGAGCATTGCCAACTTGTGCTTTGGAAATGCATTAAAGAAATCTTGCCACCATAAAATCTATACGAGTCTTATGGATCAGTCGGCAAGGTTATCGGCAGCAGGGTTTCCGGAGTCAGTGCAAGTTTCGGTCGTAGAGGGGCTGCTAAAAAGGTGCCGATGAGACAGCACAACTCGGCAACCAGCAAATCAACGGACGGAACGCAGAGGGAAGGTAGCGGTAGTGCCCTATACCTGCATAGAACGGCACATAGTCTTAAGAAAATGGCTAGCCGGGTGGACAAAAAAGAGGTTTTTTTCAGCGCCAGAAAAACTCGCGAAAGTATGTCGATTAACGGACCCGTACCGTAAGCCAGCTGTCGGATGCTCTACAAATCATCGTAAAGCACCAGTGGGTTGCGTAGAAGCTGTTGTTTATGAGGTCCCGCTGTCCTGTGAGAAAAAATACGTCGGACAGACAGGAAGGTGTCTTAATGACCGGTTACGAGAACATAGTCTAAACGTGAGAAATAAGCAATGCGGTCATCTGTCAACTCACTGTCAAGAATGCGGCTGGGCGCCGGTGTATGGAACCTGCCGGGTTCTCGGGAAGCCCAAAGAAAAAGATGTGCGAGAGATTATTGAGGCTCAGGCTATCTGCCGGAATAGCGATACGTGTGTTAGTTCCCCTTCGGTCGACTTGTTGGATAAAGAGACGGCTTTTTTGGATGGTTAAGATTTGGATGAGGTGGCGCCACTGTGCATGGGTTAAATAGGTGGGTGTTTGCTGAAAATCAAGTTGTTGAAGTTAGCGCATTGTGGTGTCGTCTTCCTTCTGTCCTTGTTTGCTGGTGCTAAATATGCTTCTCAAGTCAGTTTACCAACACGCCCAACAAATGGCAAGGCTGTTCGTCGCCGGCCAGCGGTTACTTCGGCTCGTCGAGGCGCGCCCTTCCGCTGTCCTGCAGCAACTTGCGATTGTGTGTTTCTCTGAAGCATTTCTCTCTCCGTTGCCTGTGCTCTGGGGGTGCGCTATCGCAGGAGCGCTGGCCGAAGGCTGGTTGGCCCCTCCAGAGGTATCTTGTAATTTGCTTCATTCTCTGACAAGGTGCGCCGTTCGCGGCCACCGGGGACCATTGGGACATTTTACGTAGTAATCAGGTGGAAATTCGGTTGTGTACTGTAAACAGCTTCTTTGAAGGTGCGCGTAATAAATGGTGGATTGGAGAGCGTCGCCTGTAGCATCTCCCTTCATGCGTGCGCGGGCTCGCCTTATTCTAACTTCGAGTGGCTTCCTGTTTCACATGGCACGATTTTACGCTGCACTTATCGCGGCTATGGTTTCCGCAAATGCGAACTTCGCATTGCCGCGCACCGATCGCTGCGGCTGCGATCGTCGCATTTGCTGAACTACTCTTGGTGTCAGCCTCGAGTTACTGAGACTTTTGAAGTGCGATTATTTCTTTTATCTTTTTATTGATCTGATATAAGGAGATGTTGACGCACAATTTCAGGCGCCGGTTTCTCCTTAGCTCTTGACTGGATCTAGCCTATAGCATACAGGGTACAAGATTGCATATCAAATACCCTTTACGTACGAGCACCAGGACTTGTGAAGCAACGTTTTTACAGTAACACTATGACGCAAGAAGCACATGGTACATGCAATATACAAGTTAAATGGCTCCACAGTTCTGTAGAAGAAAGTCTCAAAAAATACAAATGATACCGTCACCTAAGAAGTTTCTAGTCAGCGGGTGGTACATACATCGTGTAAATGCATTATCACATATAGTCGCAACAGAACAGTCAACATAACATAATGCACAAACTCATACATATATACAGCGACATTGAAATGAAAGGAATAATAAAAGCGTTAATAACGGCCAAAATACCGCTGTCTTCAAGGAAAGTCGTTAGTGATTTATTACATACTGTGGACCTAAGGTCCAAGCAGGATAGGCAATTTATGTAGCTAGCTTTAGCTAATTAATTGCGTTTCTTTACGCAATATTTTAAACATTCGTTCTAGGGCATAAGTCATACTTCAATATTCATTGAGCTTGCTCAGAAACACCCAACGATGTTATTTTTATGATGTTATCTTCTTCGTAGTTTTTCTTTTTTTCTCGGGCTCTTGAGAAAGCCCGCGATATAAGGAGAAAAAAAGAAAGAGGACAAAACATCACTGCGCTTTCGCTCGTCTCGGTCGCAGCACTCTCCGATCGTGTCTCAAGCCCACTGCGAAAGGAAAGAAAAGCGACTGGTCGCGGCGTCCGGCGTACGTCATCACCTTCGTTATGAATATCGAAATCCGCCGTGGTCCTAAATGACAGGAGATAGGCCGATGCTGAATACGTACGCAGATACTCTCGTCGGCTTTTTTTTTTTTTCATTATTACGATTTCTTTAACGACAAGCATGCGGGCTCCGTTCCTTGGAACCACGAATGCTGGAATCCGGACGCGTAAACGCGCAGTGACATAAATTTCTTCCTATTTCGTGGGGTTTATTGCCTGGGAAAAATAACGGAGCTGTTAACGTCAGGGAAACCAGTTCAGTGGATGTTTCTGAGCACGTTCTACAACTTTTTAGGTTCGACTTATGCCCTAAAGGAAATAAGTTTCCACAGTTAATCCTACTAATCCGAGAAGTAATCACAGTTAAAATATAGTCTAAGTCAAGACGACTATACGAACAACATAGCGCAAAATAGTGTTCACTTTGGCTGGTTGGTACATCATTTATTCTGAAAAAGTGCTCAAATACGGGGCACAGAAGGGAAGGAGCAGACAACAAAGCACTGTTGTGCGTTCCTTTCTTTCCTTTTTTCGCGCGCGTATGTGCGTGTGCGCGTGCGCGTGCGCGTGCGCGCGTGCTTTGTTGTTGTTTTTCTTGCACATCGATTTCAGATCAGTCTTCAGATCGATTTGCGGTTCGTGGGATCTCGGTATCTGGTCGCTTATCGTCTCGTCAAATTAGACAGTTTGAAGCCTTCTAGTGCACGTAAGACAAGGACAAAGTTGTCAGCATGGAGCTTGTGATGAAAAAGACGCACCAAGTTAACCTGCTTTAATTATACGTAATTACGCAAAAACGCCAAAACGAAATCCAGATGCGATCCTTCAAACTGCGCGCGCCTACAAACGGGAGTGTGGCTTTACTCAACGAAAAATATGGGCCTATCCTGGCGATAGTGGAGCCTAAATATGTGGGCCTATCCCGCAGGCATAGCGCAATCTAAACAGCAAACCGCATGGTACACTAATGCGCCCAAGAAGAACTTTTCTTTTTTCGATGTCAACCGCTTTGACTCGCCTTTTTCTTTTTTTTAGAACACGACTACGAACAATATACCATTGCTCTCGTTCGTATAAGTTATACCACTATATATTTTTAAAGTTTCGTTCACGTTATGCAAAACACGCGGTACTCTGAGCTCTAGACGAGGATGAGCGTGCACCTCTCCAGTTTCGAAATGCGTACGCCGCTTACCCAGACCTCCCTCTACAACTCTGCGCAAAGGGGCAGCGCAAGCATCTTGGCGTCAGTCATCCTGCGCTTGCACACGATGCGGCGACACGCGAAGGCAGCCCAGGTCAGATAAGAGCGCTGGACGACTGAGTGCGCGATGCCTGTTGCTCCGGGAACATCCATCGGTGGTCGAAACGCAGGAGCGACTGCTTCTGCAGGAGGGGGCAATCAAGAGGGAAGGCTAAGTGACCCTCTTGGAGGTTAACGGCCGTCTCTGTTTGCTTTCCGTCCACTTAGAGGTGCCAGCCTGGTCGAGGCTTTTTCTTCCGCATATGTGAGGCGTACGCCTTCTGGAGCAACACGACACCGTCGGGCCTGCTGTACAAGACGGCTGCATGGACATTGCACGTAGCACATTACTTTTCTTTGTTAAATATAATCGCGGATTATCTCGATTAAGTGGAATTTCTTTTTTAGAGTTCAATAAAAATTATAGAGTTTATTTCGCCTATGATTTCCTTGGCTTCATTGTCGGTGGTGTTCATATGATTGACTAAAGGTAGAACACCTCGGTCGTCCTTATTATTCTCGTTCAGTTATTCTAGTGGTGTTTTTAATTAGTTCGACCCATTTTTCCCCTATTAAAAAAAAAAAAAACTCGCGTCAGCCTGTTCATGTGGATTACTTGTCCAGGTGGCTAACTAAAATTTTCACTAAACTAATTAACTTTTTTTAAAATTTACGGTGCATGTCGCAACTTTGAAATTGAAACGAGCATTAAATATTGAAGTCTCGTCTGCTTAGCAAAAATCCTAAGACTTCTTGTGAGACAGACAGACACACACACACACACAACACACACACACACAACACACACACAGACCTGATTTGTCCCACAGCGAAAGAAAGGAGAAAAGGAACGAGAGAAGGACGACAATCAATGGCGAAGACAACACACACTTAACGAAACAGAAGGGCGCGCGTCGCTCCTCTGTGAGGCTCGAGTGGCGTGAAGCGACTGCGCACCACAGAGCCAGCCATCACGGTCGACCCCGGTGGGGGCGCAACTTCGTGAGAGCCAGTGACAAAGGGCAATATAAATAGAAAGTGAGAGTAACCGTCACTACGGCCCATGCCTCGTGGGCTGCCCGCGAACCTTTCGAAAGCGACATGGCGGGATTCTGGGATAAAGACACTAATGAAACATAATTTGACGCACTTCACTGCTCCGTATACATAGCCAGCCCACGACTGCGACGAGCCGGTAGATGAAACAGATCTCGTCTGCCCCCTACCCAGGAGCAAAATTTCTGTGTACCAGGGACACCAGAGCTAAACTTCTCCCAACACTTCCAGGCAGACGATTTTTCAAAGCATTTTCGTTGCCGTCCGACGACACTTTGTACTCGGGAAGGCCAAGAATACGCAAGTGTAGTAGGGAAAAGAAGGATGCATTGTCATAGGCATATTTACCTGGGGAGGGAGGCACTTGCCTCCCCCCCTCCCCCCGTCAGAAGTGGACAGGCAAAGTGTGTCATTTGCACCCCCACTTTTGAAAGCGGGCACTTTTGGCTGCACGCTGGAAAATCCAACAAAAGAACAGCTGAGGCCATATTTTCTTTGTGATTGCATTAGCCATGGAAGTAACGCTTTCATTTTGTACGTATCCTCTGTTTGGGCAGTGAGGATTGTCTTTCGTGCCTCGCCGCGAAGAGCTGTAACAGACGACGAACTGGATGCGCCATACACGCTGGCATTGTAGAGGAGGCTAGCGCTGGACAGTTCCAGCCGTTCCCACAAATTTCACGTTGCGCTTCTTCCATCATGCCCAGTTTCTTTTGGGACCGGCTAATCATATTCGAAAACATGAAGTTAGCTTGCTATGTTTAACCGTTGCTTGCTATTTAATCGTTGGGCACGGCTGGTGATTATATAACCAGCCGTGCCCAACGATAGCGTGCCTTATGGCATGAAATTTTTGGATTATCAAATACCGGAACTACTGAATTATACACATGTCCAGAGGCTGTCGGATTTCATTGTGTAATCACCACTTATATCCTAGATATGTTGGTAAAAGCCATCTTCAGGAATGTCGGCAGTTGAGCGAGTTGGTGACCAATAATTTTGGCAGCAATTTTCCTGTGCGGTCTTTCTGCATCGTGCTTTGTTTTCTGCTTCATGCGTTAAGAAGGAGACTACAATGTCGAATATGGAGAGCCATTACAATACCATTACTATACGCTGCCTTCAATTTTTTCTATTGGCATGTATCTCTTCTGACGTTGTCTGTTAATTATACTTTATGCAGTTTCAACATAAGAGTTACACTGGCAGCACACGTTCTCTGGCAGAAGGAAAAAAGGTAGAAATTTCATATTTTCAAGAAACGGGGGTAACGTTTTGCCTGATACATATCGAAAGTTTGAACTGTGTAGGCTTCTTATGTGCTTTGAAAATATTAACGTAATACCTGCTCTTTCCCAACATTTATGCATTATGCAATGTATTTAGTTGCTTTTCCTGGTTTCCTCGCTAAACTATGCGATTCACGGTGTTTCTGTTTCGTTGAAGTAGGAATCGTGTTCTTTGTGATGAGCGATAAATGTTTAATCTGCGTTGATTCATTGCAGCCTTTGTAGAAAAGTACGTATTCAAGCGTTCCAAGGTGTTATACTGTCGTTACTCCAAATGTTACCCAGACTCCTAAAATAACGGCACGATGTATGAACTTTAAATACCGTGAAAATAGGGATAACTTTTAGTGTAATTCTCTGCGAAATTTTCACGTACTTGTTTTATATGTAACGTTGTAAATAATTATTGAACCCTCGTTTTTCTCCTATTTTCGTTCGTCATACGATGTTCGCAGTTTGTTTCTCCGGTGTCTTCGGCGAATTAAACAAGACACTTTGTTCATATTTGGGTAAAATTAGAGGCATGGTGTGTGTAATCTGTAGGCAACGTTTGAAAAAGTTGGGTTAAATGTGCCTTTCTACAATATATTACGTATGCAAGTGCGTTTCAGGAGCGGCGTAGAACTGATACCGCTGCCCTGGCATAATTACAATTATAACAGAGGTCAAATTTTGTTAACTTATGGGGAACGCTACCCCAAGTTTGTGTGTGATGTTAAATGCGTGCTGATCGAATACAGCTTTTGTAAAAAAATATATATAAAAGAAACTCAGTGCCCTTCCACTCTGTGAAGAAGGATGACCAGCGAAGCTCTGTATGTGGGTCCCTTAATGGCGAACTGCACCTCCGCCGCGGGTCGGCCCGGTATTGCACATCTTCGGGGTCGGCGCACGTATGAGGCGTGCTTAACGCCTGCTTCACCTCCACCGCGGGTCGGCCTGGTATTGCACTATCTACGGGGTCGGCGCACGTATGGCGCGTGCTTAACGCCAGCTTCACCTCCGCCGCGGGTCGGCCTGGTATTGCACATCTTCGGCATCGGCGCACGTATGAGGCGTGCTTAACGCCTGCTTCACCTCCGCCGCGGGTCGGCCTGGTATTGCACTATATTCGGGGTCGGCGCACGTATGGCGCGTGCTTAACGCCAGCTTCACCTCCGCCGCGGGTAGGCCTGGTATTGCACTATCTACGGGGTCGGCGCACGTATGGCGCGTGCTTAACGCCAGCTTCACCTCCGCCGCGGGTCGGCCTGGTATTGCACATCTTCGGTATCGGCGCACGTATGAGGCGTGCTTAACGCTTGCTTCACCTCCACCGCGGGTCGGCCTGGTATTGCACTATCTACGGGGTCGGCGCACGTATGGCGCGTGCTTAACGCCAGCTTCACCTCCGCCGCGGGTCGGCCTGGTATTGCACATCTTCGGGATCGGCGCACGTATGAGGCGTGCTTAACGCCTGCTTCACCTCCACCGCGGGTCGGCCTGGTATTGCACTATCTACGGGGTCGGCGCACGTATGGCGCGTGCTTAACGCCAGCTTCACCTCCGCCGCGGGTCGGCTTGGTATTGCACATCTTCGGCATCGGCGCACGTATGAGGCGTGCTTAACGCCTGCTTCACCTCCGCCGCGGGTCGGCCTGGTATTGCACTATATTCGGGGTCGGCGCACGTATGGCGCGTGCTTAACGCCAGCTTCACCTCCGCCGCGGGTCGGCCTGGTATTGCACATCTTCGGGATCGGCGCACGTATGAGGCGTGCTTAACGCCTGCTTCACCTCCACCGCGGGTCGGCCTGGTATTGCACTATCTACGGGGTCGGCGCACGTATGGCGCGTGCTTAACGCCAGCTTCACCTCCGCCGCGGGTCGGCCTGGTATTGCACATCTTCGGGATCGGCGCACGTATGAGGCGTGCTTAACGAATGCTTCACCTCCACCGCGGGTCGGCCTGGTATTGCACTATATTCGGGGTCGGCGCACGTATGGGCGTGCTTAACGCCTGCTTCACCTCCGCCGCGGGTCGGCCTGGTATTGCACTATATTCGGGGTCGGCGCACGTATGGGCGTGCTTAACGCCTGCTTCACCTCCGCCGCGGGTCGGCCTGGTATTGCACTATATTCGGGGTCGGCGCACGTATGGCGCGTGCTTAACGCCTGCTTCACCTCCGCCGCGGGTCGGCCAGGTATTGCACTATCTACGGGGTCGGCGCACGTATGGCGCGTGCTTAACGCCAGCTTCACCTCCGCCGCGGGTCGGCCTGGTATTGCACATCTTCGCGATCGGCGCACGTATGAGGCGTGCTTAACGCCTGCTTCACCTCCGCCGCGGGTCGGCCTGGTATTGCACTATATTCGGGGTCGGCGCACGTATGGGCGTGCTTAACGCCTGCTTCACCTCCGCCGCGGGTCGGCCTGGTATTGCAGTATATTCGGGGTCGGCGCACGTATGAGACGTGCTTAACGCCTGCTTCACCTCCGCCGCGGGTCGGCCTGGTATTGCACTATCTACGGGGTTGGCGCACGTATGGGACGTGCTTAACGCCTGCTTCACCTCCGCCGCGGGTCGGCCTGGTATTGCACTATATTCGGGGTCGGCGCACGTATGGGACGTGCTTAACGCCTGCTTCACCTCCGCCGCGGGTCGGCCTGGTATTGCACATCTTCGGCATCGGCGCACGTATGAGGCGTGCTTAACGCCTGCTTCACCTCCGCCGCGGGTCGGCCTGGTATTGCACTATATTCGGGGTCGGCGCACGTATGGCGCGTGCTTAACGCCAGCTTCACCTCCGCCGCGGGTCGGCCTGGTATTGCACATCTTCGGGATCGGCGCACGTATGAGGCGTGCTTAACGCCTGCTTCACCTCCGCCGCGGGTCGGCCTGGCATTGCACATCTTCGGGATCGGCGCACGTATGAGGCGTGCTTAACGCCTGCTTCACCTCCGCCGCGGGTCGGCCTGGTATTGCACTATATTCGGGGTCGGCGCACGTATGGGACGTGCTTAACGCCTGCTTCACCTCCGCCGCGGGTCGGCCTGATATTGCACTATATTCGGGCTCAGCGCACGTATGGGACGTGCTTAACGCCTGCTTCACCTCCGCCGCGGGTCGGCCTGGTATTGCACTATATTCGGGGACGGCGCACGTATGGGACGTGCTTAACGCCTGCTTCACCTCCGCCGCGGGTCGGCCTGGTATTGCACTATATTCGGGGTCGGCGCACGTATGGGACGTGCTTAACGCCTGCTTCACCTCCGCCGCGGGTCGGCCTGGTATTGCACTATCTTCGGGGTCGACGCACGTATGGGACGTGCTTAACGCCTGCTTCACCTCCGCCGCGGGTCGGCCCGGCATTGCACTATATTCGGTGTCGGCGCACGTATGGGGCGTGCTTAACGCCTGCTTCACCTCCGCCGCGGGTCGGCCCGGCATTGCACTATATTCGGTGTCGGCGCACGTATGGGGCGTGCTTAACGCCTGCTTCACCTCCGCCGCGGGTCGGCCTGGTATTGCACTATCTTCGGGGTCGGCGCACGTATGGGACGTGCTTAAAGCCTGCTTCACCTCCACCGCGGGTCGGCCTGGTATTGCACTATCTTCGGGGTCGGCGCACGTATGGCGCGTGCTTAACGCCAGCTTCACCTCCGCCGCGGGTCGGCCTGGTATTGCACATCTTCGGGATCGGCGCACGTATGAGGCGTGCTTAACGCCTGCTTCACCTCCGCCGCGGGTCGGCCTGGTATTGCACTATATTCGGGGTCGGCGCACGTATGGGCGTGCTTAACGCCTGCTTCACCTCCGCCGCGGGTCGGCCTGGTATTGCACATCTTCGGGATCGGCGCACGTATGAGGCGTGCTTAACGCCTGCTTCACCTCCACCGCGGGTCGGCCTGGTATTGCACTGTCTACGGGGTCGGCGCACGTATGGCGCGTGCTTAACGCCAGCTTCACCTCCGCCGCGGGTCGGCCTGGTATTGCACATCTTCGGGATCGGCGCACGTATGAGGCGTGCTTAAAGCCTGCTTCACCTCCGCCGCGGGTCGGCCTGGTATTGCACTATATTCGGGGTCGGCGCACGTATGGGCGTGCTTAACGCCTGCTTCACCTCCGCCGCGGGTCGGCCTGGTATTGCACTATATTCGGGGTCGGCGCACGTATGGGACGTGCTTAACGCCAGCTTCACCTCCGCCGCGGGTCGGCCTGGTATTGCACATCTTCGGGATCGGCGCACGTATGAGGCGTGCTTAACGCCTGCTTCACCTCCGCCGCGGGTCGGCCTGGTATTGCACTATATTCGGGGTCGGCGCACGTATGGGCGTGCTTAACGCCTGCTTCACCTCCGCCGCGGGTCGGCCTGGTATTGCACTATATTCGGGGTCGGCGCACGTATGGGACGTGCTTAACGCCTGCTTCACCTCCGCCGCGGGTCGGCCTGGTATTGCACTATATTCGGGGTCGGCGCACGTATGGGACGTGCTTAACGCCTGCTTCACCTCCGCCGCGGGTCGGCCTGGTATTGCACTATATTCGGGGTCGGCGCACGTATGGGACGTGCTTAACGCCTGCTTCACCTGCGCCGCGGGTCGGCCTGATATTGCACTACATTCGGGGTCGGCGCACGTATGGGACGTGCTTAACGCCTGCTTCACCTCCGCCGCGGGTCGGCCTGATATTGCACTATATTCGGGGTCGGCGCACGTATGGGACGTGCTTAACGCCTGCTTCACCTCCGCCGCGGGTCGGCCTGGTATTGCACTAATTTCGGGGTCGGCGCACGTATGGGACGTGCTTAACGCCTGCTTCACCTCCGCCGCGGGTCGGCCTGATATTGCACTATATTCGGGGTCGGCGCACGTATGGGACGTGCTTAACGCCTGCTTCACCTCCGCCGCGGGTCGGCCTGGTATTGCACTATATTCGGGGTCGGCGCACGTATGGGACGTTCTTAACGCCTGCTTCACCTCCGCCGCGGGTCGGCCTGGTATTGCACTATATTCGGGGTCGGCGCACGTATGGGACGTGCTTAACGCCTGCTTCACCTTCGCCGCGGGTCGGCCCGGCATTGCACTATATTCGGTGTCGGCGCACGTATGGGGCGTGCTTAACGCCTGCTTCACCTCCGCCGCGGGTCGGCCCGGCATTGCACTATCTTTGGGATCGGCTCACGTATGGGTAACGTCTAACGCTTGCTTCGCTTCCGCCGCGGGTCGGCCCGGCATAGCACTATCTTTGGTATCGGCCCACGCATGGAGAGTGCTTAACGCCTGCTTCACCTCTGCCGCGGGTCGGCCCGGCATTGCACATTTTCGTGGTTTTTTCTACACACGGACACAATGGTGGGGAAAGTAGCCTTTAACAGCTTCACTGTAAAATTAAATATATCTTAAGCAAGCGTTCGAAAGGAGTGCCAAGCTGCCGTTATCAGCTACGTTTTCCAAATTCCCGAGAATACTCTGCATTAAACAAACTTCATATTTAGAAGGATTGGGCGCAGCTTAAGTGAGTGTGTCGCGTAATTCTACCGTTTCTGGCTTAGTTAGGAGCGCTACGAATAATTATTGAACCCTCATTTTTCGGTTCTTTTATGCGTGAAACGTATATTGGTTTCGCCTGGTGTCCTCATTGAATAAAATGAGTCAGATTCTTTATCTTTGGTGGCAAAGGACGAGGTAATGGGTGGTGTGTAGCCAAAAGTATTGGTGGGTAATTGAGGCTGTGGTAATAAATTACTAATGTAAGTGCTCTAGCATTATGAGTGTCTAACGAACGGGGCAGTATATATAACCCGTCGCGCTGGCAGAACTAATAATGCCACGGAGATCAAATTTAGCGCAAATGGGTGGAACGCTACGAACATTTTCTGCAGGAAGTTAAATGAGCTAGATCAAACACAGGTTCCTTAAAAAATGTCTTAGTCAAATTTTAGAACGTGTGATATGGCCGCTATCAGCTATGCTTCCCATTGTCCCGACATATATCTTTAGGATACATGTTTATATTTCGTGGTAGTGGGAGGGTTGGTCATGGTAAATGCCATGTCTGGCAAAATTTTTACGTTGCTGGTCCAGTTAGAAGCGTTGCAAATAATTATTGAACTCCTTTGCCCCCCCCTCTATTTTCAAGCGTCATAAGACGTTTGTAGTTGGTGTCTGCGAGGTCCTCGGTGAACTAATCAAGGTACCTTGGTTATATTTGGCGAAAAGAAGGGGCGCATTATGGGTAATGTATAGGTTAAGTTCAAATTGAGGGGACAAATGACGACATTTGCAGTAAATTATGAATGGAAGTGATCCACAACTTTACCAATTTGTTTTACGAACAAAGCAGAATTGATCTCGCTGCTCTCGTTGATCTGGGAACTTAACAGAGATAAAATCTAGCAAAAATAGGGGAGGGAGGAATGCTATGCCATCAGCTATGGTTAATGTCTTGGCGAAGTAAAATGTGTGTTGGTGAATTGCTGGTTTTGAAAAAAAAAAACATCCCCGACGATTACGATACCCCATAATGCGAAATTTGAGCGCAGCTGTATACGTGTTTTCATTCCGCGACATATATTGGCTGGGGCGGACAATCTGTCTTGTGCGGCACGTTGCAAACGGAGGGAAATTTGGCGCTACTGCCTCGCTAATCAGGAGATCGCGAGAGGCGGCGCGATTCACAGCAGCCGCCGGAGACAGACCTCAGCTCATGCAGCGCCTTGTTTCCATACAGGTGACGCGCGCTACTATGGCGCCATCTCGTAGCCATCGTCGCCGCAACGCCGTTTTGCGCATCACCACGCTGTTCTTCTCACGCTTTCGCCATACCCGCCTCCTCCGCTTTCCTCCTCGCGCCATCTTCGCTTTCATCCTTGGTTGTGTTCGTTCGCTCGGTTGCGAGGGACAACGCCGACGTGCTCGCCGTAGGAGCTGGCGCCTAAAATTCCTTACAGTAAGTGCTCGAAAGCGTTGCATGCGGGCAAGGTTTCAAACGGAACCGAGCAACCTTTAATTACAAGAAACTAAAGCTCCTACTTCAACCGCACGAAAGAAACAGTTTCGCTGGAAATTACTTTGTAATTCTGCAAGGTCGCAAATATCTGCTGACGTTTTCATTTTTTTTTCCTTATGGATATTGTAAGTACCTTTGGTGACTAATTTCATGCATGTATAACCTCAACAATACAATTGCCTTAATTGTATGTTTGCTATTTTTATATTTGCTCACGTAGACCCCTCCTGCTTGGACAGATGTCCGCAGTATTGTGGAAAAAACAAATAACTAGCGATATACTTGTACTGTAGACTTATACACCAATAGTATTAAGTGTTGAAATTAAAATTGTAGCTAGTGTCCTTTCTTATAAGCGCGGTACTTCTGCTACTGTGCGGGTCAGGGACTTTTGTCACTGCATCATCTATGGATGTTAATTAATTGCAGGGAACATAGTCAGATAAATTTTGGTCCACCTTGGTTCACCTGTGTCAGTCAGTCAGTTTTTATTTGCAGGAAAATCACATCATCCTGCGGGTGGCAGAGACTAAAGGCATGATTGCCTGACGAGTTCTCTGCCACCGTAACAAAAGGAGCAGTCTACAGCAGTACAGCAGTGAGCTGGTAACAAAAGAGAAGCGGCGTTACAAATAGTACACGCATACAGCCTACAACATATATACATCATACATCCTATACAATATGGGTGTACTTAAGCACTATGGACAGTTTATTTCTTAAAAAATCACATTAAAGATTCGCTCATATCACAAAAAATACTTAAAAGGAAGTCAACAATTGAAACGGAAATTTACATTTATCATTGTAACTTGACAATTTCAACGGAAAACAAAATCGGCGGAAAACAAAATTGACCGCAGTTCACGTTTGAACGTTTTTCTGGGTAGGCAGAAATCCAAAACAGAAGCAGAGTTATTTAACATGTCTATTACCTGATATTCCAGATCTTGTTTTCCATAATTAGTTCTGACTTTTTTATTTCTGCGTTTGGGGTTACGGATATCATATTGCGCCAAGACAGGTGTGTAAATACTGTGGAGTTTCTGTTTATAAATTCGCTGTGCCAGTATCCACAAATAGACTTCATTTGCAGGTAAAACATCAAATCTAGAAAAAAAGTGGTTGCGTCAGCAACAAACTAATAGTGCCGGTGTGGTTCGCAAAAATCCGGAGGACACGTTTTTGCAGCAGTTGTAGCCTATTGTAGTTGCCTTTCGTCGTTGTCCCCCAGAGCAGAATGCCATACAAAAGTTTAGAATAGAACAGGGAGTAATATAGTGATTGCTTTAGCCAAAGAGGTAGAAGAGGAGCTATTTTTCTAATACATCCAACAGACTTCGCGAGTTCGGAGAGCAGATGATTGACATGAGGGGTCCAAGACAACTCTTCACTAAACCATACCCCAAGGAACTTTTGCACGCTTACTTGTTCTAAATTATGTCCTTTGTACTGTAAGTTAATCATTTTTTTTGTGCTTATTGATTGGCTTAAATATCATGTACTTTGTTTTTACTGCATTCAACTGCAGTTTGTTTTGTTGCAACCATGTGGATAAATCATTTAAATAGAGATTGGCCGATTGTTCAATGTCATGCAGTGTTCTACCTGTAAAGATAAACTAGTGTCATCTGCAAAGATTGTTATTGTGGGTGTTCTTTGTAGTTCCGTAATGTCATTCACATATAAGAGGAAAAGTAACGGGCCTAATATCGAACCTTGCGGGACACCTAGTTTAATGTCCAGCTGTTTTGAAGAACTACAGTCTATTTTAACAAACTGACGCCGAAACGATAAGTAGCTCTTGATAAGGTCCAATGTGGTACCTCGAATCCCATAGCAATCTAATTTTATAGCCAAGATTTCGTGGTCAACGGAATCAAAAGCTTTGCGCAGATGGAGAAATATTCCTAAGGTGAAGAGCTGATCTTCAAAATTTCTGATTATTTGCTGCTTGACGGCAAGAAGAGCATCCTGAGCTGTCTTATTTTTCTGAAAACCATACTGTGAGGGTGATATTATACGATACTTGGTTAGATATTTGGGCAGCCTGTTATTGATTGACAATTCGTAAATCTTTGAAAACACCGGTAGCACTGAGATTGGCCGGTAATTCGTAATGTCAATTCTACCTCCTTTGTGTATTGGAATTACTTTGGCCAGTTTTAATTTATCTGGGAAGACTCCAGTAGAAAATGTGAGACTAATGAGATAGGCTAGGACAGGGCTGATAATTAATGACACTCGCTTTACAGGTTCAACTTTAATTTCATCATACCCACTTGCGACATTATTTTTTAGGCGTATTATAAGACCATTGATTTCTCTTTCGGTAACGGCATCCAAAACAAATGAATTTACTCGACGAAAACGCCAGTAGAGCCCACTTTGTTGAATAGACGGCTGGGGTACGGCTGCATTAATGAAATACTCGTTAATTTCTTCTGCTAGCGTCTTGCCTCCTATAGAGTCATTGATTACTATTTGTTCAGCTTTAACCGGTGATGGGCCAGTAAGGTAATTTACCTGTCTCCAGATCTTTGCCGGATCCGTTCGTATCCTAGCAAACATTGCTTCATAATATGAAAGTTTGGCTTTCTTTATATCAGCGTTTAATTGATTGCGATATTTTTTAAATTCTTTGAACAAGTCACCGTCTTTGCATTTTATGAATTTGTGGAACATATTTTTCTTCTTGATGAGTTTCAGTAAGGCGGTGTGAATCCAGGGCTTGTTAATTTTCGGATTGCATCTCTTATACTCTCTCAGTGGAAATGCATCATTGTAGCAACTAAGAATGAATGAATATTTGATGTTTAATGGCGCAAGGGCCAGATGTGGCCAAAGAGCGCCGTAGCAACTAAGAAAGACCCGAAGAAAAACCTAATACGCGGAATTTGCATCCTGCTGTAAGTACACATTTGACCAGTCAGCCCGCTCAATTAAAGAATGAAAATAGCTTAACGAGGAGTCATTCACCACCCTATGTTCAAGCCTGCTGCATTTATAGTTCGTGGTTAGGGTGTGTTGTGTAGCAAAGAATATAGGCAGATGGTCACTGATGTCGCATGATAATGCCCCTGCTTTGAAATCTGACGCATTCATGTTTGAAACACATATATCTATAGAAGTAGAACTTTGTGAAGTAATTCGGGTTGGCATAGAAATAGCATTTTCGCACCCATAAGAGATTCGTCAAGTCACGCGCAGAAGAGTCATCGGCCAACGTGTCGGTGTTTACATCTCCCAAGAGAAAGAACCGCTTATTAGTATTAATACAATAGATTATTACATTTTCTAAATGCTGTAGGAAATGCCGCTTGTATCCAGTCGGTGGTATGTACAGATCAGCAATTAAAAACGTGCTGGTTTCCACCGTTAGCCACTCTATATCCTTATTCATAACTGTGCACTCATCAACAATATGATATGCATACTTTTGTTGTAGATAAATAATCAGGCCACCACCTCTACCAATTCAGTCTAATCATATTGGCATGTAATCAGTAAAACAAGGGGAAGGCTCATCTTTGCTTAACCATGTTTCTGTGAACATGAATGCGTCAGTTAACTTGCAGGGACTTTAGCCAAATGTCAAGCTCATCTTGTTTGTTCCTCATGCTACGGACATATAAGTGTAATAAGGAAAAACATGGGTGTAAATATTGAAGATTTGATTTTAGTGTGGACGATTCAGTAATGAAAGAGCCGGTGAGCATCATACTGATTAAATGAAACACCCGGACCAACACAATGACGTCTAAGATTATTTGATGCGGGCGATATCTTCTTTGTTTGCAATTCGAATGGCATCGGTCTGTTCATCTTTCCGTGCCAAAATTTTACCCGAGCTGACCCAGACGTATTTCCATCCGGCCTTTTTCTTTTCCGCAAGGGCAGCACCAAGAAGTTGCTTGTTCTGTCGTGTTAAGTGCTCATTCACGTAAATGGTAGTGATGCCTGTGCCCTTATATCCCACATCTTCAGATGACAGCTTCTTTTCTTTTTTACTTGGCAAGGCACGTGTTGTGCTTGGTTCGCGATAGGAACCGTACAACGATGTTCTTATCCTCTCTACGGGCCGTGGGAACCCGGTGGCAAATGTCGATATCAGTATCAGTTACCGCTTCACCCACAAGTTCACCGATCTTTTTTTATCACTGAGGTCGAGTCGAGCTCCTCTGGCACACCCCTAATTTCCAGGTAATTACTTCGCTGATATTGTTCGAGCTCGTCCACTTTCTTTTCAAGTCTCTCGTTTTCCGCTTTGAGATGTCGATTCTGAGCTGTTAACGCTTTTATTTCTTTATGCAACGCCTTGATATCACCAGTAATTGCCTTAACTTCATCACAGGTGTCGCTACAGAAGCGCAGACTATCTTTTATTTCCCTCATTTCAGCCCGCATTTCCCTGCGGAAGTCTGAAAACGCACTTGCGAGTTCCTTTTCTTATTTCTTTGACATCGCGTCATCACGTCAAAAAGCAGTCAAAATACAAAATATATATATGTTTTTGGTTGTCCGGCAGCAGTGCAGCTAGCAAGGTAATTACTATAACGTGTCAAGGTCGTTTGTTCTTACCTGTAACGATATACAGGATGTGTAGGCAGCCGGGCACTCTGCAGGCATGTAGGCAGCCGGGCACTCTGCTCCGTCAGCGTAGGCAGAGACGAGGATGCGCAGTAGGATGCACGGGCGTCACGGAGACCAAAGGGCACAGGCAGCTTGCGTCGTTGATGGCCAGCCGTAGCGTCGATCCAAGGCCCCAGGAAACGTGTGGCTGTAACGATATACAGGATCACTTAGTCGCTCTGCTCGCTGGGTGCACTGCTGCCGGACTGAAGAGCGAAGCAGGGATTCCGGGCTTATGTAGGCAGCCGGGCATTCTGCTCCGTCAGCGTAGGCAGAGACGAGGATGGGCAGTAGGATGCACAGGCGTCACGGAGACCAAAGGGCACAGGCAGCTTGCGTCGTTGATGGCCAGCCGTAACGTTGATCCAAGGCCCCAGGAAACGTGTGGCTGTAACGATATACAGGATCACTTAGTCGATCTGCTCGCTGGGTGCACTGCTGCCGGACTGAAGAGCGAAGCAGGGATTCCGGGCTTATGTAGGCAGCCGGGCATTCTGCTCCGTCAGCGTAGGCAGAGACGAGGATGGGCAGTAGGATGCACAGGCGTCACGGAGACCAAAGGGCACAGGCAGCTTGCGTCGTTGATGGCCAGCCGTAACGTTGATCCAAGGCCCCAGGAAACGTGTGGCTGTAACGATATACAGGATCACTTAGTCGATCTGCTCGCTGGGTGCACTGCTGCCGGACTGAAGAGCGAAGCAGGGATTCCGGGCTTATGTAGGCAGCCGGACATTCTGCTCCGTCAGCGTAGGCAGAGACGAGGATGGGCAGTAGGATGCACAGGCGTCACGGAGACCAAAGGGCACAGGCAGCTTGCGTCGTTGATGGCCAGCCGTAACGTTGATCCAAGGCCCCAGGAAACGTGTGGCTGTAACGATATACAGGATCACTTAGTCGATCTGCTCGCTGGGTGCACTGCTGCCGGACTGAAGAGCGAAGCAGGGATTCCGGGCTTATGTAGGCAGCCGGGCATTCTGCTCCGTCAGCGTAGGCAGAGACGAGGATGGGCAGTAGGATGCACAGGCGTCACGGAGACCAAAGGGCACAGGCAGCTTGCGTCGTTGATGGCCAGCCGTAACGTTGATCCAAGGCCCCAGGAAACGTGTGGCTGTAACGATATACAGGATCACTTAGTCGATCTGCTCGCTGGGTGCACTGCTGCCGGACTGAAGAGCGAAGCAGGGATTCCGGGCTTATGTAGGCAGCCGGGCATTCTGCTCCGTCAGCGTAGGCAGAGACGAGGATGGGCAGTAGCATGCACAGGCGTCACGGAGACCAAAGGGCACAGGCAGCTTGCGTCGTTGATGGCCAGCCGTAACGTTGATCCAAGGCCCCAGGAAACGTGTGGCTGTAACGATATACAGGATCACTTAGTCGATCTGCTCGCTGGGTGCACTGCTGCCGGACTGAAGAGCGAAGCAGGGATTCCGGACTTATGTAGGCAGCCGGGCATTCTGCTCCGTCAGCGTAGGCAGAGACGAGGATGGGCAGTAGGATGCACAGGCGTCACGGAGACCAAAGGGCACAGGCAGCTTGCGTCGTTGATGGCCAGCCGTAACGTTGATCCAAGGCCCCAGGAAACGTGTGGCTGTAACGATATACAGGATCACTTAGTCGATCTGCTCGCTGGGTGCACTGCTGCCGGACTGAAGAGCGAAGCAGGGATTCCGGGCTTATGTAGGCAGCCGGGCATTCTGCTCCGTCAGCGTAGGCAGAGACGAGGATGGGCAGTAGGATGCACAGGCGTCACGGAGACCAAAGGGCACAGGCAGCTTGCGTCGTTGATGGCCAGCCGTAACGTTGATCCAAGGCCCCAGGAAACGTGTGGCTGTAACGATATACAGGATCACTTAGTCGATCTGCTCGCTGGGTGCACTGCTGCCGGACTGTCACTGGTAACTATAAAATTAACTGACGGACGAATTAACTGGCTCATTCTATTAACGCAATAATATATATATATATATATATATATATATATATATATATATATATATATATATATATATATAGAGAGAGAGAGAGAGAGAGAGAGGGAGAGAGGGAGGTTGGATATTTTATGGCTTCATATACTCGTCGAGAAGTGCAAAACAAACGACTTTGCACAACGCTGCTTCGCTTTACGCGAACATTGTCAATAAGATTATGCCTGCGCAAGCGGCCGATACTTCACAGCTGTGCGTGGTCCACTAACGGCTCCGGCCTAGCTCGACAGACACCGCGGCCGACGGCGCTTGCGATCCAGCCCAAGCTCGTTGAAAAGTGCTTATATGCGCCAGCACGATTAACGTTTGTACGCTTATCTGGCCCACAATTAAATGCAAGTGGTGTACTCGACGCCGTCGATGCGAGAAGCAAACGTGCAAGCGAGCAGCCTCTCTCACTCGTCAGTAGCTTAGTACTATAGCGTACTAGGCGCTGCTTTACTGAAGAGTAAGGGTGTGCGAATAGTGCCAGAAGCAAATCTAATATAATCGAATATAGAATACTTTTCGAATAGTTTTCTAATAATGAACAGCCATTCTCATAATTAATATAAAACGATGTTCACACCCTATTATATTTAAAGTTAGCAAGATTCTGTCATTACATTGTATGTTATAAAGCGTTGTTTAAGAAAAGCAAATTTGAACATATGGAGCAAACGAGTAATTTCTTTGCATGTATATGACTCTTGGAATATTCGCATACGCCTGCGAATATTCCGCGTTCGAGATAATTTTACTGAATTGGGAACGATATCGTGTCAGAATGCCAGAAACAACTTGTCGCTGGTGAAAAAAGAAGAAAGCGTCAAGAAATCTGCCAGCCGACGCCGCCTCTGTGGAGAGAACGTCATATGCCACCCGCGCACTCACTGGCTGCGGCCAAACGGCGGTGAGGTTGTTGTACGGGTCTGACGACGAAACCCTGGTCAGTCTTTCGCGCGCCGGGCGTCCGATCCGGCGACCCGACAAAACGCCTCCATTCCGGCTACCGTTCCGGTGCGTCGGCCGACGTAGCGTGTGCCGAATTGGACCACGTGTGTCCCGCTGCATGCGGCCCCTGAAAGCAGTTTCGTTCAGTGCATGCAAGGCTGATTATGTCAACCAATTTAACACCAGGCATAAAACGACGTGCGACAACGCCTCCCTGCCCAGGTCAAGTGCGAGCCCCGCTCCCTCTGAAAAAATAAAAAAAAAAAAAAAAATCCTGGCTATGCCACTGCGCGCTGCTGGTGGTTTTTCGTTTTTTTTTTTCTTCACAGCAGACGCCATGCGTGTGAGACGCGCAAGTACGATGCGCGTGACGTTGTCTTGCTATAGCAAGACAACGTCACTCGGCCACTCGGCGCGCTATAGCGCGTCGAGTGGCCCCTCAGAGGAGAACAACGCACGTTGCTTTGTTTAAATTTTCAGCTGTTTTCGCGACGTACATCGGTGTAATACTTTGCGGACGCGCGATCTTCGCCGTGTAATCGACCTATCGGGCTTGTCCAATTGCAATGTTCAAACACGTTGAGGGGCCCTTTAAGCGTGGGGTATCTTGATTTTGCCTGCACAACAATTAACGTCCTCCTAAAGAACTTCTCATTGGGCTTGCCAACTATCGCCTTTCTGTGCGATCAGCAGTATACGGCCAGTAGTCCTGCACGCCCCGAGTCAGACATGTACCCGGGCCTCGCAAGCACACAGGGAAAAATATATTATCGACGTCAACAGGCCCTTTCCGTCCGGCCCTTTCCGACGGCAACATCCGAGAATAAGAGGACCGTCGTGTCTGACGACTATCTTAAGTGCTTCGCTGAAAAAGTTGCCTGCCGCCTGCCGAAAGGCAGAGGAGCTGAAGTGGCACACAAGAAACAAGACGGATGATGCCGTTCAGCCTATAGCGGAAGCGATGCCGTGGCAGCTATGCATGATGATCATCATCATGTTATGTCTACGCCAGGACGAAAGCATTTCCCAACGATCTCAAATTAACAATTTCCTGCGTCAGTCGACTCCATCCTATGCCGGCACACTTCCTAATTTCATGACACCACCTATAGTTCTCTTGCCGCCCCCCGGTTGCGCTTCCGGCCGTCCCTTGGCACACACCGGTTATCTGCCGTATGCGCATTACGTGACCTGCCTAACTCCGGTTCCTTCTTATTTCAAATCGAATATCTGCTACCGTCGTTTGCTCTCTAACCTACACGGCTGTCGGCGTCATGCATTCCTTAGCACAGGCTCGGCTTTTGCACTACTCGAAATCGACCGGAAAGCTAGGCCGACGTTCGTTTGCGAACAGATTCTGATATGATTAGTGGCAGTATACCATGCGTTGACGACACAGAGTTCCGTATCTGGCATTTTTTATCAACGATACGCGTCTCGCGCTTGCAGGAAGACATAAGAAGACTGGTAAGTTCTGGTACATCAATAAGAAGGGCATTCGGAGGGCACTTGTCTTCGCTGGAGTGGTTTGGTGTTGTTCATTGCCAAGTTGGTCATTCCACTATGCCTCCTCAGGGCTTCATTGCTAAAGAAGAGAAGACCACAGGCAGGAAGAGAAGCAAGACCGGCCCCTTCGCCCATCGAAGACGTTGCTCAACTGGCACATCCTCTCATCCGAGCTGCTCCGAACAGCTCCATTTCCGGACGCATTGTCTGGCGGTGGAGCTGCTGCTATGCGAAAGCATCACCCTCCCATATGACATTCGACCGCGTTGTCGGGAGAGATGATCGCTTCTCCGCGTTGGTTCTGAAGGAAAATCTGTCTTTCGCCGTGCGAAATGGTGCAAGGTACCAGCTGCAACTACACGAGCTTTCTCCCAACTTGTTCTCACAGAAATTTATTTATGTATTTAATACTACAGACCCAAGACAGGGCCCTAGCAGTAGGGGCATGTACATGAATAAACGCAGCAGAAGGTGCTAAGAATCTCTGGGTCTCGACAGGCCGCCAATGGAAACTGACCCTTGCAACGTTTAACACCCGAACCCTCTCGAGTGAGGCTAGCTTAGCAGGACTCTTTGAGGAATTATTAGACATTGTTTGGGATATTATCGGCCTTAGTGAGATTAGAAGAACTGATGAGGCTTACGCATTGCTAAATAACGGCCATGTCCTCTGCTATAGAGGTCTCCCTGATAAGAAGCAATACGGGGTAGGATTCCTAATCCATAAGGACATAGCGGGCAACATTGACGAATTCTACAGCATTAACGAGAGGGTATCAGTAATCGTAATCAAACTTAATAACAGGTATAGATTAAAGGTAGTACAAGCCTACGCTCCAACATCCAGTCACAACGATGAGGAAGTAGATCAGTTTTATGAAGATGTTGAATTACCGATGAGAAAATTGCAAACTCGGTATACAGTAGTAAAGATGTTGAATTACCGATGAGAAAATTGCAAACTCGGTATACAGTAGTAATGGGCGACTTCGATGCAAAAGTGAGGAAAAAGCAGGCGGGTGAACATGCAATTGGCAACTACGGTGTTGATTCTAGAAACGCTAGAGGAGAGATGCTGGTAGAATTCGCAGAAAGGAATACGCTGAGAATAATGAAGACCTTTTTCAGGAAACATAGCAACAGAAAGTGGACCTTTAAAAGCCCTAATGGTGAAACAAGAAATGAAATTGATTTCATACTTTCTGCCGATGTGCAGGATGCATAGTGCAGGACGTAGAATTGATAGGTAGGGTGAAGGTACAGTGATCATAGATTAGTGAGGGCTAGGATTCACCTCAATTTGAACAGAGAAAGAGTAAAATTGGTCAAGAAAAAATAGGTCAACTTAGAGGCAGTAAGGGTAAAAGCAGACAAATTTAGGCTGGTATTTGCAAACGAATATGCAGCCTTAGAACAGAGAGATGATGATGATGACATAGATGTAATGAATGAAACCGTAACGAGGTTTGCTTCACACGGAGCGATTGAAGTGGGAGGCAAGGCACCAAGGCAACCAGTAGGCAAACTCTCCCAAGTAGCAAAGGACCTAATAAAGAAACGACAAAGAATGAGAGTGTTCAACTCGAGAGATAAGATAGAATTCGCGAAACGGTCAAAACTGATCAACAAAGTGAAAATAAGTGATATTAGAAATTTTAACGCGAGAAAGACTGAAGAAGCCGTAAAAAATGGACGCAGCCTGAAAGCAGTGAGAAGGAAACTTGGCATAGGACAAACCAATAAGTATGCACTGAAAGATAAGCAGGGTAATATCATCAGCAATCTCGAAGGTATAATAAAAGCAGCGGAAGAATTCTATACTGACCTGTACAGTACCCAGAGGACTCAGGAGTACTCTATTCGAAACAATAATAAACGGTATGCAGAAACTCCTCCTATAACTAGAGATGAGGTCAGAAGGGCCTTTGCAAGGCATGAAACGGGGAAAAGCGGCAGGAGAGGATGGAATAACAGTCGATTTAATAAAATATGGAGGAGACAATGCTAGGAAAACTGGCGACTGTCTATACGAAGTGTCTATCGACCGCAAGGGTCCCAGAAAACTGGAAGAATGCAAACATTATACTAATCCACAACAAGGGCGACGTTAAAGGACTGAAAAATTATAGGGCCATTACCTTACTCCCAGTACTATATAAAATATTTACCAAAATAATCTCCAATAGAATAAGGGCAACACTGGAGTTTAGTCAACCAAGGGAACAGGCTGGCTTCAGGAAGGGATACTCTACAATGGATCACATCCGTGTCATTAATCAGGTTATCGAGAAATACGCAGAGTAAAATAAGCCTCTCTATATGGCTTTCATAAATTACGAAAAGGCATTTGATTCAGTAGAGGAACCAGCAGTCATAGAGGCATTGCGTAATCAAGGAGTACAGACCGCTTACGTAAATACCCTGGAAAATATCTACAGAGATTCCACAGCCACTTTAATTCTACACAAGAAAAGTAGGAAGATACCTATAAAGAAAGGGGTCAGACAAGGAGAAACAGTCTCTCCAATGCTATTCACTGCGTGCTTGGAAGAAGTATTAAAGCTGTTAAATTGGGAAGGTTTAGGAGTAAGGATCGACGGCGAATACTTCAGCAACCTTCGGTTTGCCGATGACATTGTTCTATTCAGCAACACTGCGGACGAGTTAGAACAAATGATTGAGGACCTTAACAAGGAGAGCGTAAGAATGCGGCTGAAGATTAATATGCAGAATACAAAGATAATGATAAATAACCGGGCAAGGGAACAAGAGTTCAAGATCGCAAGTCAGCCTCTAGAGTCTGTGAAGGAGTACGTTTACATAGGCCAACTAATCACAGGGAACCCTGACCATGAGAAGGAAATTCACAGAAAAATAAGAATGGGTTGGATCGCATACGGCAGACATCGTGAGCTCCTGACTGGGAGCTTACCGTTATCATTGAAAAGGAAAGTATACAATCAGTGCATTTTACCGGTGCTGACATATGGCGCAGAGACTTGGAGACTGACAAAGAAGCTTGAGAACAAGTTAAGGACCGCGCAAAGAGCGATGGAATGAAGAATGCAGAAAGAGAGCGGTTTGGATCAGAGAGCAAACGGGTATATACGATATACTAATAGACATTAAGAGAAAAAAATGGCGCTGGGCAGGTCATGTAATGCGCAGATTAGATAACCGTTGGACCATTAGGGTGACAGAATGGGTACCAAGAGAGGGGAAGTACAGTAGAGGACGGCAGAAGACTAGGTGGTGCGACGAAATTAGGAAATTTGCGGGTGCTAGTTGGAATCGGTTGGCGCAGGACAGGGGTAATTGGAGATCGCAGGGAGAGGCCTTCGTCCTGCAGTGGACATAAAACAGAGGCTGCTGCTGCTGCTGCTGCTGCTGCTGCTGCTGCTGCTGCTGCTGCTGCTGCTGATGATGATGATGATGATGATGATGAGGATGACATGAATAAAGAAAAGAGAGATACAGTAAAATAATTACAGGGATGAACAAATAACATGGTGGTGAATGAATTATATACACCGAAAAAAAAACCGAAGAAGTAAAAATTTGGCAGACATTAAAATAGCATATATGAGACGAAGTTCAAAGTAGGAAGAAAACAATAACAGTAAAGCAGAACCCATCTACGATGACTATCCAAGTAAATGAATAGCCTAAACGCATAATGACAGTCATGTACGAGGGACGTTCCGAAAGTAAGTTTCGTGATTTGCACGTTGACAATACACCTTGCACCGTGACAATACACCTTGCACCATGACAATACACCTTGCACTATTTTTCCACATAGCCGCCACCGACACTGAGACATTTGTTGTAGCGTGCAATCACCTTGAACGAAACCGCTCTGGTAAAACTCGGTGCCCTGCGATACAATGAATTGTCGCGCAGCCTGCTCTACCTCGCCATTGTTTTGTAAGTGACGCGCCGAGAGTGCGGCTTTCAATGCAAGGAACAGGTGCCCATTCATACCGGATAACAGCACGCACTCCCACTGCCACATTGTCAGCACACTTCTGCCTACCATCGTGATGTGTACTCGAATAACCTCGGGCACCGCCGGTCTGCACTCTCTCTTCTTCGGCGCTCTGCGCACGCGTCTTTTCTCCTCCGCTGACGCTCCTTCCGGCGTTGAACCAGCAATGGGCGTGGATTCTTATGGCGATTGTTTATTTCACCTGGTGTGCCATCTTCTGTTTAAAAAAAAAATGACGACGCTTATTTTCGGAACTACCCTCGTTTGAGGCGTGTACTGCAACCGGCCTCTCTCGCGCTTCCCTCTGGACACGCTGAGCACTCTAGCGCAGCGGCCGCAAAGTCCACACATACTCAGTGGCACGCAGCTATAGTGACCCAAGTTGGTGTCAAGGAGGTTCATTTAAGAACGGCACGTATCCAGTGGCCCCAAGGGCACATACCCACGGGAACGGTCCTTATGGATGGATGGATGGATGGATGGATGGATGGATGATCGGTTTGACAATGCTAAGAATGCCATTCGCATTAATTGTAGGTGCGATACGCACAAACCAGCACGTATACCAATTCTAGTGGGAAAAAAGGGTGCATTAATGCAAGCAAGTGGACACACCAACGAAGTCTCCAGAAAGCTGACAATAATAATAAAGAAGGAAAAGTTGGAATGCATGGAACAAAAGTCATGTGAAAAAAGAGCGCAGTTAGAACGTACGTTGGCAACGTATAGCAATACCATTAACACTAAAGACATATGTTCAAGCGAATCCGTGTTTGTCAGTTGCGATAACGCCAGGCGGTTCCAATCTGTTGAAGTGCGTGGGGAGATATAAAATGTAAATTGTTTAGTTCTGATTATACAAACTGTTAAAGGGGGATGGGTAAAGCGCATCTACCTTCGGAAAGGTACCGCCTTCTCCTCTCTCCTGCACCGTCTCCTCTCCTAAACCGCTTGGTTTTTTCTTTGCTTTTTGTTTCCGAAAGCAAATCGACGGTGGCGCCCCCTCGAAAGTTCCCGTTGAAGCTTTCAGGCCCGGCGAGCGCCGCCGCCGCAGCTGAGAAAGAACCTCAGAAGGACTGAGCCGCCGCCACAGCTCAGTCCGATTGGACGATTCATTGGACGATTGCTGTCTGCGCTATCACGTTACAGCAATAATCCAATCGGAGATACAGGAGAGGGAGAAGCGGCGTTGTTCAAGAGATGGTGGTACTTTCCCGAAGGTAGAGGAGCTTTAGGGACTGTACGGTAAACCGACCAAAAAATGCATTTTAAGGTTTTAGCACCAAAAAGTTGTACAAGTCCCGATGAGCAAGTCGGTGCAAGTGGAACTGTGAACGAGCGCTCCAAGCCATTTAAACAACGCGCCAAAAGTCACGCCCCCTGGGAATTAAAAATGGCAGGCGCGCACCGCGTTTACGTGACATGTTATTTGCCTCGGGTGCTGCATTTCGGTGTTTAATCGCATAATTCTACTTGTAAGGCCAACCTTAGGCAATTCATTGCTAGTTTGTCAGTTAACGCTGCAACTTTCGCCATTGGGCGGCGTTACTATACTGTATTACACGGTCGCTACTGCTGCGTTGCTACTGCTGCGTTGGTGTTTTGGACAATTTTGTTCACGTTTTGCTTGTTTTGTGCATCATTTTAGTACGTTGGGGTGCCACAACATGCCAAGAAGTAATGCGAAGTGGGCGAGGAAGAGAAAATTTCAGCGTAATCAGCACGTGGAGAAAAATACTGGCGACAAGAGCAGCAACAACGATGCATTTCGTAGCGCGGGCTTTTTAAAAGTATGTGAAAGTTCTCTATGTGGCAGCTTCAACGTCGACAGAGCAAATACATCGGGGTTTCATTTTATTGTCATTACGATCCTTCGGGATTTTTAACGGGACAGCGTTAAGGAGCTCGCGTCGCAGAAAAGCCGGTGTCGTCGGCGTCGGCGGCGTTAATTTCTGGAGGCACTTGCAAGATGGGCTGCAAGCTTCCCACCCAGCCCATATTGCAAACTTGCAAGATGGGCTGGGTGGGAATCGAACCAGGGTCTCCGGAGTGTGAGACGGAGACGCTACCACTCAGCCACGAGTTCGATACTACAAAGCGCTACAAAAGCGTGTCTAGTGAATGCGGTGTTGCATTAGAAACGAGCCGTAGAAAGTTATACTGCGGTGTATATCTGTCATTATGAACATGTAACTTACAGAAGCCGCAGTTACACGAGTAGCGAAGTACGTTTCCGCTACATTTCTTCTGCGCTTTCCGCACACGCAGAGCCATCTTGCGGCAAACCCAGAAGACCCGCTCCTCTCAATGTACGGCGCTGCCCCGACAGGTGGCGCGCCACGCGCGCATTGGGGCTGTGCGGGGACCGGCGCGAGGCGCGTCGCGGCCCGGGCACCCTCTCCCCTGACGACGCATCGCCGTGCTCCCTCAAGGGTTGCAGAATCAAGCGTCCTTCCTTTCTTTAGATCACTATCTGTCTATTTCTCTGCCTGTGCCGATCACGACGTTTGGCTGGCGTACATCGTTTCCCCCTCCGAGACACCAAGTTCTTTGGTTCGTTCCGCTTTCTCAGGCGCACGTTTCGTTGCCGCGCCGAACGCTGCGTTGCTCGACGCTCACCGCATGATTGGTGGGTGAAAAGTCCGATGCTGGGCGCCTCGTAAGTGATCGCTGCGCCGTAGCGCATTGTCTTACACCCCTTGGCGGGTCGACGGGAACGCTGTCGCGTTCCACTCTTGAAGGCGAAGCTTAAGCGTCCTCCAATTTTTTTTTTTCAATCGTGTGCTGTGTGCAAGAAATGCAAGAAAGGTGAGCTTCACCTGGAAGAAGACGGTGAGTTGAGAAGTGGGCTAACATCTACCATGAGTGTCTCTTGCACGGAATGTGCTGAGGTGACGACGTTTCAAACATCAAAAAAATCTCAAAGAGGCATGTGTGAGACAAATGAACGCTTCGTCTGTGCGATACGAACATGTGGAGAGGGATTGCAGGCTGGACGTGTGATGTGTGAAGTCTCGAACATGCCACCCCCACCGACTAATTTTACGTTATACACCCCACGTCTACTTGACACAGTCGCTTCTGTTGCGGCTAAAAGCATGGCCGTAGCCTGTGAAGAAGTGAAGCTTGAACAACGGAAAAGTGATGAACCACTAGAGGTAGCCGTCACTGTGGATGGAACGTGGATGAAGAGAGGACAGTCATCATTGCATCATGTTGTCACCGTCTTATCCGCGGATACCAGCAAAGTGCTGGACTTCTAAGTCGAGACTGCGTTCTGCCATCTCTGTGCCCGGGACCTGCATTTAATCACCGGATTAATCACTAGGAGTGCAAAATTACTCACGGAGGACCATCTGGAGGTACGGAAGCCGCAGGACCTGGGAAAATCTTTGCGAGATCCGCTGAAACGCACAACCTGGTGTACACGACACACATTGGCGATGGGGGCAGCAAGGCGTACCTGACTGTGAAGGAAGCGAAGCCCTACAATAAAGGCATAGCGAAGCACGAGTGATGTCGTCCATGTCCAAAAGCGCATGGGCACCAGGCTCCGAAACCTGAAAACAAGCTTCAGGGGGAAGAAGCTGTCAAATGGACTGTCACTGACTGGGAGGGGACGCCTTACGGCAAAGGAGATTCAATCCCTACAATTCTACTATACGGGAAAATACCAATAGCCTGAAAAACAGGCAGAAAATAGTGTGGGCCATCTATTTACATAAGGTTCCCACCGATGAAAACCAACCCTAACCATGGACTATGCCCACAGAGACCTTCATCATGGTGGGGGTGCAACCGTAGCCTCAGTGATGGCGGTCCTGAGGCATACACAGCCTTCCGAGAGCTGTCCTGGAAGCAATCAAGCGAGTCTTTCAGGCCTTGTCAGCGCCAGCCCTCCTCAGAAAGTGCCTGCATGGCAGAACACAGAATACAAATTAGTCACTGAATCAGCTTATCTGGTGCCGCTGCCCCAAAACTAAATTTATTGGGGCCGACACATTAAAGATTGCCACCTACCAGACTGTGCCTTACTTCAGTGATGAAAACACCACAATAAAGACTGTTTCGAAAGCACTTGGCATTAGCCCATGTGTATATTGTGACTAGCTCTCAGCCACTTGAATAAAGAGCGGGTTGCCATGGTTGAGTTCCGCAGCTCCGCAAAAAGCAAAGAACAGAGAAGGAGGAAGGAAACATCAGGAAAGGCTTCGCTGATAACAGCAAGAAAACAAGAAGTGATGTATATCCTGCTGATGCCTTTTGAACTTTTGTCGTGAATGCAGAAACATGAAATCATGTATTTCTCAGAATGACATTTTCCATTTTCTTTTTGTGAATTTTATGTACCTTTTCTAGAAAAGTACTCCACCAATCACCATGAAACTTCTGTAGCTTATAGTGCATTGTGTTGCCAACATTCGGAACCTATAAAATTATATTATTTATGCGATAGTAACCGAAAAAAATAAGATATTCAGGTCTCACCTCTAATTAGGCATCAGCAGCATAGAAAAAAAAATTTCTTTCTTGCATGCTGCATATGCAAATCAAAACTTTTTAGGTTCCGTTTAAAGACAGCCACATATGAAATATAACTATAAGTTTTAGCAGTTATCCTGCTATTGATTACTGAGAAAAGGTACATTGAAACATAATACTCTAGTCAAAGTTTGATATTTATTTGCTTAAATTGCTCAAATTTTTCGACAAATAACGTTGCCATTAAGCTAAAACCTATCCCCTGCAGCTTGCAAATTTTCATTTCGCTTTATTGAGTAGTTTCACGACAGAACGCTTAAATAGAAGTGATATATTTACCCTACCATCCCCCCCGATCAGCCATGTTTTTTTTTCGCTCTGTAAGTGTTTTACATAAAGCTGTGGGTGGTGGAAGAAAAGCTTGTTTTTAAGCAAAGAAATTAATTTTTCTACTTAACCGCAGAGTTTGAATGCTACGTGGATTCATTAGGCTTGTGGAAGAGTCGCCTAGGCGATATTTAGAAAAAAAAATTCGCCGGCGATTACGATAATCCCTAATGCGAAATTTGAGTGCCGATCTACACGTGTCCTCACTTATTTATTTTCATTTATTTATTTACCAAAGTACCCACAGCGCCTTCGATAGGCATTACAGGGGGGGGGGGGATTACATAAAAGAAGAAAAGATACATAATGCAGGCACCATAGGATAAAACGCCACACCATGTTCATGTCTATAATATTACATCATGAAGCGACTGTACAAACATATCATTCGAAGTTATTTTCACAATATCACTTGGTAACGGATTCCAGTCTCGAGTTGTATTTCGCGATATACTGGCTGGCGCGGGCAATCTGTATCGTGCAGCATGTTGCAAATGGGGCGAAGTGTGGCGCGACTTCCTCGCTAATCTGGAGATTGCGAGAGTCCGCACGTTGGTGACGCGTGGGCGCGATTCACAGCAGCCGCCGCAGACAGACCTCCAAGACAATGCACGCTACTCTGGCGCCATATCGTAGCCATCGTCTCCGCACTACGCTTTTTTTCAGACGCTTTCGCCATACCCTCCTCCTCCGCTTTCCCCCTCGCACTTTTGAGCCCCTGCTGCGTTCCGCGGTCGCTCATTCTTCCTTCGATGTACTCATTCGCTCGGTTACGCCGACGCCGACGCTATCCGACGCTCCCCGCAGGAATAATCGCCTGAGAGCTGCTATTTAAAATGAATGTTGTGTCGTTACCCGAGCTATAATGTTAATTTTCTTATCCCCGACAATACAGGTATATTCTAGTTTCGGTCGGATGAGTGAAGACAGTGATCAAGTGTTAGGAGGAGCGTGCTTTAGTTTATGTCCGCGAAAACGTAGTGTTCTGAAAAACGAGTGGCATATATATATATATATATATATATATATATATATATATATATATATATATATATATATATATATATATATGCGTTAGAAATGTGGATGTTCCACCTCATGTCACTGGTTATTGTGATTCCAAGACATTGGCTGACTTTGGTGAGCGCTTTGGAGCCGATATTATAGTCGAATTACATTTTATTAATTTTTTTAATTGACATGTAAACATTTCTAAGCTTTCCGTTCCATGCTCCACAGCCAGCATCAGGAACGTGTGTTTTGAAGGTTAGGCCCCGCAGGGGCGTCTGCGTGAGCAGGCGTTTGGTGTGTTGCGACACCACGTACCCGAGCACACAAGGGCTGGACCCTCCCGCGTCTAACCGTTCGTGGCTTAGCCGTGTCCGGGGAAAAGGGGGTCCTGGGGGTTGAGCCGATGCCGGGTGTTTGGACCTTTACGGCCCCTCGGTGGGCAACACACCTCTTTGGCCTCGGCTTCACGTAGACGGCACCCCCTTACTGACCCACCTGGGAGAAATCGGCAGTCGCCTTTTCCTGCCCTCCTCTCCGATCTTCGTCTTTCTCTCTCGCCTTGTTCATCTTTCCTGTCTTCTCTTCACTTCTCCTCACTTCCGTATTTTCCGGCGGCGAGGGTTAACCTTGTGTGGCTAGCCAGCCTTGGTTAAGCTGTATTTGGTTATAGCAGCGATGTACGGCTGGCGTTGGCAGGGTTTCTCTTGCAGGAACTTCTGTCACGTCCCCCTGTTGGTCTCCATGGTGGGTGGTCGGCATCGCGGCCGAAAACCCCATCTATACTTATGGAAAACGCTTTTTCTAAACTCCCTTATCGCCCTCAGAAACGAGGGCGCACCGAAGATGTCTTTCAGTTTTTCGGACGCCAAGTCGACAACTTTCCTCGTAACCCGCCGTGGTTGCTCAGTGGCTATGGTGTTAAGCTGCCGAGCACGAGGTCGCGGGATCGAATCCCGGCCACGGCGGCCGCATTTCGATGGGGGCGAAATGCGAAAACAGCCGTGTACTTAGATTCAGGTGCATGTTAAAGAACCCCAGGTGGTCGAAATTTCCGGAGCCCTCCACTACGGCGTGCCTGATAATCAGAAAGTGGTTTTGGCACGTTAAACCCCATATTTTTTTTCTATTGGAGCTAACTGAAGCGGAACTCCTGGGGGGCTTCAGTGAGCAAAATGTGATCAATGTCAGAAGAATTAAGATGAGGCGGGATGGCAAAGAAATCCAAGCCAAGCACCTAATAATCACTTTTGATGCAAGCGTCCTGCCCGAGTCAATCGAGGCCGGGTACATCAAGCCCCGTGTTAGGCCATACGTGCCAAATCCCCTCCGATGTTTCAAACGGCAGCGTTTCAGCCACAGTTCACAGAGCTGCCGAGGCCGCCAAATTTGTGCGAAATGCAGTGCCCATGAGCACACCTCCGATTCTTACGAGAACACTCTCCACTGTGTAAACTATGGTGGGGAGCACGCCGCGTACTTGCGGTCGTGCCCATCATGGAAAAAAGAAAAGGAAATTGTTACAATTAAAGTAAAAGAAAACATAAGTTTCAAGGAGGCACGTAGGCGGGTTTCATATCTGCCCAAGAACACCTTTGCCGATGTGACGCATCAGGGGGCAGCGAGACAACGGCATCCGGCGGCTGTCCGACCCACAAGTAGTGAGTCGGCAGTTACGCCATCTGCGCCCGCGTCGGTTGCAGCTAGCGCTCCTCCGCCACCCGCGCAGAAGGGGCCATCCACCTCCGGGCAGGTGGCCTCAAAGGTCTTGTCGAACGTGCCGAGGCCTTCACGTCAAACAAAGCGCTCGGAAGAGCGCGCGTGTCCAGCGCCTCGCACAAGGCGATGGACACAACGACCACCCAGACGGCGCCATCAGCGCCAAAGGAGCGGCGAGCCTCCCTCGATCGCTCCAAAAAAGACAAAACCCGCGTCACGGCTCCTCCAAAGGGCCCGTGAACTAATCTCAGTTTCTTAAACACACAGCACCAAACACATTTATCATAATGGAAACACAAATACTACAGTGGAATGTACGAGTACTTCTACATAACCTCAACGACATTAGAGAACTACTACACAAACACAATCCCAAGTTGCTGTGTGTTCAAGAGACACATCTCAAACCTACCAACACTAATTTTCTTCGAAAATACACCATCTTCCGAAAAGTCCGTGGCGAGGCTAATGCCTCCGGCGGTGTAGCAAGAGTAGCTGACAATGCGGTAGCTTGCCGACGCGTCGCCCTTCAGACACCGCTTGAGGCAGTGTCAGTTTGGGCTTTTCTTTTTAATAAGTTCGTCATGGTATGTACAATTTATGTACCCCCGAGCCATCATCTCGAAAAGATAGTCTTTTATGATCTCATTGATCATCTTCCCGAGCCTTACATACTCGTGGGAGATATTAACGCTCATAACACGATGTGGGGAGACTCACGATGCGACTTGAGAGTTCGACTCATTGAAAATTTCCTTTTAACCTCCGGTGCATGCATCTTTAATAAGAAAGAACCAACGTATTATAATCCACATCATAACTCGTACTCATCAATAGACCTGGCGATCGGCTCCGCGTCTATCTTTCCTGATTGAGAATGGTGTGTAATTAAAAATCCATTCGGAAGCGATCACTTCCCAGTAACGCTGAACTTCGTAAACAAACATGACTTCCCTCCACACTTCCCTCGCTGGAAACTGGCCTCAGCTGACTGGGAACGTTTTAGGGAATCCAGCCACATATCACGGTATTTTATAGATAATTTTACTATAGGTCATGCTGTTTCATACTTCACCGCTTTTATCACTGACTACGATGACAAGTTCATTCCTCAAACAAGAGGCACTTCATCCAAAGGACGGGTCCCCTGGTGGAATGGCGATTGTAGAGAGGCACGGAAGAGACAAAATAAAGCTTGGAGTAAACTACGTGAAAGTGCTACAGCCGAAAATCTAATAGAATTTAAACAGCTAGGTTAAATCATAGGGAAGAAGGACGCGACGACTGGCAAAGAGGGCAAGCTGGCAGAGGTTTCTCTCAGGTATAAATTCGTATACTCTAGAAGCTAAAGTATGGGATGGGCTGAAAAGGCCAGAGGGACAAGAAATTCATCCGTTGCCCCTTGTGAACAGTGAAACGAACCGCTTGGAAGACCAAGCTGACGCTCTTGGCGAACACTTACAGCGCGTTTCCAGTTCTGATCATTAGTCCAAGGCATTCCTGAAACACAAAGAAGTAGCAGAACGGAAGGTTATCGAACGCAAATGCAGACAGAATGAACCCTTTAACGCGCCTTTTAACATTGCCGAGTTGAGAGCCTCCCTGACAGCATGTCAGAGCTCTGCACCTGGACCGGACAGGATCATATACGACATGATTAAACACCTCCCCAGTGATACTCAAATTACTCTGCTAACACTTTTAAACGCTATATGGGCTGCGGGGTACCTCCCTACCGCATGGAAAGAAGCCCTTGTCGTTCCGGTTCTGAAACAAGGCAAAGACCCCACATTAGTAACAAGTTTTCGCCCAATTGCCCTCACAAGTTGTATATGCAAACTTTTTTCAAAAGGTGATAAACCGTCGACTTTTAAACTTCCTTGAATTAAATAAATTTCTTGATCCATATCAGTGTGGTTTTAGAGCAGGACTATCTACAACCGACCATCTAGTGCGCATCGAAGCAAACATTCGCGACGCCTTCGTGCATAAACAATCCTTCTTATCCGTGTTTCTCGACATAGAAAAGGCGTACGATACAACTTGGCGCTACGGAATCCTGCGCGACCTATCGACGCTGGGCATCCGCGGCAGTATGTTAAACATTATAGAGAGCTACCTGCACAACCGTACATTCCGGGTGAAAATAGGTAATGCACTGTCGCGTGCATTCATACAGGAAACTGGGGTACCCCAGAGAGGCGTACTGAGTTGCATGCTCTTTGTCGTTAAAATGAACAGGCTTCGTAAAGCATTACCACCGTCTATTTTTTATTCCGTCTACGTAGATGACGTACAAGTAGGTTTCGAATCCTGCAACCTAACAGTCTATGAGAGACAAGTACAACAGTGCTTGAACAAAGTTTCCTAGTGGGCAGACGAAAATGGGTTCAAACTGAACCCCAACAAAAGTTCTTGCGCTCTTTTCACCAGGAAGAAAGGGCTTGCTGCAGATCCCACTGTTGAAATATATGGACAACAAATACCTGTGAACAAAGAACACAAATTCCTAGGTGTTATACTTGACTCCAGGCTTACTTTCATTCCACACATAAAATATCTTAAAGCAAAAAGTCTAAAAACAATGAACTTAAAATCCTATCCCACACAACATGGGGTAGCGACAGAAAGTGTTTATTGGACCTTTACAGGAGCCTGGTTCGATCACGACTAGACTATGGTGCCGTGGTTTATCACTCTGCCGCTCCGAGCGCGCTAAAGATAATAGACCCCTTCCACCATCTGGGTATCTGCCTGGCCACTGGCGCATTTAGAACAAGCCCTGTCAAAAGTCTATACGTAGAGTCAGATGAGTGGTCACTCCATTTTCAGAGAACATATATCAGCTTGACCTATTTTCTCACAGTGCACTCTAATAAGGAACACTCGTGTTTCACAACAGTTAACGACTGGACGTGTGAAAAACTTTTTCGTAACAAACCCTCTATGAGACTTCCTTTGTCACTGTGACTCGAACGTAGCCTGATGCCTGCAGCTAAGCTATTACCGCCTTGGGAGTGGCAGGTAACAGAATGTGACGTATCCTCTGTAGAAGTCACAAAGCACACTCCTGAGCTTGAAATTGCTATGCATTTCCGTGAGCTTCAGTCGAAGTACTCCTGCTCCGAATTCTACACAGACGCGTCAAAATCACATGCTGGCGTATCCTACGCTGCTGTTGGTCCCTCTTTTTCTGAACCTGACGTATTGAACCCCCTAACAAGTATATTCACTGCAGAAGCCTATGCAGTACTGTCTGCGGTAAAACATATAAAGGAACTAAAAAACTTAACAGAGCAATCATATTCACAGACTCGTTAAGTCTTGTAAAAGCACTCATTTCTTTACAAAAGCATACAAATCCTGTATTCAATGAAATTTACTCACTCTTATGCAGCGTCTATTATTCACATAGACAAGTAATATGCTGGGTTCTTGGCCATAGAGGAATCGAGGGAAATTTGCTTGTCGACAAGATCGCCAAATCAATAGCATCGCAGGGTATTCGTTCTGCTGTTGTCCCTGCCACAGACATGAAGCCTTTCCTAAGAAACAAACTGCTAAGCCACTGGCAACGCTTGTGGGACGCTCAAACGAGTCACGTAATTAAGCCGAAGTTGGGTTTCTGGCACCCAACTACGAAAACACGAAGAACAGATGTCCTATGCACTAGGCTAAGCAATAGGACACACATTTGGCACTCATAACTTTCCCTTGACCGGTAACGAGTCTCCAACCTGTGGTAGATGTGGCGATAGGTTAACCGTCCTCCACGTCTTCCTGGAGTGCCGGGAAGCCGAAAGAGACAGGAGAAAACATTTTACTTTTGCATACCGCCATTGCGTCCCTCTGCATCCGGCTAGGTTTCTTGGTAAAAAACCGCTTTTTAAGACCAAAGCAGTCCTCGCTTTCTTGAAAGATGTGCTACATGTTACAAGCCCATTAATTTTGCAGCGCATCCTCTTTCTAGAGGATGCCGCTACGATAGTTTTCTTTGTATAGCACATGCCTCTAGGCCCCTGGGTTTGAAGGGCTCGGGTGAGGCAGTAGTGCTCTAGACAATTTCGGCATCTCACATATTTTATATATTGCATCATTCTTTCACAATGCATTTTAATGTTCACAGTACACGTCAATAGTCATTCCCATAACTTTATTACACGTAGATTTTACGGAATTTACATCAACTCTTTTAGGCCCCTTTACAGCCACGTCTCATTACCTTCACAGAACCAATCAGTTCATTTCGAACTCATTAACACTAGCATGGCGCTCTTTGGCCATACCTGGCCCTTGCGCCATTAAACATCAAACATCCATCCAAGGTTAGGGTTAAGCTTTATTTCAGAGTCCTCAGGAAACAATATAACTTGAACAGGGTAAAAAATTTATCTAACAATATCATTAACGTATATAAATAATAATAAAGCCCTAACACACTGCACTGAGGCACTCCTGATGTTACTGCGAGTTCATTGGAAAAATAATGGTCGATTAAAATGAACTGCTTGCGATTATTCACATAAACCGCCACTCACTAGACAATATAAGCTGGAAGGCTAATCGATTCAACTTTCTTTGCTGTGTGGAAAAAGGTAAAACGCTTTCTTAAAAGTCCAAAAATATTACTTCAAATTGGCTTGACTTCTCAAGAGCAAAAGTTCTGAATAAATGTCGTAAATTCTGTTACAGTGGAAAAACCCATGCGGGAACCATGCTGGCAAGGAGAAAGTGCATTGTTATAGCTCAAGAATTTGGTTATTTATTCAGTTATAATAATGTGCGATTAACATAAGATAAAAGTAAGAGACGATAGCTTGTTGGTGTCATCCTTTTTCAGGGTGGGTACACGACACGCGCAGTAAGCCAGCCTGTATAGATAGGAACTACTCAAAAATGGGCTCAGCCTACCTGCGCACAGAAAAGCGTTCGGTATGTTGTCCGGTATGATTTAGCTTTGAGGTTCAGTAACATTGAGACTACGCCTGATCGCGATACAATATTAGGGTCCGAGTTTCATGGCACGCGGTTAGAATTAGACCACGATCTAAATTTGAAAAATAAATAAATACAGGCGAAAATGATTATTGAACTGCTTCGCCATACTTAATTCGCTTTCCGACTCGCCGTGGTTGCTCAGTGGCTATGGTGTTAGGCTGCTGAGCACGAGGTCGCGGGATCGAATCCCGGCCACGGCGGCCGCATTTCGATGGGGGCGAAATGCGAAAACACCCGTGTACTTAGATTTAGGTGCACGTTAAAGAACCTCAGGTGGTCGAAATTTCCGGAGTCCCCCACTACGGCGTGCCTCATAATCAGAAAGTGGTTTTGGCACGTAAAACCCCATAATTTAATTTTTAATTTTTTTTTTAATTCGCTTTCCTGCGTTTTAATTGCCCTCCGGAGCAATTTTGTAAATTGAGGTTTGCTTTTCGTTTCTCAGAACATCCCAAAATGTTTGCGGTGCCGTTCGAATAAAATTTGGTAAAGTGTGCTAAAAGCGAGCGTTTAGCTTGGCCCACCTCTTAGTTTGATTTAATTTGGATTCTATGAGTTGTATCACGACAGGCGCATCATCGTTTTAAGCACTTAACTCTTCTCTGCAACAAAGTTCTGCGTAAATCTGCAAGGTGGAGGAAGTTTTATGCAAGGGGAAAAGGATGGATGGATGGATGGATGGATGGATGGATGGATGGATGGATGGAATGATGGATGGATGGATGTTATGAGCGTCCCCTTTGGAACGGCGCGGTGTGTTATGCCACCAAGCTCTTGCTAGTATACTGCCTAATGTCCTACCTAGGTTAAACAATAAAAAAAAACACTATGAACTCCCACAACCAAATTTTCTGATCCACTACTGCGAACTGTGCTTTCGTACGTCTCTGTTTTTTGTCGTTTCCCTACTTTTCTTCCACCAATCCTCCAATATCGCCTCTTTACTAATCCCTATTGCGGGCATGTTTACTTTTCCACTGCTCTCGCTGAACCCAAGGGCTTCAAGGAGGCCAGTGGTGCCTAAATCGACCGCTGGGTAGACGTCTTCACATTGTAATAAAACATGCTCCATAGTTTCCCTAGCTTTACCGCAGCCAAGCACATGCTTCTGCTTCCTTCTTATATCTCGCTTTATAGGTGCGTGTTCTAAGGCATACTGATCTCTCTTCGAAAAGTAATCAGCTTCCCTTTGAGTTATCATAAATTGTTTCTTTCCTGATTTCGTTTTTTACTCTTGATTACTCATGGCAGGTTTCTTTTCCATTGCAGCCACCCATGAGATTATTTCAGCCTCTATGACTTTCCGCTTGACGTTCCTTCTTGGTGTGTTGTCCACCCTACAGGCCGCATACTTGCTGGTAAGCTTCCTAGTTCTTTTCCTCCACTGTGAATCAATGTTTTTTCCTGTACAGATACCTCAACACTCTCCCAGCCCATTTAATTTCTTCCATATTTCTCAGTCGTTACTGAAGGTCTGACTGTCATCAACGATGGGTCTCCAACTTACATACGCGGCACTCCTTACAGAAGTTGCCTAGACCTCACTATCATATATCAGAGCCTCCTGCCCTCAGTCATCTGGTGCTTGGACATAGAAACACATGGGAGCGATCATATACCAACATATGTGCAGATGAAGTGGTTTGTGCAATCAACTGCATCTGCTGTACGCTGCACTGATTGGTCCACATTCTCTACATGTGTCGAAAAGTACTGCGGATATATCACTTCACCATCTGATATAGAAGACATTATTGTATCGTCAGTGCAGAAGACAACTACGTTTATCAGTGCACCTACATCCAGAACAGCGATTGATATTGAATATGAACGGCTCCGCTCAATCCGTCGTAGAGTGGAAAGGAAGGTTAGGCGAACTAAATCGTCATTAGACCTTATCTTATGTCGACGAGCTCAACTACAAATACGGCGTCACCTTCAAAAAATGGGAAAACAACGGTGGAGGACCTTCTGTTCGTCTCTGGATCCTCGAAAGCCACTTTCTAGGATCTGGCAGATAGTACGAAGCCTGCGTGCCCCTCCTCAGCAAAAACATACTTTCCATGCTCTAGCACTTCACCAATCTCTGACGGAAGTGCAGGTTGCCGAAGACTTCTGTAAGGGAGTCACCCGTACCGATATATCAACATGTCGAACATTGGATCGACCCGTGCCACCTCCTAAAGATGCTCGTCTTGACTTTCCTTTCACGATGCCGGAATTGGAAGCTGCACTTGCTGCTTCGGGGCGATCTTCTGCACCTAGACCTGACGGTATTTCATATACTGCTCTGTGCCACCTTGGTGTGGAAGGTCGGAAAGTCCTGCTGTCGTACAGTAACGCCACGTGGTCATCCAGTACAGTCCCGAAGCAGTGGAAAACCAGCCGTTTGGTGGCCTTCCTAAAGCCAGGAAAATTGCCTTACCGGCCAGTAGCTTTGGCTAGCTGTGTCGGTAAGGTGATGGAACGGATGGTTCCCACTAGATTAGAACGGTTAATGGGAAAGAATGAGTTTTATCCTGAAATGATGACCGGATTTAGACGTGGACGGTCTGCAATAGATGCGGTCATTGATCTCGTGTCCACGATCGAACACGAAAAAAGGCGAAACCGACTTGTAGGAGCAGTTTTCTTAGACATAAAAGGAGCCTATGACAATGTACTGCACGAAGCCATTCTTGATGCCCTCAGTAATTTGGGCATCGGCGGTCGTCTCTACATGTGGATTGAAAATTACCTAGATGGTCGCACAGTCTTCATGTCCACGAATGATGGCGAAACGAGAAGACACGTTGTGGTCTGTGGAGTGCCTCAAGGAGGAGTGCTCAGCCCGACTCTCTTCAATGTAGCCCTTATTGGCCTTGCGGAAATAATTCCTGATACAGTACGCATCAGTACCCACGCAGACGACATATGTATATGGGCGTCCGCAGTCACGCAACCGCAAATTCGTGCAAGATTGCAGCGAGCTGTTTCTTTAACGTCTCAGTACCTGCAGTGTCAAGGACTGCAACTGGCCCCAAATAAGTGCGCTGCGATAGCGTTCACACGGAAGCTTATGTGTTGGTATCTAGTTATGATCAATGGCAATGTCATCCCATATGTGACCCACCACAGATACCTTGGCGTTGTCATTGACCGCGATGTTTCATGATCCAAGCATGTGGCAATGTTAAAGAAAAAATTAACTGGGCTTGCTCAAGTTTTTCGCTTTCTGGCCGGTATGAAGTGGGGTCCATCTGAGCATTCGCTACTCCGGCTGTACCAGGCTCTCTGCGTCGGCTACATTCGGTATAGCCTGCCAGTTTTATCAAGTATAAGCCGGTCATGTTTGCGTACGCTGGAAAGTGCCCAGGCACAGATGCTGAAGACACGTCTCGCTGTTCCACGTTGCACCTCAACCTACGGAACAATTGAGGAGGCTCGCGTCACCCCTTTACCTGCCTATCTACGATGCGAACCTCTTCGAGTATTCCTGCGACTACTGTGCCGTCATGGACACCACCCCTTATCGACGCTTCCCGACATACGGCCGGAGTCCACTTTTTCAAGAGCCATTAAATGCCAAGAATCTGCCATACCATCATACTTTGCCCCTGCTGACCTTCCAGGTATGCCCCCATGGGTAATGTCCAAAATACGGGTACGTCTATTTATTCCCGGAATTTCTAAAGAATCGCGAATACGTCGCGAATAAGTCGCCTCAGACATTTAACACTTGAATATATGTCGAAAGAATATGACTCCTCGGTGAATGTGTATACAGACGGATCGGTCTCGTCGTGCCTGCGCATCAAGTCATTCGACGGTTTCGTCTGTGTAACAAGACGACTACAACATCTACGGAACTAGTGGCAATGAGAAAGGCCGTTCAATATATTTCGTGACAGTCTCCTCAAGTATGGACAGTCTTCAGTGACGCAAAATCGGGCTCTGCAACTACTTAGAGTGGTGTTGAAAGAAAGCGCTTACAGAGTGTTGGTTCTTCAAACTACCGAGCTGTACACTTTAGCGCAAGAAAACGGCCACACATCACATTTCAGTGGATTCCGAGTAACTGTGGTATACACGGCAATGAACTGGCCGATGCCAAAGCGAAGAAAGCACTCGAAGAATCAGAGGCACTGCAGCTTGCAATTCCTTTTTCAAGAGCGGACGCCAACTGCCTCCTCTCCAGTGTCATCCAAAAATCGACAGCAAAACACTGGGACAATCCGGATAATCGCCACAGTCGACTCCAGAGATTGGATCCTACCATGAAATTTAGGCTACCACTGAAAATTCAACGCAGCTGTGCCAGTCTTCTGCACAGACTAAGACTCAGTTTACGCGCGGATACGCGTGCACCTCATGCGACGCACTGAGTCTACAGACTGTGAGTTGTGCAATGTTAATGAGGCTATAGGTCATGTGCTTTGTGACTGCCCTAAGTACGTGGAAGAGCGTCAAAAGTTGAACAATGACCTTACGTGTCTCGACAGCCCACCGTTGTCGAAGAACGTTATTTTAGGCCTTTGGCCAGACGCTCAATCGAGTTTCAAGTCCATCCAGGTGTTACTGAACTTTTTAAAAAGTACGGGCCTGGACTGTAGGCTTTGAGCATGCCGAATTGCTTACCATATGTTTTTCATCTCCCTTGTCTCGTCATCGTCAACCATCATGCGCCTCTTTCTTCCCTCTTGCTTTGCCTCTTCCCCTTCCCCCAATGCAGAGTAGCTGGCTAGAGAAATATACCTCAGGCCGACCTCTCTGCATTTCATATCATTAAACCTCCCTCTCTCTCTCTCTCTCTCCTCAGTCGTTCTTCATACTCAATTTTACTGCTAGCTTCCCTCACTTCAAAACTTGTCCAGCCCATATCACCCTGCACAGCTTCATTTGTAGTCTTCCCGTGAGCGCCCAATGAGAGTCGACCCACTGACCTTTGGTTCCCATCGAGTCCTGATTGTCCCCCTGATTCAAAGCAAACAACCGCATTTCCAAAAGTAAGTCCTGGAACCATTACACCTTTCCACATACCTCGGAGCACCTCGTATCTATTGTATCCCTATAGCGCTCTGTGCTTCATTATGGCTGCATTTCTCTTCCCCTTCACTGTTATTGTTTTTTCCTGCGTTTCCATATATCTGTTGCTTTCGTTTACCCATGTACCAAGGTATTTATATTCTGTTACCCGAGGTATTTCCTGGCCCTCTATCGCCACTGTCTGTTCACTGTTTTCATTGAATACCATGACACCTGATTTTCTAACACTAATTTCAGCTAAAGGAGAGCTATGAAACTTCCTCCATCTTGCAGATTTTTGCAGAACTGATTTTCTTATTATATAGCCTCCGAAATTGCTTGCATAGCCTCCTATGCTTTTTCAGTCCCACACTTGGAGTTGTCGATTAATTCAATCTTGCGCGGCCGTGGGCTAGCCTTCTCGTCAATTGAGATGGTTGAGCGTCCGGCCCGTAAAAGCGCTTGTTCCCGCACCAGGACAAATTTTCTTTCAACTGCGAAGCTTTACAAGAGCCCGCACAGGATACCTTTGTACGTTAGTGCCATTTTCACAAATAGATGACAACTCTTCCTTTTCGTAAGATATTTTCTTTTATAAATGCTAATTTGATTATGGAATATTGATGTCTGAGAATGGTTTTGTTTGTACGTTACTGCACTTATTACGGTGTGGTGCTGTTTCTTTCTGCAGCACACTAAAATATATACGTTGCTTTACTGTTGTAGCATTAAACAAATAATCCATCGCAACCTGCTAACTGCAGTCATCGCACCGCCGTGAGGCACGGCTAATCTATGTTGCGTTGCTGGTCACATGATTACGACCACTTATAGTGTGCTAAAAAAATTCGCTGTGCTTGAGCAGTGACATATAAGTGCGAGAAAAGGTTGCTGGTTCGACACTAACCGTGGCGGCCGCATTTCGATGGGGGCGAAATGCAAAAAATTCCCCAGACGATACTCCCTAATGCGAAATTTGAGCGCAGCTCTATACGTACTTTCATTTCGCTGTATAATGGCTGGCGCGGACAATTGGGCACATTGTCCTGTTGTCAGGCGGCACATTGCAAATGGAGCGAAGAGTGGCGCGCGACTTGCTCGCGCAGCGCGTGGGTGACGCTTGGGTGCGATTCACATCAGCCGCCGCACACAGACCTCCGCTCATGCAGCACTTTGTTACCATATATGGTATCCGTCGACGCTCTCACAGCATGCCATCGGTGAACAGACGAAGGCGCACTGCTCTGGCGCCATCTAGTAACGGTCGTCGCCGCAGAGCCCGTCTTGCGCGGTACACTTCCCTCCTGACCCTTTCGCCACTCTCTCGTCCTCCGCTTTCCGCCTCATGCTTTCACTGTAGCCTCCTCCTCCGCTTTCCTCCTCGCGCTCTCTTCGCTATCGCTATATTTCATCCCCCGCTGCGCTCCGCGTTCGCTCTTTCATCCTTCGCTGTGCTCGTTCGCTCGGTTATGCCGAGGAATCGAGACCGAGGGACGCCGAGGCATGCCGACGCTCAACGCAGGAACAGGTGCCTAAGAGCGGCGCTCTAAAAACGCTCGTGTACTTAGATTCAGGTTGACGTTAAAAGAGTCCCAGGTAGTCAAAGTTAATCCGGAATTCCCCACTACGTTGTGCATTATAACCACACTGTGGTTTTTGCATGTAAAACGACATTATTAATTAGATGCGAGAAGGCGTCATGGAAATTCAACTACTGGCGAATTCGGAATATTATAATTGAGAATATTTCACCACCAATTGAATACTTGTTTTAAGCATGCCGTGAACAGCATTAGAAAGATTGTGTTACCTTTCCTGACACCGTTCTTAATCGGCATTTTCCAGCATTTCTTCGAAAATTGTTCGTATTCACATGCGGGAATCCCTTGTTATATATGCTTCCTCTGAACATTGACTACGCAATGCCTTCATGACTGCTGGCGTCTCTATTGAATCGAACGCCTCATCGTAATCTACGAAGGCTGTATAGAGAGATTCGTTATATTCCGCAGACTCCTTCATTACATGATTGATGCCATGGATGTCATCCATTGTGAGTAATTCGTTATTAAGCTAGCCTATTCTTTGTGTTGATTGAAGTGTTGCTGTGAATATATTGGAATATTGGTGCATGCGTTTATAAACAACCTGCCTGCTTCCGCCTCGCAATAATATTTATAACATCGTCAAATAATGGCACGTAAGGGTCATGATAGGAACGTTAGGTTGCGCGAAATAAACTGCACTGTACAGAATAGAACAAATGACAAATATTTTGTACAATAACGAAAGCAAGCTCATGGACCTATAATTCTTCCGTTTTTAATCTCTCCTTTTTTATGTATTAATGTTATGTTGGCATTTTTTAATATCTCAGCTAGCACACGTGAAGTCATGAGACATTGTATATAAAGGCTCGTAAACTTTTCGAGCATAATATCCCTCCATCTCCCTTTTGTCTTCCGAATAGAAGGGTGCACATCTTGTTACATAAAACAGAATTCCAATGACGCGAGATTAACCTGTGGAAATATCAGTAAGATCGGATATTGTTTATTTTCTTTCATTTCCGCCCAGAAACTAACATTTACAACGTGTTGCGAGTGTTGTTTTTTTCTCTTTCTTTCTGTCAGTTTTCTTTTAGCGGTTTTGCCACGCAAATCTAAAACAGCAGTGTAGAAGAGGCACTGCGTATATTTTACAGCGCGTTTACAAGGCAGCAATACATACACAGAAGGAATCCCAAATGAATATTATTCCTATAAGCGGCATTAAATATTAACCTCCCCCCCACCAAAAGAAAGAGAGAGAGAGAGAAAACACTCTTAGAAAAAAGGTGGTGAAAAGGTAGTAACGGGTGTAGTTACTAAACTTAGCACCAATTACTACCACTTTACTAACTATTTACTTTAGTAAGTGCTACCTTTACTAAGCAGTAGTAGGTTTCACAGATCAGTTAGTGAAAGGTTATGCCACCGTCACCTGTGGTCTATTATGCTGTATAAGTGGCGGTGTTCATGCGATGTTTAGATAAAGTATAGTTTCTATCATATTGGATTAATAGTTGTGTGCTGTGCGCACGTATCCGCACACTTTACGTTGTACAAATACAGGTTCATTGTTTAGGTATCCAAATATACAGATTGCCCACGACCGGTAAGCCTGTGGTCTTAACGGTTATGGCTATATACAGTGTACTCGTAAAGTCATTCTTAGAAACACGTCCGTAGAGTATCCCGATCACTGCACTGTGCGATGCGTAGTTCCCCTTTGTCATTTGTTCCATTCTGTACAGTGCAGTTTATTACGCGCAACCTAATGTTCCTGTCATGACCCTTACGTGTCATTATTTGACGATGTTATAAATATTGTTGCGAGGCGGAAGCAGGCAGGTTGTTTATAAACGCAGGCACTAAGAAACGCAGAAGGCTGACACCTTAAAACATGGCGACCAGGATGCGCTGTCAGCAACGGTACAACTTCGTCCTCATCGGCTCTAGTCTGCTAGTGCTGCATGGCCTTCATCGCGACAATGCAACTAAACTATGTGGCAATGCGGTCCTCGTTTTCAGTTTCTTTTTATCGCATATACCTGTTTATAATACTGACACGTGTACTTATATTTATCGGGCCACCCCGTTTCGCCGCCTAACAAATCTTATCGCACAGCGCGGGACGCGCTTGCATGTACCGAAGTTTCTGGAAAGTTATCGATGCTTCTATCCGCAGTCTGTTGTCGCCGAGCCTTGTATTATCTGATTTCATCGCGTGACTCGAATGTTGTAGAACTTTGTGGAAGGCATGCGGGTCCCAACGATTAGTCTCGAACATTCGACGACTGTTGTATAAAAGCCGACGCGCTTGACCCGCTGATCAGATTTTCGACGATCGCCGAGCGTGTTCGCCGCTATCGTTGTGCTATAAGTGTAGCCTGTTTTGTGGGCACAGGTTCGCCCAATAAAAGTTTGTTTTGTCGTTCACAGTATTGCTACTGTGTTATTCAACGTCACCACCACGTGACATCTGGTGGAGGTGCTTTTCGTTCATGTACCGGACGCCCCCGACAAGCCGTGATCCAAGCCCGGACCGCAAAGAGAGCACCAACGTAGTCCCGGAGCATCGAGCAAGCCGCCGTCTTCAACAGCTGCCCCCGGAGCACGGACTTCTACCTGAGAAGACCAAAAAGATTGTGGACAAGGCAACCCCAATGGCAACCCCAACGTCCCCCATCGTGCTGCAGCAGCCCAGGGAACCTCCGACGTTCCGCGGATCAACATTCGAGGACCCGGAAACCTGGCTCGAAACGTATGAGAGGGTCGCTAAGTTTAACAGTTGGGACAGCGACGACAAGCTGCGGCATGTCTATTTCGCGTTGGAAGACGCCGCCAGGACGTGGTTCGAGAATCGGGAAGCCACCTTAACGACGTGGGACCTTTTCCGAAGCGGCTTCTTGCACACGTTTACAAGCGTCGTGCGAAAAGAGCGAGCCCAAGCTCTACTAGAAACCAGAGTGCAGCTGCCAAACGAGACGATCGCGATCTTCACGGAGGAGATGGCGCGTCTTTTCCGGCACGCCGACCCGGAAATGTCGGAGGAGAAAAAAGTTCGCTTCCTGATGCGCGGCGTCAAGCAAGACCTTTTCGCCGGACTTATTCGTAACCCGCCGAAGACTGTGGCTGAGTTTTCTGCAGAGGCATCGACGATCGAGAAAACTCTGGAGATGCGCACCCGGCAATATAACCGCCAGGGGCACACGCCGCAGTATGCCATCCAAGGACTGGGTTCCGACGACCTTCAAGAGACCATCAGGGCCATTGTGCGCGAAGAACTGCGCAAGGTCCTGCCTTCGTCGCAGCCTCAAGTAGCTTCGATCGCCGACATCGTGAAAGAAGAGTTGCACCGATCGCTTGGAGTTCCTGAGGTGCAACCACAAGTACCGCAGCCTCAGCCAGAAGCGATGACTTACGCCGCCGTCGCACGTCGTCAAGGTCCCCCTCCGCGACCGCGCCAGGGCCCTGCAACGCCCCAATTCCGTCGTCCGCCGCCGCCGCCAGTACGACCACCCGTCGTCCAGCGCACCTACGCGAGGAAGACGGACATTTGGCGCGCCCCCGACCACCGCCCGCTCTGCTACCACTGCGGCGAAGCCGGCCATGTTTACCGCCGATGCCCATACCGCGAGCTGGGATTGCGAGGCTTCGCCGTCAACGCGCAGCGCCCGAGGGAAGGTGAACGCCCTCGTGACATCGCCGACTACCTCGCCGCTACTCAGTGGAGCCCTCGACGACCGTTCCGTTCGCCGTCACCAGGCCGCTACCTGTCGCCACAGCGCCGACCATACACTGGCCCAGCCCGGGGCCGGTCCGTCAGCCCATATCCGGAAAACTAAAAGCAGCAACCGATGGAGGTGCGGTTGCTGTTCATCGAACTGACGAAGATCCTCCGCCGCCGACGAAGACGCCGAAAAGCCTATCTCGACGACATAACAACGACGGCACACCGCCGTCCCGACGAAGTCTGGCAGGAAAGAACACGCTGACGAATGACCACCTGACGACGCCACGTACCAACCACAGGTCAACGCGACGCAGCCGTGATCCGACGCCGAGGCCTAACTGTAACGCAAGACAAAGAACCACCGACCTCGACGTGCTTCTCGACGGCCACGCAGTCACCGCCTTAGTAGACACAGGAGGCGATTACTCTGTCATGAGTGGAACAATCGCAGCCCAATTGAAGAAAGTTAAGACTGCATGGGAAGGCCCGTTAATTCGGACCGCTGGAGGACACCTCATCACACCGAGTGGAATCTGCACGGCAAGAATTACCATTCATGACCGGACTTACCCTGCCACCTTCGTTATCCTGCAACAGTGTTCACGAGATGTCATTCTCGGCATGGACTTCCTGAATCAACATGGCGCAGTCATCGACCTGAAGTCGAAATCGATAACGCTGTCACAAGATCAAGCGATACCGCCGGAGAGCTGTCGTAGTCACCACGCCTTGAGTGTGCTCGAAGATCAAGTGAGCATCCCGCCGCGCTCCAGCATTATTATTTCCGTCGGCACTGAAACACCCGCTGACGTAGAAGGCCTCATCGAGGGCGACCAACATCTACTGCTCGACCGTGAAATTTGCGTCGCAAGAGGGATCGCTCAACTCCACGGAGGGCATGTGGAAGTTATGCTAACCAACTTCAGCCAAGAGTTCAAGCACATCAACAAGGGCACGACAATCGCATACATCGAGGAAATTTTGGAAACCAGCAATGCCTTTGTCCTCTCGGATTCAGCCGCATCTACCCCGATGAGCATTGTCCCCGAACGAGACTTCGATGTGAATCCAAGTCTTCCTATGAGTAAGCAGCAACAGATCAGAAGTCTTCTCCGACGATACAAAGACTGCTTTTCGACGTCATCGAGGATTCGACAAACACCAGTGTCAAAGCATCGCATAATAACCGAAGAGAGCGCTCGACCACTCCGCCAGAGCCCTTACCGAGTTTCGACGCGAGAACGTGAAGCTATTAGGCAACAAGTCGACGAAATGCTGCGCGACGACATCATCCAGCCGTCGAAAAGCCCGTGGGCCTCTCCTGTAGTCCTGGTAAAGAAAAAGGACGGAACCCTACGCTTCTGCGTCGATTATCGTCGACTGAACAAGATCACGAAGAAGGATGTGTACCCCCTTCCACGGATAGACGACGCATTGGATCGGCTCTGCAACGCTAAATACTTCTCGTCGATGGACCTCAAGTCTGGCTACTGGCAAATAGAAGTCGACGAGAGAGATCGCGAAAAGACTGCCTTCATCACGCCAGACGGCCTCTACGAGTTCAAGGTCATGCCATTCGGACTGTGCTCGGCGCCTGCAACGTTTCAGCGCGTCATGGACACGGTGTTAGCCGGACTGAAGTGGCAGACGTGCCTTGTTTACCTCGATGACGTCGTTGTCTTCGCCGGAAATTTCGACGATCACCTTAGGCGGCTTGCGACAGTTTTAGAAGCCATCAAGTCATCAGGGCTCACTCTGAAGCCGGAAAAGTGCCGCTTCGCTTACGATGAGCTTTTGTTCCTAGGCCACGTGATCAGCAAATCAGGAGTACGCCCCGACCCACAGAAGACAGCTGCCATCGCAAAGTTCCCGCAGCCAACCGACAAGAAGGCAGTGCGCAGATTCCTTGGCATGTGTGCCTACTATAGGCGCTTTGTCAAGGACTTCTCACGCATCGCGGAGCCGCTAACACATCTGACCAAATGTGATGTCGCGTTCAAGTGGGAAACGCCGCAGGCCAAGGCATTTCAAGAACTCAAACGACGCATGCAGTCGCCGCCGGTACTTGCACACTTCGACGAGGACGCCGATACCGAAATCCACACTGACGCCAGTAGCCTAGGCCTCGGTGCCGTCCTAGTCCAGAGGAAAGAAGGACTTGAAAGGGTGATATCGTATGCTAGCCGGTCGTTGTCAAAAGCGGAAAGCAACTATTCTACGACTGAAAAGGAATGCCTCGCCATCATTTGGGCTATAGCTAAATTCCGCCCTTACCTCTATGGCAGGCCATTCAAAGTCGTCAGTGACCATCATGCATTGTGTTGGCTAGCTAACTTAAAGGACCCTTCAGGACGGCTGGCGCGGTGGAGCCTCAGACTACAAGAATATGACGTCACGGTAATATACAAGTCCGGAAGAAAACACTCCGACGCCGACTGCTTATCGCGCGCCCCCATCGATCCCCCGCCGCAGGACGACGAGGACGATGACGCCTTCCTTGGGATAATAAGCGCGGAAGACTTCACTAAACAGCAACGAGCAGACCCGCAGCTAAAAGACCTCGTCGAGTATTTGGAAGGAAACACCGACGTTGTCCCTAGGGCATTTAAGCGCGGGTTGTCGTCGTTCACGCTGCAAAACAACCTGCTCGTGAAGAAGAACTTCTCACCAGTCCGCGCCAGCTACCTTCTTGTTGTACCGTCAGCGCTGCGTGCAGAAATACTGCACGCCTTACACGACGATCCAACCGCTGGGCACCTCGGATTCTCCCGGACGCTGTCGAGAATACAGGAAAGGTATTACTGGCCGCGTCTGACCGCCGACGTCGCGCGTTACGTCAAGACATGCCGAGACTGTCAACGACGCAAGACACCACCGACAAGGCCAGCAGGATTACTACAGCCGATCGAACCTCTTCGCCGACCATTCCAGCAGATTGGGATGGATTTGTTGGGGCCGTTTCCGATATCAACATCCGGGAATAAGTGGATCGTCGTGGCGACGGACTATCTCACCCGCTTTGCTGAAACTAAAGCTCTACCAAAAGGCAGCGCAGCCGAAGTGGCGAAATTTTTCGTCGAGAACATCCTGCTGCGACATGGTGCCCCAGAAGTCCTCATCACCGACAGAGGAACGGCTTTTACAGCAGAGCTCACGCAAGCCATTCTGCAGTACAGCCAGACAAGCCACAGGAGGACAACTGCCTACCATCCGCAGACGAATGGTCTCACGGAGCGCCTGAACAAGACCCTCGCCGACATGCTAGCAATGTACGTCGACGTCGAACACAAGACGTGGGACGCGGTCCTCCCGTACGTAACCTTTCCGTACAACACGGCGGTGCAAGAAACAACGCAGATCACGCCGTTTAAGCTGGTTTACGGCAGGAACCCGACGACGACGCTTGACGCCATGCTGCCGCACGTAAGTGACGAAGAGAATGTTGACGTCGCTAGCTACCTCCAGCGCGCCGAAGAAGCCCGACAGCTCGCCCGCCTGCGAATCAAGAGCCAGCAGAGGACCGACAGCCGACACTACAACCTCCGACGACGCTTTGTCGAGTACCAGCCCGGTGACCGTGTTTGGGTTTGGACCCCTATACGCCGACGAGGACTGAGCGAGAAGCTCTTGCGTCGCTATTTCGGACCGTACAAGATCATCCGACGTATTGGCGCACTGGACTATGAGGTCGTGCCAGAGGGCATTTCGCTGTCACAGCGGCGCCGCTCACGACCTGAAATTGTCCACGTTGTGCGACTCAAGCCGTACCACGAGCGTTGACGAACTTTGGGACTTCGCGTAACTGACCTTTGGACTTGATTTCTTTTCGTTGTTTTGTTAATTATGTTTAATAAGTGTCCTTTTGTGTTTCGCTCTCTTATATTTGTAGCATCGGGACGATGCTTTTTAAGAGGGGGGTATTGACACGTGTACTTATATTTATCGGGCCACCCCGTTTCGCCGCCTAACAAATCTTATCGCACAGCGCGGGACGCGCTTGCATGTACCGAAGTTTCTGGAAAGTTATCGATGCTTCTATCCGCAGTCTGTTGTCGCCGAGCCTTGTATTATCTGATTTCATCGCGTGACTCGAATGTTGTAGAACTTTGTGGAAGGCATGCGGGTCCCAACGATTACACTGTAAAATAATTTACACCCTTAAAAGCGAAAAAGAGTGTAAATGTGTCTATAACTCACACCTTTATGGTGTAATTTGTATAACCGACACCCTCAGGGTGTGAGTTATAGACACATTTACACCCTTTTTCGCTTTTAAGGGTGTAAATTATTTTACAGTGTAGTCTCGAACATTCGACGACTGTTGTATAAAAGCCGACGCGCTTGACCCGCTGATCAGATTTTCGACGATCGCCGAGCGTGTTCGCCGCTATCGTTGTGCTATAAGTGTAGCCTGTTTTGTGGGCACAGGTTCGCCCAATAAAAGTTTGTTTTGTCGTTCACAGTATTGCTACTGTGTTATTCAACGTCACCACCACGTGACAATACGCTTCTGGAACTGGAAGCGGCCTAATTATTCCGTGGCAATGGAAGCGTCGCTTGTAAACAAAAAGACCCCACTATAAAGGGACTGACAACCTGTTTTCATGGCACCCATTTCTTTAGTGTAATGGAAAGCTTATTGGTTAGAGTGTCTAATCATGAAATGGCAACGGGGAAACGCTGTGTAACATTTTTACAGCGAAGCTGTATATGGCTAGCCAATTCGTCCGTCCGTCTGTCGCCTGTACGGCAATAACTCCTCCGGCGCAACGCCATGCGCATGCGAAAAAAAAAAAAGAAGGGCTGAGAGGCGTGCGATTGGCTGCGCCAGTAGTGACGTCGTTGCTCTCCGTCGCAGCCGAGTGCGCGCGCAGCAGTTTTCCACCGGCTCCAAAATGAGTAGGCCATGCGTCATACGTACTCCTGAGGAGCAGGCAGCTTTCGATCAGCAACGCCGCGAGCAGAACCGGTAACGAGCTCGTCTACGCCGTGCCGATGCTGCAGCCCGGGCACAAGAACAGGCTCGTGCAGCCGAGCGCAAGCAGCAACTGCGTACCGAGGATCTTGCAGCCTACCAAGCCGTTGTTTAATGAACCGTCTGGATTAACCTAGTGATAAACACTGGGGCCGCACATTTCAGCTTCGCAGGTTAACCATCTGTAAGGAGAGCTTGGGCGGTGATTTTTTTTAATGAGAATTCGTCGATCATCAGTGGGGATGTCGTCGTTCACTGGAAGCATGCTGAAAACAATGATAAGTGAGCACGATAGCGATTATACGCCGGCATTATAGTAGAAGGCAGACGACAAGTGCGGCCGTAGCTAGCAACAAGTATTATTTTGTTTATCAAGGCGATGTTCCTGCGATTCATGTTTTACAAAGTGTTAAACTATTTCTACAATAATAGCTGCATGATTTCGTAGTTTCCCGCTTTGGTCATTAACCAGTCAAAGAGCGTTTTTTAGCCAAGCCAAGTTCTCGAAAGCGAAACGACGCTTCTACGCGTGATATGCAAATAAGCGTATTGCCGTAGCCACGCGTGTGCTAATATTGTAGTGCTGGTACCCATTTACGGCACAACCAGTCGATGGCATCTTGTATCTCACAGGGTGACTACAGAACTCTGGGTACTTAATTGGAAACTCGCGCGCGTACAACAGCATGTGCGCCGACATGCATTGTGGGACGCGAACGCCGCTCGTTAGCGTGGAATTTCTTTACTTCGTAATACTCACAGAATAACGCTGCAAGCGTCTAATAATATATTAACTGCAATTTTAAGCAATAAGTATGCTGTACTTAGTAACAGCCGACTTACGTACAGTAACCTCATACTACGTCCGGAGTATGACGTAATAGTTCTGCGGAAACCCGCAAGGTGGAGAGAAATAATTAATAAAGGGTCTGATTTTCCCTTTATTGATTTGATTTATTATTTTTTATTTACAGCATACTGCAGATCCTAAATGGGTCCTAGCAGGAGGAGCAAAACAGAGAATAACAATAACAACTGCAAAAAGCACAGCAAATTACATTGCAGTAAAGAACATATAAACAATAACACATAGCAGGAACAGAAAACAATAACTCTGCAACCGTCAATAAGTAATTTTGTCAAAGGCATCAATACTATTAGTAGATCAGTCGCGAGCAAATTCCATTGAGTTATTGTGCGCGGAAAGAAAGAGTATTTAAAAACATTGACTCTAGCGTTGTACGGTGTTAAGGATTCCGCGTGATGATTTCTTGTTAGGCGTGTTGTGGTGGACTTAATAAATGGACCAGGACTCATGGATTGTTTGTTATTTTTGATTAAGAAAAGTAACTTCAATCTTTGAATTTTTCTTCGCATTTCCAGTGTCTGTATGTTAATTACGTTGCGCCATGCGAGTGGTGGGGGAGTCAGTGTATAGAGCGGTATTTGTTAAAGATAAATCGAGCAGATTTTCTCTGGATCATTTCCAACGCCTCAATGTTATGTTTTGTGTAAGGGTCCCAGACGGTGCATGCGTACTCGAGTTTAGGTCTGATGATCGAGGTGTAGGCTAAGAGCTTTGCGCTAGTAGGGGCAGCTTTTAATTTGTGCCTGAGCAGGCAAAGTTTCTTAAAAGCTGACGTGCATATGTTTGATATATGTTTAATCCAACTAAGATTATTGGTTATAGTAACACCTAGGTAAGTGTATTCATTAACTTCCTCGAGCGGGTGAGATGGAAGGTTATATGAAAATGATAGGCTACTCTTTTTATTGGTAACTTTCATGAAGACTGTTTCGTCATTGTTAAGCTTCATATCCCATCGATTGCACCAATAATGAATGTTCCGAAGGTTAGAATTAAGGATGACTTGATCTTCAGAAGACCTAATATCATTAAACAATGCACAGTCGTCGGCAAAAAAACCTAATCTGCACTGGTTCATTAATCATATTGTAACGATGTTAGTAAAACAAGGATATTTATTAAAGGCGAACTTGTGCCCACAAGTAAACGTCACTGCGGTCGTGCAGGAATCCGCGGCAGTCGCGTTCTCCAACTGGGCTCAAACCGTCTTCCTCTTCTTCTCGCGTGACACTTCGTGCGCGTGCCGCATGCGAGCCGGGTCCAACTGGCTGCCCGTGCCACGAAGATCGCTTCCTGTTGTTGCTGAAGAACACCACTGTACGGCGTGCACAGTGCCCAATGCAAAGGGCGCGCAACTTGAATGTCACCAAGTTTGTCGTGGCATTATCCCCCTCCTTGCCGCATCGGCCCGATGCGTGAGAGGAAGTAGGGGTCCTGTGGGCTCTCACTTTTTTGTTTTTGTTGTTGTTGTTCATGACCTCTCCTGGTAGGGTTTCATGCGGACAACATGCACAACTTCCGTAGAGTTGCGCCGTCTTGGGCTCTCGTGTCCAGCGGATTTCACTTCGTAAGTGACGTCGCTTATACGACGAAGTATTTCGTAAGGGCCGAAGTATCGGCACAGAAGCTTTTCAGATAGTCCACGGCGTCGCACTGGGGTCCATACCCACACCTTGTCACCGGGCTGGTAATGAGCTTCACTACGGCGCTGGTTATACCGGCTGGAGTCGATGCGTTGTTGGCGGCGTATTCGGTACCTTGCCATCTGTCGTGCCTCCTCGGCTCGTTGCAAGAAATCATCTAGGTCAGATGAGTTATGGTTTTCATCTAACGGCAACATAGCATCCAAAGTTGTGGTTACTGCTCGGCCGAATACAAGTTCAAACGGGGTGACTCGTGTTGTTTCCTGAACGGCCGTATTATATGCGAAGGTGATGTATGGCAAAATTTCGTCCCACAGCCTATGTTCAACGTCGACATACATCGAAAGCATGTCGGTCAGTGTTCTGTTAAGGCGTTCAGTTAAACCGTTTGTCTGAGGGTGGTACGCCGTAGTTTTCCTATGATCAGTATGTGTCATTTGCAACAAGCATTTCATTAGGTCCGCAGTAAAGGCCGTTCCACGATCGGTAATAACAACTGCGGGAGCGCCATGCCTGAGCACGATATTGTGGACAAAGAATTTTGCAACTTCGACAGCCGTTGCATTGTACAGGGAATCAGTTTCTGCGTAACGGGTCAGATAGTCCGTGGCCACAACTATCCACTTTTTGCCTAAAGATGATGTTGGGAAGGGTCCAAGGAGGTCCATACCGACTTGTTGGAATGGGGCTTTTGGTGGCTCTATTGGCTGGAGGAGGCCGGCCGGTTTTACGGATGGAGTCTTGCGCCTTTGACACTCGCGACAAGTCTTGACGTAGTGCTGCACTGAGGCTAATAACTTGGGCCAGTAGTATTTCAGACGAATCCTAGCGACTGTACGGCTCACGCCCATGTGTCCAGACGTCGGCTCATCGTGACATGCATGCAAAACTTCTTCTCGCATAGATGTGGGTACGACAAGTAAAAACTTTGTCTCGCTGTTCTCGAAGTTTCTCTTGCAAAGGACACGTCCTCGCAGACAGAACGAGGATAGCCCCCTAGAGAAAATACGCGGCAGTTGAACGTCCAGTCCCTCCAGGCGCTGTATAAGTGGAAGCAATTCCGGGTCATCTCGTTGTTGTTGAGCGATTTGTGACGCGTCAACAATGCCAAGGAACGGGAAATCCTCTTCTTCTGACACAGTTGTCTCGACGGGTGCGCGTGACAAGCAGTCGGCATCGCTGTGTTTCCTCCCGGATCGGTATACGACAGTAATGTCATACTCTTGAAGCCTAAGGCTCCATCTTGCTAGTCGTCCGGATGGATCCTTGAGATTCGCCAGCCAGCAAAGCGAATGGTGATCGCTGACTGCTCTGAATGGTCTACCATAGAGGTAGGGCCGAAATTTACATATTGCCCAAATGACTGCAAGGCACTCTTTCTCGGTTGCGGAGTAGTTTGCCTCTGCTTTCGAGAGCTTACGGCTGGCATAAGCAATTACTTTCTCCTGGCCGTTATTCCACTGCACTAGTATGGCACCGAGGCCGACGTTACTCGCATCGGTATGAACTTCAGTGTCGGCTGTCTCATCAAAATGGGCAAGGATTGGAGAAGCTTGCAGGCGTTTTCTTAACTCGTCAAAGGCGTCTTGTTGTTCGCTTTTCCACATGAAAGGTTGATCATCTCTTGTCAGTATTGTAAGGGGCTCAGCAATGTTTGAAAAGTTTTCCACAAATCTTCTGTAGTATGCGCATAAACCCAAGAAACGTCGCACTGACTTTTTGTCTGTGGGTGTCGGGAACCTCGCAACAGCTGCTGTCTTTTCGGGATCTGGTCGGACGCCTTCAGCACTGATGACGTGTCCGAGAAACCGAAGTTCATCGAAGCCGAATTGACATTTTTCCGGCTTAATTGTCAAGTCTGCTGCGCGAATAGCTTCTAATACTAGTCGCAGGCGCTCTAGATGTTGGTCAAATGTGGTGGAAAATACGACCACATCATCCAAATACACTAAGCATGACTGCCATTTCAATCCTGCAAGCACAGAGTCCATCATTCGCTGGAACGTTGCGGGTGCGGAACAGAGGCCGAATGGAAGTGCTTTAAATTCGTAGAGGCCATCAGGGGTCACGAATGCTGTCTTTTCACGGTCCCGTTCATCCACCTCTATTTGCCAATATCCACTCTTGAGATCCAGGGAGGAGAAAAACTTTGCACATCGGAGCCGATCTAAGGTATCGTCGATACGCGGAAGGGGGTACACATCTCGCTTGGTTACGCTGTTCAGTTTACGGTAGTCGACGCAGAATCGAAGTGTGTTGTCTTTTTTCTTAACCAGCACTACCGGAGACGCCCATGGACTGCTGGAAGGCTGAATTACGTCATCTGAAAGCATCTCCTCTACTTGCTTCTTGATGATCTCCCTTTCTTTTGGTGACACTCGATACGGGTGCTGGCATACCGGTCTTGTGGCGTCCTCTGTTATGATTCTGTGCTTCGCAACAGACGTGCGCCGTACCTTCGAGGACGTGGAGAAGCAGTCAGAAAAATCCTTTATCAGGGCATATATCTGTTTCTTTTGGGCTTCAGGGAGTCTCGGGTTGACGGTAATTGATCTGTCGACACTGCAGGGTCCTGGCAGGGCAGTTGACGTAGTTAGGCTGCATAATTCGGTCGCTTCACAGAACTCGTGGAAATAGGCAATATCTGTTCCTTGTGCGATGTGTTGGAATTCATTACCCAAATTTGTAAGTGCGACATTTGCACGGCCATCGCTTAAGTGAACAAGGCCCCGAGCCACGCAAATACCTTTGTTGAAAAGGAGCTCTATGTTTCCATCCGCTATGCCTTCGCGGTCGGAAAATCTTTTATTCTCCACAAGAACCATTATACTGCAGCGTGGCGGCACAGTTACGTCATCGTCAACGACGCGCAGTGCAGCGAGACGACGCTCCTCCGATTCTTCCACAGGTATAGCTTGTTTTGTCGAGAAAGATACACTGGACCTACGTAGGTTAATTATGGCGCCGTTAGCTTGTAGAAAATCCATTCCCAATATAAGTTCCCGTGAACATTCTGGCAGAACAATAAAGTCAGAAACGTAAGTAAAGCCTTTTATCGTAAGTCTTGCGGTGCATCGGCCAAGGGGCGTAATAAGATGGCCGCCTGCCGTGCGGATCTGCGGACCAGTCCACTTCGTCACAACTTTTTTAAGGTGCTTCGCCATCTTGAAGCTTACTACCGAATAATCAGCGCCGGTGTCGACTAAGGCATTCAGCTCGCATCCGTCTATTATCAACCGTAAATCTGACGTAATCGTTTCGTTCCTGCACCTGTAGACTGGAATTATCTCGTCACCGCACTGGAATCGCGTTGGAGGATCTTCGTAACTCTGGTTATCAGCGGCCTCACCTCCACAGGTCGCTTGCTTCAGTTTTCCTGGTGTGGGCTTGGTGAACGACGCCTAGGCAATCTTGGAGACGCGCGTGGGCTAGGCGATCGGTAGCGCATGGGCGACGGTGATCGTGGTTGACGTTGGCGAGGAGTAACGGGGCTTTGGCGCGTCGACAGGTATTCTTCGATCTCCGCTGGCCGTTCACCGTTTCGGGGGCATGGTGCGCTTAAGGGAAAACCCCTTAACCCAACTTGACGGTACGGGCAGAACCTATACAGGTGACCCGCTTCTCCGCAGTGGAAACACAGAGGCCTGCGCTCGTGGTCACGCCAGACGTCACTTTTCCGGGGCCTTTGTTCCACAAAACGAGGTGCACTACGTGCTGAAGGCTGATAGGCAGCCGGTGGTTCCAGTAGACGAGGTGCACTGCGTACTGTCGACGGGTAGGGAACGGTCGTCGCAACTGCTCCACTACTGTGTACCGCGGGTTGCCTGAGTACGTCGGCGTACGTTGGGGTGCGCCGCGTCGGCTGTGGCTCACGCTCTGGATCCCGTATGACGTTCCTGAGTTCGTCCCGGACAACGTCGACGATAGATAGTGCAGCTGGAGCCTGAGGTATCTGCAACTTGTTGAGCTCTTCCCTGATCACTGACCGGACAAGCTCCCGCAGGGCTTCCAGGTCGTTTGGCAGGCCTCCAGGGAAGACATGGACAGGTGCGCAGCTTGCCTCACGGTTGTATTGCCGAGCCCGCTGTTCCAGCGTCTTTTCGATGGTCGTTGCTTCACATCTGAACTCGGCAACCGTGCGCGGTGGGTTGCGGACGAGAACTGCGAAGAGTACCTGCTTTACCCCACGCATGAGATGGCGCAGCTTCTTATCTTCACTCATGGTGGGATCAGCACGCTTGAACAGGCGGGACATGTCCTCGATGTACATCGCCACGCTCTCGTTTGCGAGCTGGTTCCTGGCTTGAAGTGCGATTTCAGCCTTTTCTTTACGATCCGTGCTGGCGTACGTTGCTAGCAGTTGTCGTCGAAATTCCTCCCAAGAGGTCAAAGAGGGTTCGTGGTTTTCATACCACGTTTTTGCGAAGTCTTCCAACGCGAAATATACGTTACGGAGCTTCTGTCTCTCATTCCATTCATTAAAGCTCGCCACTCTCTCGAACAGTTCCAACCAATCTTCCACGTCTTCGAACGAGTCACCATGGAATGTTGGCGGCTTGCGAGGTTGGCTTACGACTAGCTGTGCCGGTGTTACCTGGGTAGTCATTGTGGCGGCGTCCGTTGTGGGAGTTTCTCTTGGCAAGAAGAGAAGAGGGCCGAATTCGGGCGAGTCACCTCGAAGACGGCGGCTGGTCCGCTGGTGTACTCAGTTCCACGGGATGGACTCGCGGGTTGTCGGGGCTACGCTGACTTTCGTTCGTGGGGCTTCGACTCATACCCCGCACCTCCACCAGAAATGTAACGATGTTAGTAAAACAAGGATATTTATTAAAGGCGAACTTGTGCCCACAAGTAAACGTCACTGCGGTCGTGCAGGAATCCGCGGCAGTCGCGTTCTCCAACTGGGCTCAAACCGTCTTCCTCTTCTTCTCGCGTGACACCTCGTGCGCGTGCCGCATGCGAGCCGGGTCCAACTGGCTGCCCGTGCCACGAAGATCGCTTCCTGTTGTTGCTGAAGAACACCACTGTACGGCGTGCACAGTGCCCAATGCAAAGGGCGCGCAACTTGAATGTCACCAAGTTTGTCGTGGCAATATCAACAATGTCATTTATGTATATTAGGAAGAGTAATTGTCCCAGCACACTTCCCTGCTGTACGCTAGAAGTGACTGGGAAGTGGCTGGAAAAATGAGAATCAGTACTGACGAACTGTGTGCGGTTAGAAAGGTAAGCAGACACCCAGTTAATTATGAAAGAAGGAAGCCCAGTACATTCAAACTTACATATTATTTTGTCATGTGGAACAAGGTCAAACGCTTTCTTAAAATCTAGAAAAATAACGTCAATCTGCCCGGACCCGTTTAGCGTATCAGCAAAGCTATGAACTACAGATGTTAGTTGGGTGACTGTTGAAAGTCCCTTTCTAAATCCGGGTTGAAATGGAGATAGAATGTCTCTGTCACTTAGAAAGGTAGTTATATAAGTGGCTACAATGTGCTCAAGAAGTTTACAAGAAGAAGATGTAAACGATATTGGACGAAAATTTGTAACAAATGACGCGGTACCTTTCTTAAGTATTGGTACAATCCGCGCAACTCTCCAATCCGAAGGAACACTGCTAGTTGATAGGCTTGCACGGAAAATTATGACAAGAAATTTGGATATCATTTCACTATAACGCTGCAAGAACATATTTGGAATCCAGTCAGGACCAGGAGACACTTTTGTTTTCAAATTTAACAACATGGATAACACGCCTGCAGAACATACAATGCTTGGTTCGGGAGGACATGATGGAGCTGTTTGTCTTATTTGGGAGTTGGATTTCGAAAAAACACTGTAGAAATATGTATTAAAATGTTCATCAATGCTTGCTTCATCGGTGACAAGAACGTCATTGTGCATAATTTGGTCGATAGGCTTGTTTTTCTTGCACAAGTGTCTCCAAAACTTCTGCGGAGCGTTTTGAATAAAGCTCGGCAGCGTGTGTTCAAAGTAATGACGTTTTGATTGGCTCACAGCTTGACGCAGTGCAAGTCGTGCAGTTGCTATAGCGTTTCGGCAGACACGTGTACGCTTTAATCGCTTTAGTTTTTGTTTTAAATGCAAGACCCCACGCGTGATCCAGGGATTTCGTTTGTGCGTTTTCTTTTTTCTATAGGGAATAAAATGTTTTATGCAGTACGTGCAGATTTCTTTAAACTTATCCCATAGTATATGCACATCATTTCCTTTAAAATTGCTCAGGCATAGATCAAGGTAATCAAGCACGTTTTCGTCGCTGGCACGCGAAAAGTCTCTTACACAGACAGGCTTTGTAGGTGGAGAGTTGTTGGGATTTTGGATGCTGCAGGAAAAATACACCATATTGTGATCGGAGCGGCCGTTTCCCACCGAGACACGAAAATTTTCAATCGATCGGCTGATAAACACCAGGTCAAGTATGGAAGCACAAGTACCCTGGACACGCGTGGTTTGTGTAACTACCTGTTGAAGGTTATGTTGTATCATAATATCGAAAACGTAATGCGTGCCAGGGGCAGAACCAGAAACAGGACAATTCCAATCCAATCCAGGCAGGTTGAAATCGCCAGCAAGAATTATTTTGTCGTTAATGTACTTAGACATGTGATCATGCAGCCAAGTCGGGAAAAAACGTTTGTGATGAATCAGGTGTTCGGTAAACCGCAAATAAAAGCAAAGACCGGCCCCAGCAGCACAGTTTTAAAGAGACGCTCTCGTGATGAATAAGATGCGGTAAAACAAAAGCTTGGATACCCTGCTTCACCAACACAGCTACACCACCACCCCTTGATTGTCTGTCACAACGAAACGCGTTATACAACGGAGGAAAAACTTCGTCATTTATTTCATTTTTGAGCCAAGTTTCGGTGATTACCACAATATTCGGATTATAATCTAAGATTAGAGCTTCAAGTTGGTCGCTTTTATTAGCTATACTACGGGCATTAAGGTTCAGTAGGCGTAGCTCCTTATCGCTGGAAGCCTGACGTCACTCACTGCCTGAACTGGACTGACGTCGGGGCAGTTTGACCCTCGCACACGTGGCGTCGTCCCAAGCGTAAATTTCACTGTCCACTTTCAGCTTATCGTTTATCAGCATTATTTTCCTTCCGTCTTTTTTCTCCCGCTTGGCACTAGCCCAAAGAAGCTTTCTTTTGCCAAGTGTCCCGCGTGTGTAATCGTGTTGAACCGATAAGCTCGTTCCTTTAAGTTTGTAAGCGTTTTTCATAATTTCCTGTTTTTCATTGCAGTTTTGGAAGAATATTATAACTGGTCTTTGCTTTCGAGGTTTTCCAACTCGGTGAATTATTCCAATTGATTCGCAGGTGATGCTAAGTTTTTCAGTAAATGTATCCATAACTTTTTGTTTTCGTTCCAACGCAGTTTCACTCGCGTCATCGGACAAACCGAAAACATCAAGTTCGAGCGTCTGCTTCTGTCCTCTAAACTGACGACATTCGCCTGAAGTGTATTGAATGTTTCTGCAATGCCCTCTATTCTTGCTACACGGCTTTACAAGTCGGCAAACTTCGAGGTGAAATCAGACATCACTTTTTCCATGTTTACCTGCGTTGTACCCGAAGAGCTGCAACCTCGTCTGTATGTTTATTCTGGTCAGCCAGCAACTGCCTCAGCAGATCTTTTGTACTGGGGTCTCCCGTATTCGGACCGGGATTCAACTCTACGTCTCCGCAGAGCATGAGCTTGCAGACGCTAAACACTTCACAAACAATAGAAATGCACTGTCGTGGGCACGGCAGAACCAAGAGACAGCGGGAATCGCTCACAATTGTGGAGTAATAATCACTGACCTGCGTGAAGCAGAGGAAACGCGTGTTAGGCCACATGCCTATGCTCGGTCCGCCGTGCCCACTGAATTACATCCGGAGTACCAAGATTTCACCGCCAGGCCGCACCATTCACCAGCTTTTGAGACTTTCTTTGTCCATTTATATTTCCTACATAAGTGGCGAACAGTGTACGGAATTCTGTCGCTATAAATCATGGTCATTTCATTTCCATCAACATCTCACAACACATTTTGGCCAGTTGTCAGTCTACTATAACTTAATTGGGTAGCAAATGCCACTATGTACCGGTACCATTAATATATTTGGTTCATATAAATTGACCACCTCGCTTTGCATTGTAAATGCAACTTCTGGGGCGCTGTAACGTAAAGCTATTCTAAACTTTTCTATTCCAATTCTGCAATCAGCGCTCGACGATTGGTCAAAAAATGTTCGACCCCCCTCCCCCCCCCCCTTCGCCTGTCTCTTTCGCGACGTCACGAAAACCCCGAAAGCGCCCCATCTGATGTGATGTGTGCACACTGATTATGTATGATTAGACCGAACGAAACAAAAATAATTATTTCTCATTCGACGCCTTTTCCGCCATGATACTCTGCCATTGAAACGTTCTCGGGCTGCGCCCACTTCGCCTGTCTGTCACGCAACGTCACAAAACCACGAAAACTCATATATCGTCAGAGTGACGTGTACGCGTTAAAGACGTATTAATATGCCGAACAAAAGGGAATTCTTTTCTGAATAGCCGGAGGCTGCCCCTTTCCGAAAGGAATAGAAGATGGCTGCCAACCGACTGCTCTGGCACTAGCTATACTGCATGGAGCAGCCGCGGAGCATGATTTGCGTATAATAAACATCTTTCCATGGCACTATAACGTTATCTAGCCCATTCGGCACGTATGCGACGTCACTTTGCAAAGTCTTCTTTGCTGAGGATCCGTTTTGGCGTCATTTTTAACGTTCCGTTGCACGCCCTCGCGATTTTCGACCAGTCACTGCAACCTAAGAGGAATAGCGGATCAATCATAGACGCTAGCACCTCCCTCTTTAGCCGGTTATCTATATACTTTGACTGTGCTCGCTCGGCCCCGTTGAATCCCTCTCCACTTGAGCGTGCTCCTCGCCTCTTATCAGCCAATTCGATAACAAAATCTGCTCAGTGTAGGCAATGCTGTTCGCTTTGAAGGCAAAAAAAAAAGGTTACCTCCTATAAACGAGTAGCACGTTTGATTGGGCTGTACAAACAACGCTGGTGGTTACCGCCCGATGCTTGCGTCGGTGGTTACGTAAATTGGACGTCAGGAGATTGGAATAAAAACAGATAGGAAAAGGTTTACGTTATAGGGCCCCTGGCGCCGTCACTAACTGTCCTCGCCATAATCTTGGTGGACTTTGTGATAAGCAGCCACAAGCTTTTGCTTAGTAACTGACGCGACCTTTTTTCTAAGAGCAGAACGCCAAAGCCACTGAGCCTTCGCCGGCGGGAGACATACCAGTAAACGAGAAACTTCTCACAAGGACTGCAATGACGGCTGTAAAAAATGCCCGTGGCCGTATTTTGTAACAATCCAGTCCCCCGCCGTCTGTCCTTCGTCATTGGCTGGTGCCCGTCGACGCTCTGCCGTTATCGCCGCCATCGGTCACTTGGGGCGACGGATGATATGAACAGACTAACGAAAAAGGACACGGATTCTTACGCAATATTGTCCTTGGCCCGTATTTCGGAACAATCCATTTCATTTTCCGTTGTCATTTTCTTATCATCCGTCGCGCCGAATGGATCATCACGATGACCTTCGCAGCCTATGACGAAGGGCGAAAAGAATGGAAAAATGAAAGTATTTGTCATAGAATTGAGCTCCAGCTCAGCAATTTAAGGCCGCTAATCTGGCATAAACAATTATGCCTTAAAAACGAGAGAGAGAGAGAGAGAGAGAGAGAGAGAGAGAGAGAGAGAGAGAGAAAGCAAATAACATTCGGCGATGCTTATCCTGTCTTTAGGAAGATATCGACAAACTCTACCTTTTACCGCCGTCGGAGATACGGCGCGTTTATCAACTTTTTATTCTTTTCGTTTGCAAGAATGCAACGGCCAGCAAGTCCTGCAGGCTGTCACAGCTCTCTGCGTTGACCACGTCAGCTCGTCAGCGTCCTATTCACTTTCTTGCCGCCATTGAAGAGTATACGATAACGAGAGGCTCGAAGGGACGTGTTTATCGGAGGGGGACTTATCGCCTCCTCAAGCGTCGCGCGCATGCACGAAGTTGGGCTCCTCATATGCCCTTACAAGGCGCAACAACCAGTGGGACTTTTACGAACGACGTTGTCGCGCGTTTAGGAAAGGGAAAATGCCGCGGACGGCCCGCTCATTGCACCCAACCGTCGCGAAGCTATAGCGCTTGATAAATTTCGAACAAATGTATGAATCTATCCATAAATTTACCTACAAAAGCCGAACAGGACATGTACCGCGCAAATATGCCCGATGTAACGCCGAGCTGGACATGTCCGGTTAGTTGGAACTGCGCACTTAGTTGGTGTCAATAACGGGAGATGTCCTGCGCAAAAATTAAGATATGTTAATTTGGTCACGCTCACTACAGTCTCCCAATAGGCAACGCAACATTCTTTATACAGTGAAACTTTTTCTGCATTCAGTACGCCCTGAAGCACCTTTGATAATTGATTTTGTAATTTCTTGGTGCACGTTCTGCAGCTGAATAAAAGCAGAACACGTTCTTAGGCCGAGCGAAACATGCCACGATACGATCAGTAAAAGCAAATCTTGTGCAGTTTAGAGGGATGTAGCACGTTGTGACAATAGTGCTGTAGCAAACCGACGCGGCTCATCTACATGTCTCTTTTTATGACAGCGTAGCTTGGTTATATCCGTCATTTTAAGTGCGAAGCATTTCTTGGCGAATATTTGCCACTCTGACAGCATCTATCTAGCCGCCTACGTCTTGGTGCTCTCATGGTCGTTTAGTTAACTTGGTATGTGCCAAAATTGGCATAGTATGACAAGAGTGTATGACGAACATAAATGATAGGTCATGACATGAATGTCCTGACATGCGTGTCACGTAGGTCATGAAACAGCCGCCTACGTCTTGATGCTCTCATAGTCGTTTAGTTAACTTGGCATGTGCCAAAATTGGCATAGTATGACAAGTGTGTATGACGAACATAAATGATAGGTCACGACATGGATGTCCTGACATGCGTGTCATGTAGGTCATAAAACAGCCGCCTACGTATTGGTGCTCTCATGGTCGTTTCATTAACTTGGTAGGCACACTGCTTCGCATAACATCGATTGGCGCAGGACGTGGAATCTGCGGGATTTTTTTTCTTTTTATTCTCTTCACTCGCTATATGCCCACTTCACCTTTCATAGGCCGGCGCTCTCACTCATGAGTACTCGCTCATTTCAAACGCGTGAGTGTCAACGTGAGTGAACATGAGTGAACCCCTTTTGTATACATGTTTAAATAAATATCCTGTTCTTCACTCACTACTGTTTTTCTGTCTATGTTTATAGAGCAGGAGAGCGTTGTACCACTCCTGGTTGCAGTTGCCAGCTAGCTTTGTCTCTCTTTTCTATTTGTGATTGTTTTTCTGTACAGAAGAGAGAGAGAAAGGTAGGAGAGGAAAGACAGGGAGGTCAACCAGACAAGCGTCCAGTTTTCTATTCTAGACTGGGGGTAAGGGAAAGGGGTAATAGAAAGAGGAAATCACTGCGTTTACCTGGGAGGATGCACAGGAACACTATAAGCGGCCTCTCAGGCCAGTGCGCTTCAAGTACTCCCCTAGCACATGATTCGCTTTTTGTGCCAGTGACGGATGTGGCCGCGGTCCGAGTATTTTTGACTTAGAGAATGGTCTTGAGTCCAGACGGTTTAAAGTTGTCCGGAGAGAGAGACGTTGGATGTCGTAGCGAGGGAAGATACACAGTAGGTGCTCGATTGTTTCCTCGCGCCTACAGGAGTCGCACGTCGGGCTATCGGTGATTCCTATGTCATAGAAGTGAGCGTTCGTAACCGCCACTCCCAGCCTCAAGCGGCACAGCAGCGTGGCTTCGCCGCGGGAAATGCTGCATGGCTATCATAGCTGTAGCCAAAAGTCCAGCTTATGCAGTCGGCAATTGAAGGCACTGGAAGAACTCCAGAAAACTTGTGTCTTCTTGCGTGCAAGCAGACGAAGTTTCGTGGCAGCGTCTGTCCTCGCTGAATGCATTGGGTGCGTCTGGGTGTCTTCGTGGGCGGACCGCGCAGTCCCTTCAGCAAAGTCGTTGCCGACGATGCCACTGTGAGCAGGAATCCACTGAAATATTATGTTGTGCCCTTTTTCCGAAGTATGATGGTGTATTTCTACACCATCATACTACGTCTACCAACATAACTAGGTCTACGGCGGCTCTTGCAGCCCTGGGTCAAATGGGTCATACACTGGGACTCTAAAGCAGCTCTTCACAGTCTCAAGTCAGCCTTACATCACAGGACATACGGGCAGATGACATCCGACATTAGGGAAAATGTACACAAACCTAACAATAATCGTCTAACAGGAAAGTTCGGCAACGTATACGTCGTCAGCGTCGTGTTCACATATCCGTCGGAGATCGGGGGAGTGAATCATGTCACGAATAACGATGTGTTACAGAAAGTATTATGCAGTTCAGCATCGTGGAACACGTTTCTCCTACTTCCATTTTACTTCCACCTTTAATGTAATACACCACCTATTTTTTTCTGTTTTTTTTTTGTACTGACTTCTTTTTTTTTTTAAATAGCCTTTGACAGATTGTGCTGTTCCGGCTTTTCCTGTAGATTTCTGGGAGACACGGGAACTGCCTGGATGAGAAATCACGATGTCCTAGGAGCAAATCGTTTTAATCCCTAATTAATTTCCTAATTATTTACTATACATCACATATAACGATAGCGAAATAGAAGTCGAGCAGTATAGTTGAAGTTATGCCTGCTTACTGGAAACCTTAAGACTAGCACCACTTTCGAGATATCCATCCGTAAATGTGCAGCGAAATTACATCTACGTTTCCAGTTATAACACACTCACAAAAGTGTCCCTCTAGTCATTCAAAACGATCTTAACCGTAACTGCACTGCATTTCTTAGCAGGTATTGTGGAGGAATATCTCCAAAGTGGCGGCTAGCTGGACATGACTTCACAACTGCGCGGCTTCAATTTCAGAATTGCAACATGTCCCCTAAATTGAATAATTATAAGTCTAATTAGTGAACCTAATTAATTAGTTATCTGGACATTACCGCCACTTCAAGTAATCCAACTTAGGCCGAATTACGCGGCATAATTCACGCAAGTTCTTAAAATTTGCGTGAACTAAGAAAATAATAATAAAGCATGAGATACATGTAGTGTTTTTAGATGTCAGCGGTGCGCACGACAACGTGAAAAGGGACACTTTATGAAGCATCCTTAGAGATGAAGGCCTTGGTACATACTATATAGAGTCATTAAAGAACAAATCTTATGCGTTTTATAACTTCACCGCAATACGGTTGTGTAATGCGATGAAACATACATTTTGCGGTGAACGCAAGTGACAATTTGCGCAAGCAATGTGCAAACAACGTGTCGTTATTTAATATACTTTGGCAGTACCTCCGGGACAGTGAAGTTGGAAGCCGGCTCGAGTGTGCTCTCAAAGACCCGCTGGTTGCAGCTCCAATCGCCCCGATGCCCCTTGTGTGCCCTCCTGCGCCGCCCGCTTCATTATAATCTGACATGTTCTCATCAGGCTCTAATTAGTTTCACATGCTTTAGTAAGGTTCACCGAAATGCATAAACATATCGCGGTGAAGCTTACTGGAGCACATCTGTCATTATGGAACGCATATAAAATCCTTGCCAGCAAATAAACCAGAATAATACAGTTAAGGTACCGTTAGAAGGACTCACTAATTGAGACGACCTTCAGAAAAGTATGTGCAACTGTTTCCCATTGTCACCCACTCCTCTCTTTGATATATATATGAGAGCATGGTTCCAAGGAGGCGTTATAGGGAAAAGTTAGTTCGGTTATAAGCTTCCATATATACAAATGATACGATGTCGTGGTAGTGATTCGTTCTCTGAGTTTAAGATTCGTGGATGACATTGTCTTGTTAGCTGACGGTCAGAGAGATAATCTGCTTCTCGCAGATATACGTGGAGAGGAGAGCGTGCAGTCCTAGTATGTGCGTTTAGTATAAAGAAATTTGACTTTATTGTGCCTAATTGTGACTTTCTTGTGATTAGTCAGTCACAACACAAGGAAGTATATCGTGAAAATGGTTCCCTGTGAGAATGCTGCTTTTCTTTCCCCACATTTCGATCTCGGAATTTGTCCTTTTCCTGCGTTCCTATGGTCTAGAGATAGAACAACAAATCATCTCCTTTCCGGGCCGTATACACAACTTAGAAAAGTGATACATTGCCAGTTGAGAGCGCATAATCAGGTATCGTTGAGCATGCAAAAGAACGCGCAAGCTTGTGTAGCGTGGGTGACACTGCAGGCGTTGCGCCACCTGCATCGTCCACTTGCAGCTCCTTTTCTGCGAAGCGGTGGGGCGTTTGAGCTACGCTTAGGATGAAGGTGATGCCAAGATTCTGGTGGGCACGCTGGCACTCGAGCCAGAAGGTAGACCTGCATGAGCCAAAATAAACCTTGTGTAAACGAAAACACCGCAGTGCACCGCTTGCGAGTACATCCCCAAATCTTGCGTCTGCTTGGCGCATGCAATTGCATTCAGTGGCAGCAAATCTCCAATAGAGTCGCGGGACAGTGAGGATGCCTGGCTGCTTTGGGGTTAACTACAAACTTAGACACGTTGCCTGTTGTTATGGAAACAGTTAGTGGGATATTTTAATGTCATGACACTGTGCCTGCCCCGGAATGAGCGCTTCGCGCAGCATGTTGTTGTATCTGACTGTTCATCACAGCCAAAACATGACGACACCAGCCGCGGTCAATAGGCGCAGACGTTGTTGGAACAGAGCCGAAGAACCTACTTGCAAAATACGCTTCTAAAAACCGCGCCGCTCACACACACTTATTTGTTCTGCCGCTGAGCTTCGGGCGCCTCATGCCTCGATGCAACGATATATAAGTGCCTGTGTCGCTCTTTCATTATCATTGCTCGTGATACTGTTCTCGCCGTCGTTCTTACTTGAGGCGTATGTACTTACACTCATTCAACTGATGTAAGCTGTAATGGAGTCATGGCATAGGAAAAGGCATGCAGACGTGCAAAATACGGTCACAAGAAGAAGGAGAACAAAACAAGTGCATGCTGTGTCCGGGTTTTGCATGCCTGCATTTATGTACAGTGGATTCTATATACCAACTTCATCTGCTTTCTGTCTATATCTAAGCTTGCAATGAACTATTTACTTGGCAAGCGACGCCCCCAGAGTGACGATGGAAAACACAGCCACGTTGACAGATCTGTGACGGGGCTGCGTTGGAAGTGTCTTGCGCCTTTCGGTCTTCATTCGCAGTTCGTTGAAATGGACTAACAAAGGCATTTTCGGTTCCGGCAATGAATCATACTGACACTACGAAAAATCGAACTCTACCAAGGGCGAGGCGCCACGTACGCGTTTCAACCACGGCAAACACGAAAGCCTGTTTTCCACCTACGCGTTAGCGTGTTGCGTCCGCTTGTTTGTTTGTTGACTGCGGATCAGGTCAGGCCGTTGTGCACCTGGCGCCGACGGCGGTGGGCTGAGATGCGCTGTTTGCGGTTGTCAGAAAGGTGGAGGGCACATAAAAGTTCATTTGTAGGATCATGAAGTACGCTGCAGGCCAGCTGCCGGCAATTATTATGTCTGTGGAGTTCTCTGAAAAATATAATGTAAGAAAGTTACGACGAAGGTACCAGTTCTGCGTACAAAGTGCACTGAGAAAGAAAAGGAGATGAAACATCGCCAGTACAAAGGACGAAATTACATAAACGCCGCGTCTCGTTTCGTTTGTCCTACATGTACAAACACTCTGACTGATACCGTGTCATTCGGACAGCGCCTATAGACGACATACTGGCACCGCTGCTGTCAGTCATCACGGAACGCACTGGTGCTGGTACATACAACATGCCACGATCATCACAGGATCGAGTTCAAGCATATATGTTGCGACATGCCGACATTCGTCGATACGGCGTTCTTTTTACAGCGAAGCTGTATATGGCTAGGATTCCGTGCATTTTTGTTATTCGTGAACAAAAACTGTCATCATCAATGGCTCATACCTCCCCTAAGCATTCATGCTCCCGTAAGCACGCAAAAAATACAATGGCTCATTGCCCCGTAAGACAGAGGCTACAAACCATCAGCAAAGTGAAGCGAACAGTGCTTAACTCCTTTCTAATCATGCATACAACGTGCAGAACAGCATGTCGAAAGCTGTCATCATCAATGGCTCATACCCCTGTGAGCAATGGCTCATATCCCCCGTAAGCAAGCAAAAAATGCAACGACTCATAGTCCCGTAAGGTTCATGGCTACTCACTTTGCATGAATTAGCTGCGATGACACTACCCCTGCTGTCGTTGTCGGTGATTTCAATGTGGATGTGTCGGTACCGAAAAGGGAGCAGTTTACGGGTTCCGTGTTGCAGACATATCCCTTGCGATGCCACACCGATCCGGCCCAACCGACCACCCAGCGGCGTACGTGCATCGATTTGACACTATCAAAGAATGTGATTGGAGATGCGAGTGAAATAATGACCACCGATTAAGACAACAAATGTGTGTGCGTACCTTTCGTCACGATGACACCCATCAAGACAATAAATGAGGTTGTACCTCTGTTCAAAATTATGTGTCACCTCCGTGTCGTGTGCTAAACAGCTTCGCTGGTCAACCACCTTCACAGAGCGGAATAGCTCATGATTTTCTTTAAAGATCATTTCTGCCGTGGTTGCAGGACGGCAGTTATTCCTGGTCTGGACTTTTTTAAAATTTACGGTTGAATTTGTTTCTTGATTTTTTTTTTTCACGTAGTGACAGTCAATTAGACGAAAGCGCGATGCATCTGTATTGTGCACAATCATCGGGACGGGTCCATCTGCGCCTCCAAGTGTGCGCTTCACCAGGGTTGGCCTATATTCCTTTATCCTGGTGAACGTGCGCTGTAAGCTATATAAGCCCAGTATGCCGAGGTCTAGCGTTAGCGCCACAAGAGCAATATAAGACCAACGAGCAGCACCAAGAACCAAGAACACAGCTGGAAATTGTCACAGGAGATCCAGCCCAACGAGCGCGAGGTGCAGATCGCGGTGAGAAGGCTCGAGCTTACCGAGAGCAATAAATGGAGGCGAAAATGCACAAAACAAGGACATATTTACACAGAAAGACATGCGCATATATATATGTATATATTACGAACCGCACAACGACGGTGCGATGCAACAGTGGTGAAGGAGGAAGACGCGAAGTTTTGGAATGAACAGAACCACCACGACCGCCATGACTCCTGCGTTACACGAACCGCACAATAGTATACAGTACGGTGCAATAGTGGAGAAAGAGGTAGACAAAGAAAAAAGGCAGTGTGCGCGCGACCATGTTTGTCTCCGTCCGCAACCACACACGCACGCCCACACGCACACACACACACACACACACACGCACACACGCACACACACACACACACACACACGCACACACACACACACACACACACACACACACACACACACACACACACACACACACACGCACGCACACACAGAGAGAGAGAGAACAACGTGACGCATGGACTCATGCCCACTTCATCGCGGCGATCCTCTGCTTATCAGGGCGATCGCTATGACGAGTAGTGGCTACTCGAACGACGTGCAACGGGGAAACGCTCTCACGTATGAGCTTTGCGAATACGGGCCCCCTTATATTCACATTGGCCTGCTGGAGGTTACATTGGCGGCTTTCGGCCACGCTCTCCGGACGCGAAATATCGGCCGGCGACAAGCGCGTGCCCGCGTGCGCATAATAACGCTGGCGACGCTGGTAAAGCGCCGCGCGTGACGCCGCTTTACCGGCGGCGCCCAGTCACATCCGCGTGACGAGAAGCGTTATTACCGGCGCCGCGATTGCATCCGCGTCGTCGAGTGGCCGTGCATATGCAGCTTCCTTCGCCATTAACTCGGCCTGTTTTTCGCTGGCTCATATTAACTTCGCGGCGGCGGCGCCGTCCAGTCTGGCGTGCGCTGGCGCGCGTGTTGTCGAGCAGCGAGGCACGGCTGCCCCGTCGCGTTACTTCACGGCGCCGTCGCTCGGCCGTGGCAGTTCCCCCGGCATGTCGCAACTCGGCCCGCGATCGCGCTTCGTTCAAGAAGAAGCCCGAGGGCCTTGCGCCCACTTGGCACTTCGTCAACGCGGCGTCGAGTATTTTGGACGGGTCGCGGCCCGAGTTCCACGTCAGCGCAGCCTTGGCCATCCGGCCCGGGTTTCCCGAACGCCGCTTGTAAACAACGATGATGCCGCCAAGACAGACATTCCCAACCTGCGGGCGGCGTTGTTTGCGCGCGCTGTGTCGAAAGCTTTCTTCCCCGTTCCTTCTTTTTTTCCTGTCTTTTTTCTGTATTCATTTCTCCGCGACTGCAACGGCGGCTCCGGTGCATGTTTCAACACACGCGTTCGGCACGCTCGTGAGGGTGGTGCCAGTCATTCCCGCTTGGTTTGGTTCAAGAACGACAATGGAGCCATGTGTTTGCGGCTGAATAAGCAGCTCCCCGAAGGCACCGAAGCGAGAAATATATTAATTACTCTAAATATTATAGTATACTGAGATCGTGAGTGGAACCAAAAAGAACATGTACTTCTTTCCAATGACAAAACTACAATGAAAATATATCGGTGAGATGGTAGACGTCGATTTCTATTAATTTGACTGAGGCTATTCGCTCTCTTTAATCGCGTCAAAACGTAGTTACATAATCATGCTTTTCGGAGGTCGGTATTAGGCGCATTATTGGTCTCCGACAGCGGTCTCCGTTGATTATATTACGTGCAAACTGGAACACTTGTTGTGTCATTGTTGATTCGCAATTCTCGCTGAAATCACTCCGTTTTCAGACCCTTTATTTTCTGCGTTGAAAGACTAGTCACTGACAACCTGTATTTGCCACATGGTTATCGCCATATTTTGAATGACCTTGGTTGACTTTGCGTCGATCGTTTATGACAAAAGGGAGTATCTCCACCAAAAATCTCGAAAATGGCTCGCAGCTCGCAGCTTGATCAATTTGTGCTTATATGTCATCAAATTTGTGCTTGATATTGTTATACCTACACTTACATTTATATTTTATATGTGTCTGTCCTGCACAAAAGTTTATTCGGAAATATGCAGCGCGCTGAAATTAGCGTCGTGTTCAATTCGGAAAACAAAAATGTTTTTCTTTTTTTTATTTGCTTGCCAAACTATATGTTGCCCATTATTACAGAAGGACTGTAAAAGTTTGAATGTCAGATAATCACATTGTTCTCTGACAAGCATTAATTACTTCCGCAAAAACACTTGGCCAATTGAAAGGAAGCTTTAGCTCAGCTGCCCTATCTGAATACATGTAAAAGGAGAATTCATTTTTCTCGGCAACCACTGCACCAAATTTTAGGAGGTTGGTTGCATTTAAAAAAATACTTAACATCTAGTGACTGTTGGTTTAGGATTTTTAATTTAGGTTGTCAATTTTTTATTAAAAATTGGCCAATATCAAAATTTTTAAGCAAATGAAACTATCAAGTTTACAACTCTGTGACTCGGCAATGAAAAATGATATCGCAATTCTGCGAATTGCCTATCTCATAGTACATTTAAAGCGGACAAAGTTGATGTTATGCATGAATCTCAACAAAATTAGTAATATTGAAATACAGCTTTTGCAGAACCCTTGTAACAACGTGACAAATTCACGCAGGATATAAATCGACATATCGAATTTCTCCGCTTTGAATGATCTAATGGGTGGCGTTTATAGAATCCCGATATATATTTTTGATGCAGAGCTATTACTTTGGAAACGTTGTGATTCCATTTTTTTTAGAACTATTGAATTTTTGAAAATTCGTTTTACAAATTGAGGCCATAAATCGAAATTCCGCTTCTAACAGTCACTAGAATTTACCTTGATCTCTCAAATGCAACAAATTTCATTAAAGTCGGTCCAGGGGTTACCTCAGAAAAGCGTTTTTGCGTTTTGCGCGTATTTGAATAGGCCACGTCAGAGTTGTGCCCGAGCTAAAGCTTGCTCTTAAGAGGACTCTAGTAGAGCAAGACATTTTAAAGCAATTACGACTGGTAAAACGTTTATTTTTAAACACTATATACGTTCATTTAGCGGGAAAATATGTTGATTATTAGCCGAGAAAAATAACAGCCTTACATTCCTTTCTTAAATTTCGCACTCCAACTCGACGCTCAGTGTGGCGTCACGAATTTCAAAGTATCTTCTCCCACTTGGTCGAGTAGAGACAATTCTCAAACCTAGCTGCGTTGAGCCTTTTGAATACAATGTTAAGATAAAAACAGGCCCGAATAGAAGCTGTCAAAATGCATAAGGTCAGGGCGAGCGGTGCGGTGACATCAGGACGGTATCGCCGTCGTTTCTGCGCTAGCCTTCAACGTCGCCTCTCGCGGTGTGAGTGAGTTATTTTTTACGCCATATACTGCAGCTTCAGCAACAACTTCCATTGCTTGAAACCAAACGCGTGTAGCTCTCTCAGGACACACATTCGTCAGCGATTCATCAGCGTCACTTGAGGCTTCCCTGCCAGCACAGGGACCTCGGACGACGCTGTAGCGACCGATAACCACTCGTCGAGGCGCCTATACCATCAGGCTCAAACTTCTTAATCTCCCCTATGCCTTCGACAGCCTTAACCTCGATATTCCTGAAATTAGGAAGAAGGCTGATCACTCGTCACTGGACCTGAAGAAAATGGCGCTGCTCATTGCAAACGAGCGGAGACCGCAAGCATATTTAAACCAGCTGTTATGCTTCACGTAACAGCTCAACGGCTGTGGTTGTCATTCCAGTGAAACAGGCCACAGTCAACCTCGAGGTGGCACGCATGACATCCAGAACGATACAACTTGCATCCTTCCGTCGCGCTGTGAACTATGGCACCGATGAACAAGAATGTAAAGGTCTCTAAAGCAGCTCTCAATGAGAGAGAGGAAGCTTAAGAAGTAAAGACTGGGAGGTTAACTATAGACTTTGTCCAGTTTGCTACCCTAGACGTGGGAAGGGGCACGGAGGAGTGAGAGAGAAGACATGAGTCTATAGATCATTCATACGCACTAAGCAAGGTGCGGCTTATCTACAGTCGACACTCAAGTCCGTCGCCTTCATGTACTGCAGATGCATTCATGTGGATTTCTGGGCTGATAAGCTGTGAGGCCAGGCTCTCCAAAAAAACCTTTGCTTCTCTAAAATGCCGATCACACAGTCTATCAAGGCACACTGGAGAGTCTGGCATTGTTTGTCGAAGCGGTAACAGTGGCACAGGAGATGATCGATGGTCTCTACACATCTGCACTTAGCGCACATGGGTGAGTCAGCCATTCCAATGCGACTATAACTGTATGAGTCAGTGAACGCTACTGCGATCCACAGCCGACACATCAGTGTTCCGTTACGTTGTGAAATATTTGTTGGCAAACGCAGTTCTAATGATGGATCGACGCTGTATAAGCGATAGTTGGAGTTCTGCGTAATATTACAATGACGCCCGAGATGGCCAAGCTCTCTTGCAGCGTCTACTCTTGGTAAATGTATGTAAGGAGCGCCGGCTCTCCAGCGTGGGTACATCGGGCAGCTTCATCGGCGAAGTGGCTACCAAATGCCCCGGCAGCCACTGAAATAATAAATCATGTCCTCTATCGGCAACACAATGGCAAATTTTCTTGCTTTGGGACACCAACTGGTCGTAATTTCCACGTCGTAAGCTTCGCACGCTTTGAAGAGCTCCCTTAGTCACAGGATACTTATTTGCAAGATGGTCCTTTTTCAATATTTTCCCCAGCGGCGCGAAGAGCAGTGAGTTCGGAACCCGTAGGTATCGTGACACGTGTAATCTTGAACTTGATGACGACCGATCGTGATGGGACAACAAAGGCGCCTGTCGTACTTCCCGAGACTGAACCGTCCGTCTGAACATGGATTTGGTTAGCGTACGAAGTATGCAAAAGCTCCAGTGTGATATCCTGTGTACCTTGCAGTTCCAGAAATTGTGAAGAAGGCTAACCTGTCCTCTGCGGCTCACAATCAGATAGCATTGGAGCACTTCAAAGCCTCCAATTCACTTTACTACACAGAACACACGGCAAGTGGCATCGGACAAAAGAGAAATTAACCACCGTACTTTGGACAAGTTCAAAACACAAACAAGTTCATTTCAGTGCCTCCCGGTATATTGTGGCAATGATGGTAGCGAATTCACTGACAAGGCTGTTTGTCCATGAAGGTACGCACACGCTTCCAGTTCATCTGGCGAGAACGAACGCTGCCAAGTGAACCTGTTTTGGTTGCTCGCACTAAGGTACAAGCATTCTGGAGTTTCCAGAGCGTGTACAATTGCTTGCTGCCTGTACCTGAACATTTTGCTTGGGCCGAAGTGCCAACCAGCCTCTCCCGCTTCAAAACAACATTACTGTATGCCACCTATCACAAGGAGTGGCGTTTATGAACGCTTATAATTTCCGTATTATAGAGGGTCCCATGGACGAACGTGCGACTTTTGTAGGTGTGCAGAAACCATCGGGCATATCTGTACCCATCCTCGATACGACGTCGAGCGCCTCTTCATCTATAGGCTGACGGTAAACCGGCTAGACTGCGGAACGTTCCCAGAGACAAAGATTGTGGGACTGCATCAGTCTCTGGCGCAAAAAGTCATTCGGGTGTATTTACAGCTTATGAAGTGAGGTTTATAAAGTTTATGAGGCTTAAGGGTGGTAGAAGTGGAAGTGGTTAAGCAGGAAAAGGCGCCTAAGGGAACGACCGTCTGGTGGCGCATTTTCTCGCGTGCGCGCATGCGTTACCGGCCCTCTTTTCCTCGTTCTATCCCCTTTTTGCTTACCCATCGTGGATAACGCATACCGGAGGTTCGTCTACTTACATTTCATCTTTTTGCTTTCTGTGTCTGTTTCATTGACTTGAAACTTCAATCAACGCTCCCTAGACGTCGACACCGGCAATTTGAGCAGCTGTAGGCCATTGACTTACCCGCCGTGGTTGCTTAGTGGCTATGGTGTTGGGCTGCTAAGCACGTGGTCGCGGGGCCGAATCCCGGCCTCGGCGGCCGCATTTCGGTGGCGGTGAAATGTAAAAATCCCCGTGGGTACTTAGATTTAGGTTCACGTTAAAGAACACCAGGTGGTCCAAATTTACGGAGTCCTCCACTACGGCGTGCCTCATAAGCAAACCGTGGTTTTGGCACGTAAAACCCCGTAATTTAATCTTCTATTTATGCCATTGACTTCGACTTATAATGTCGTATACTGCAACAATGATCTCCAACGCCTGGCCAAGACTACAACCCAGGTAGCACACAAAGTCTCAAAAACATCGATTTCAGGAATGCATCGGATAAAACGCATTTCTGACGTTTTTCGACGCCCTAAAAACGCCTCATACCAGTCAAAATTTACCTTATCCTTAAAATCTCTTACAAAACGCTTTAAAAATACTATTTGTATCCTCAATGCAGGCATCAGTTACCAGATACCCTTGTCATGCCTAAAATCTTACGTTTGGCAGAGTGGAAGGTGCGCCAATGCATGTCTTCAAGAATACGAACTGTCCCTGAAAATCATAGCTCTGTCGCACCTGGCTGTACATTGCCGAGAGTGCGTATGCAGCCCAACGTTTTTACACAAGTAGAAGGAGACCCTCACAAGGGGAAGGGAACAATTGAACCGCTGGATAGCGGAAGTGTTTTGTATTAGAAACGTAAAAGAAGTATGCATAAGCCAACCGTCAATAACCATCACAGGTCTGTTATTGTATCTGTGAAGCGCAATACACTGAATGCTTACATATGGAAAATATTGTGTTGTGACGCATCATCATCATCAGCCTGGTTACGCCCACTGCAGGGCAAAGGCCTCTCCCATACTTCTCCAACTACCCCGGTCATGTACTAATTGTGGCCATGTCGTCCCTGCAAACTTCTTAATCTCATCCGCCCACCTAACTTTCTGCCGCCCCCTGCTACTCTTTCCTTCCCTTGGAATCCAATCCGTAACCTTTAAAAACCATCGGTTATCTTCCCTCCTCATTACATGTCCTGCTCATGCCCATTTCTTTTTCTTGATTTCAACTAAGATGTCATTAACTCGCATTTGTTCCCTCACCCAATCTGCTCTTATCCCTTAACGTTACACCCATCATTCTTCCTTCCATAGCTCGTTGCGTCGTCCTCAATTTAAGTAGAATCCTTTTCGTAAGCCTCCAGGTTTCTGCCCCGTACGTGAGTACTGCTAATACACAGCTGTTATACACTTTTCTCTTGAGGGATAATGGCAACCTGCTGTTCATGATCTGAGAATGCCTGCCAAACGCACCCCAGCCCATTCTTATTCTTCTGATTATTTCAGTCTCGTGATCCGGATCCGCGGTCACTACCTGCCCTAAGTAGATGTAAGTAAGTATTGCGACGCATAGCACTTAGTTACCTTGTCCATCCCGCTTTAGATATGATGACAGGTTTACCTTGGTCAAATACCTTGGTGCTTCCTCCCTCGTAACTGCTTTTTTTTTTTCTTCGCGTGGTAATATAACATGAATTTGTATCAACTCACCCGAGTTTCAATCCTTCCAATTCACTTGACCGTGCTTAACTGTGCTACAGTGACTGTAGCGACTGGAAGATTAGTGCTACTGGTCTACCTATCCACCCTGAAAGAATATATTGGGGAAGGCAATAACCTTCATTACCCAAACAAAGGAGTAATGAAAGTGCTGAAGTAATGTGAAGGGCACTTCAACGGCATTGCTGCTTGGACGGACATTGTCTTCAAAGTGAGGTCGCTGGTGCAGAATGTGATCAGTTATCTCACTAGGACTCTTTTTTAGGCTATGTATGGATGACGCCAGCAAAACGAGATTGTTGAGAACATTCTGACCTCCAACTATGCTCAACTAAGGCTGCGGATACATCTGCGTATAAACTGAAAGTGCGAGTGATTGGGGGCATCGGAGCAAAACATGCGCCGGAGTCAGCCTCCAATAAATTTTGGCTCATTCAGTGCAGCCATTGTCCACGTTTGCTATTTCTTTCACGTGTTACTTCCGAAATAAATCACTAGGGGTGGCGGCTGCTCCCCGCTGCACCATACAGTGTGTATCACCTCTAACTTTAGAAATGCATGAAGTGATCTAACTTACCCTGCAACCATTTTTGACTATTTAGTATTTACTTTTCAAAAAATTACGTGCAGAAATCAGAAGCAGTTGTAGTCTGTAGTTTCGGTTCACAATTAAAGAAACGCTATTTTTGATGCGCGAACTCCAGCGTCCATGTGCTGCGTCCGAGCAGAAAAAAGAAGTGTAAGCAAACAGCTTGAATTGTAATATGTCACGCAATATACCTTCAGCGAACGCTTCAGCGTAGTTATTCCTTGCACAAATGTCTGTATATGCAGAAAGACCGTCTCGCGTCACCGCGCTAGATGCAGGGAGCTGCGGAGTGAGAATAAACATGGCGCCAGCCGTAGCAGACGACGCGGTTGTCACCACCCTGGGGCGAGGAGCAAATCGCGGCACCCTACCTTCTACACTGCAGCGCAGCCCACACAGACAAAACACAGACACAGATTCTTTCTTCATCCCGCCTAATTACATAATTAGTGTTAATGAATCAATCTACTTCGCCAATATTATAATTAGATAAAAAGTGTCAATGAGAAAAGTGTAGAGTGACATGAAAAACTCCCGATACAGCTTTCTTTGCCCAGTGCGTGCTACACAAAAGTGTTTTTCCGAGCGTGAAAGCAGACCGCAAATACACACAAAATTGCCGCGCGACTGGCCGCTCGAGCCACTTGCGTGTATTCGCGGGCTTCTTTCACGCTCCAAAAAACACTTTTATGCAGCACGTATCAATCAACAGAAAGCTGTATCGGGAGTTTTTCATGTTGCTTTATAATTTTCTCATTGACATTTTACATCTGATTAGAACGTTACCTAGTGAGGCGAGTCTAGCAGTGTTATTGGAGGAATTAGAGGGTATTAAATGGGATATAATAGGGCTCAGTGAGGTTAGGAGGACAAAAGAAGCATATACAGTGCTAAAAAGCGGGCACGTCCTGTGCTACCGGGGCTTAGCAGAGAGACGAGAACTAGGAGTCGGATTCCTGATTAATAAGGATACAGCTGGTAACATACAGGAATTCTATAGCATTAACGAGAGGGTGGCAGGTTTTGTTGTGAAACTTAATAAGAGGTACAAATTGAAGGTCGTACAGGTGCAGGTACGCCCCTACATCCAGTCATGATGACCAGGAAGTGGAAAGCTTCTATGAAGACGTGGAATCGGCGATGGGTAAAGTCAAAACAAAACACACTATACTGATGGGTGACTTCAATGCCAGGGTAGACAAGAAGCAGGCTGGAGACAAGTCAGTGGGGGAATATGGCATAGGTTCTAGGAATAGCAGGGGAGAGTTATTAGTAGATTTTGCATAACAGTATAATATGCGGATAATGAATACCTTCTTCCGCAAGAGGGTCAGCCGAAAGTGGACGTGGAGGAGCCCGAATGGCGAGACTAGAAATGAAATAGACTTCATACTCTGCGCTAACCCTGGCATCATACAAGATGTGGACGTGCTCGGCAAGGTGCGCTGCAGTGACCATAGGATGGTAAGAAGTCGAATTAGCCTAGACTCGAGGAGGGAACGGAAGAAACTGGTACATAAGAAGCCAATCAATGAGTTAGCGGTAAGAGAGAAACTAGAGGAATTGCGGATCAAGCTACACAACAGGTATTCGGCTTTAACTCAGGAAGAAGACCTTAGTGTTGAAGCAATGAACGACAATCTTATGGGCATCATTAAGGAGTGTGCAATAGAAGTCTGTGGTAACTCCGTTAGACAGGATACCAGTAAGCTATCGCAGGAGACGAAAGGTCTGATCAAGAAACGCCAATGTATGAAAGCCTCTAACCCTACAGCTAGAATAGAACTGGCAGAACTTTCTAAGTTAATCAACAAGCGTAAGACAGCTGACATAAGGAACTATAATATGGATAGAATTGAACAAGCTATCAAGAACGGAGGAAGCCTAAAAGCAGTGAAGAAGAAACTAGGAATAGGCAAGTATCAGATGTATGCGTTAAGAGACAAAGCCGGCAATATCATTACTAATATGGATGAGATAGTTCAAGTAGCTGAGGAGTTCTATAGAGACTTATGCAGTACCAGTGGCACCCACGACGATAATGTGAGAGAGAATAGTCTAGAGGAATTTGAAATCCCACAAGTAACGCCGGAAGAAGTAAAGAACGCCTTGGGAGCTATGCAAAGGGGGAAGGCAGCTGGGGAGGATCAGGTAACAGCAGATTTGTTGAAGCACATTGTGGGCACATTGTTTTAGAAAGACTGGCCGCCCTATATACACAATGCCTCATGACCTCGAGCGTACCGGAATCTTGGAAGATTCCAGCCACTACAGCCACCGTAGTCCTCCATAAAGAAAGCAACAAAATCCCAATAACGAAAGGCGTCAGGCAGGGAGATACGGTCTCTCCAATGCTATTCACAGCGTGTTTACAGGAGGTATTCAGAGACCTGGAGTGGGAAGAATTGGGGATAAAAGTCAATGGAGAATACCTTAGTAACTTGCGATTCGCTGATGATATTGCCTTGCTTAGTAACTCAGGAGATCCATTGCAATGCATGCTCACTGACCTGGAGAGACAAAGCAGAAGAGTGGGTCTAAAAATTAATCTGCAGAAAACTAAAGTAATGTTTAACAGTCTCGGAAGAGAACAGCAGTTTACGATAGGTAGCGAGGCACTGGAAGGGGTAAGGGAATACATCTACTTAGGGCAGGTATCCGGATCACGGATCCGGATCATGAGACAGAAATAATCAGAAGAATAAGAATGGGCTGGGGTGCGTTTGGCAGGCATTCTCAAATCATGAACAGCAGGTTGCCACTATCCCCCAAGAGAAAAGTATATAACAGCTGTGTCTTACCAGTACTCACCTACGGGGCAGAAACCTGGAGGCTTACGAAAAGGGTTCTGCTTAAATTGAGGACGACGCAACGAGCTATGGAAAGGATAATGATGGGTGTAACGTTAAGGGATAAGAAAAGAGCAGATTGGGTGAGGAAACAAACGCGGGTTAATGACACCTTAGTTGAAATCAAGAAAAAGAAATGGGCATGGGCAGGACATGTAATGAGGAGGGAAGATAACCGATGGTCATTAAGAGGAAGCTTTAGCTCGAGTGCTCCTATCTTAATACATGTAAAAGGAGAATTCGTTTTTCTCGGCAACCACTGCACCAAATTTGACCAGGTTTGTTGCATTTAAAAGACAAACTTAAAATGTAGTGACTGTTGGTTTCGAATTTTTGAGTTAGGTTGTGAATTTTTTATTAAAAATTGCCAAACATCGAAAATTTTCAGAAAACGAAACTATCAAGTTTACAACTCTGTAACTCAACCACTAAAAATGATAATACAATTTTGTGAATTGCATCTAATAATACATCTAAAGCGGACAAAATTGATATGTTACACATGAATATAAAGAAAATTAATCATAGGGAAATACAACTTTTGCAAAACCGTTGTAACCAACGTAACAAATTCACGTAAAATGTAAAATGACATATTGCATTTGTCCGCTTTGAATGATCTAATTGATGCCGTTTACAGAACCGCGATATCAGTTCTGGATGCAGAGCTATGAATTTGTAAACTTCGTGCTTCCATTTTTTTTCAAACGGTCAAATATTTGAAAATTGATTTAAGAAAATTCAAGCCCTAAATCGAAATTCCGCTTTCAACAGTCACTAGAATTTAACTTTCTCTTTCAAATGCAACAAATTTCATCAAAATTGGTCCAGGGGTTATCTCATAAAAACGTTTCTGCGTTTTACATGTATTTGAATAGGCCGCGTCGGAGTTGGGCCCGAGCTAAAGCTTCCTCTTAAGGGTTACGGACTGGATTCCAAGGGAAGGGAAGCGTAGCAGGAGGCGGCAGAAAGTTAGGGTGGGCGGATGACATTAAGAAGTTTGCAGGGACAACATGGCCACAATTAGTACATGACCGGGGTAGTTGGAGAAGTATGGGAGAGGCCTTTGCCCTGCAGTGGGCGTAACCAGGCTGATGATGATGATGATGACAATCTTTAGAGGTTGATGAATTAATTAAGACTAATTATATAATTAGGCGGGATGCAAAAAAATAATCCGAATATCTCGGAGCGACGGCAAACAACACTACCTTGGTTCTGTCTAGCTACGTGGCATTAGCATATTTTTAAGGTTTGGCTAAAGTTACGTGGGGACACCCTGTATATAGTGCAACGGTCATCCGCTCCGGACCAACGTCAGTTGCACTTCGCTCCTCGAAGAGGCAGGTATACATACATACATACATACATACATACATACATACATACATACATACATACATACATACATACATACATACATACATACATACATACATACATAAACACACACACACATACATAATGAACGAGAAGAAAGGAAACCGTTTATTTATTATTTATTTAATTCAATTAAGAATTGTAGATCATTTCCCCTATGCCGTCCTTGTTTGGTGGCTTTTTATGATATGACTAATAAAACTTGGGCGCCTCGGTTTCCTTTCTTCAAGTTCACTACCTCCCCCCCATATATATATATATATATGTCTGTGTGTGTGTGTGTGTGTGTGTGTGTGTGTGTGTGTGTTTGTAATTGCGCTATATCATTGTACTATTAGAGACTAAGAATGCATCAGTGACAGTTGCCTTTGTCATCTACTGACCTTATTATCAATCACGCATAATGAAGCATTACAATTCTGTGTTCCCAACAGTTTTTGAAGAATGTCACTGGAGTTAGGCAAAAAGTCAGCAAAATTGTTCGGGTTTTCGCGGTGTGGGTATAAAACACAACTGATTACAATATATTCAATAGTGTAAGAAATACTAGACTTACCAACCTTAAAATATAGGGAATTCTACTGCCGAAGCAAAGAAGTACTATAACTTTGAAACAAATACTAAAAGTTCTTTGATGACAAAAGACGCACACAGTTTATTTGTTTTTAAATCCTTACTTTGTTCTGTAGGTACGATTCTCTACATTCTCATCGAAAAATTATTTGCATCAGAGAAAGGCGGAAACGCACACGATTTTACGCATGAAATATCCATGTAATAGCGGCCGCACCTGCTATTTTACTTTGCGGGGGCGCTGCTGCCGCGGGTCCAATATCGCTCAACGGCTACATTATCATTGGTATCAGTTCCGCCCTATAAATAGGACGCAAAGTCGTAAAATTATTGGCCTCAATACGACAGTCGTAAACAAGCTCTAGAAATCGGGCATTTTGCGATAAACTTGTAACAGTAGGAAGATATGAAATAAAGACAGCATATAAAAGAAGAATAAAATAACCCGTTTTCACGACACTAGCTTCGAAACAAAAGAGTCCAGACTTGGTTGGAAAACTTCATCATTCGTTAGACTGTTCCACTCGTTAACAACTCGCGGAAAGAAGTCCTGTACTTGAAGAAACTAACGTACCTGCGAAATGGAGTTACTGTAAGATTCTGCCTTTGTCTGGTGGCATTTCCGATGGCAAAGAGATTGCTAGTGATGTATCAGTGTTGTAGTGCTCGTAAGTTAGCCTTTAAAAAATTAATACGACCAGCGATTTCTCTGGGAACCTGCACCTCAATTTTCTGTCGCAGACTTCCCTTCTTGCTCCCTCTTCTGCTCGTCTATCCGGGTACCCAGTGCCAAGTACCGATTTTAGAGGATTGGCCAGGAATGTTCGCGTACCTTGTGTTACACGCCCATCTGCACATGTCCAATGGACCAAGCTGTCTATTCGGACTCATACCCAGCGGCACAAGCCCAGTGGTCCACGTTGGCGTGAAAAAGGTTAGATACGGACATACCCAAAAATTCGTCAAGTTCCGGAAGAATGCTAATCTCATTAATACTAACAGCTTACTTGTCACAAAAGAACACTACCTTCCTTGTAGGTGAAGGTAGTGAAGTGGCAGTTGGGAAGATTCGCTTTCTGCTGAAGCTAGTAAATATCACTAACTCGAAGCGGTGACGAACTTTTTACTCCTAGTAAAAAGGTCGTTGCAAATACTAACCGTTTGTCACGACATTCACTATCTTGGTAGCACAATTGCTAACGCAACTGAAATATAATTACCAGCAATAATAGCGGGGCTTATTTTGTTTATATGTGCCACTTGCATTTACGTATTAAGTCGATGCTATTGCAAATAAGCACAACAGGGGGAAAAGGAAAAGAGGGAACCGCGTCCTCTCGTTATATTTATCAAGCGTCCATTATTGGTACGCAATGTTTACCAGCGACATTATGGCGCGATGACTTCGGGTAACTATATACATAAAACCTTAGACAAACGTAAACGAGAACACCATGTGTAGAACAATGACAAAGCTGCTACGTAACATGGACTTTATGATCAACTTTGATTTTCAGGAATATTTATGGCCGTACTTTGGGGAAGCATTGGTTGTACCGGTGAGCACCGATGTATATATGGATAAATAATCACAGTTATGGACCTAAGTTCATATAGCTTACTGTCGCACATATGTGCGCCACGACGTAGCACATGACTGTTAATCCAACCTAATAAAAGGAAGTATAGTTTACCTAAATTTTGCACAAGTCTGTCACAATCGCATAATAAAATAGATTTAGGGCAGAGGAGGTAGTAGACTTTACTAACTTAGCCTCCGTGTATCTGTGTGTTAGTAAATAGGTGGTAAAATGTTATAATGGTTTGTCAGGGTAACTGATGCGGTTACTAACGTTTTACTACCTTTCTTTATTTTAAATAGAATAAATTTTTAACTGGAACACCAGAGGATCTTGCTGGAAATTTTGGCAACACACTTCATAAAATTAGTGCTATAGCCTCAGGATATTTAGCAAATAGGCATGTTTGTAAAAGTGAGCAAGTTTAAATTTTGTAGCTACAATGCGTTTCCTAATTTCTGAATTATCCTCGGTACACTTAGGTTCACTAACGTTATCAGGCATCAGTGATTTTCCTAACAATCGTCAGCATTTCACTCTAGTCAAGAATATCTCTTCCCCCCTCCCTTACCTTTCCTCTGGCGAGCCGCAAGGAAGCTTTCCTGGTCCACTACTTTTTTTATATATATCAATGACCTCGCTAATAACATATCATCACATGTACAGATTCACATGCATAATTTATCGGGCAAATACTGGTACTGACGACCACTTAATTCAAAGCAACCCGCACCTTATTACTAATTGGTGTTGCACTGGGCTAACGTCACTTCGCTCAACAAATTTTAATGTCTTTCACCCGTAAACCATCCAAATCAAACTTTTCGCACTGTATTGTCATACGTAGAAATGACGACGCAGGCATTGCGGCAGCAAATATTTATTCAGTGAATTAACAAACTTATTAAGCAAATTAACAACCCGTAGTTTATACGGGTGTTAATCTTTTAGGGAAGCTTTGAAATGCTGAAATGTAGGTAGTATTTTAAGCGAAGCAGGAAAACGATTCCAAAGTGTAATGGTAGCGAATGTAGATGTTTTTTTACCATAGTTAGTACGAACTTATGGTAACAAAAAATTATAATGAGAAGCGAACCTAGTAGGGTTTGTGTTTCTAAGGGAGCTGCTCGGAATATATTGTTACGGTGAAGGGAAGGAAGAAGTTGAAATAGACTAGAGGAAGACGAAGTCTGGCAGTTGCCTAAACGCCATATACCTCAGTTGTAAATATACATTATTTTACACTCGTGGGCCTGCTTTCTTTCTGCAACATTTTGGTGGAAGGTGCGGGGTACAATCACGGAACTTCGCAGCGGACGTCATCTACCTGCCGCCACAATGGCAAATCAACCGACACAAGCGACAACGCCTCAGCAGCCCGTGCCAACGGTCATCCTCACTCATCCGCGGGACCCAGGGACATTTTGTGGCACGGACAACGCCGACGTCGAGGACTGGCTTACGATGTACGAGCGAGTGTGCGACAACAACAGGTGGGATCCAACAATGATGCTAGCAAACGTGATATTTTATCTAAGAGGAACTGCGAAGCAATGGTACGACACACACGAAGCTGACCTAACGAGCTGGGATGTCTGCAAACAAAAAAGTGCGATACCTGTTTGGCAGACCTGTCGGTCGTCAGCTGGCAGCAAAAAAAGAACTTGCGTGCCGCGCTCAGACGTCCACAGAATCCTATGTCATGTACATACAGGATGTGCTGGCCCTCTGTCGCAAGGCTGATAACAACATGACCGAGGCAGACAAGATTGGTCACATACTGAAAGGTATTGCAGACGATGCCTTCAATCTGCTGATGTGTAAGGATTGTGGCACTGTGGATGCAATTATAAAGGAGTGCCTGCGCTTCGAACAAGCGAAGGGCCGCCGTATCGCTCAAACTTTCGACCGATTGCCCAATACCGCCACGACATCTGGCGAAGACCCGCCGCGGTTCGTTCAGCCCACAGGACCGGAAGATATCAAGCGCATCGTTCGCCGTGAGCTTGAGGCCTTGGCTCCGGCTCCATTTCGTCCCGACTGTCGGGAAAGCGTGCCCGCTATCTCCCTTATACAAGCGGTCGTTCGGGAGGAAATAGCAAGTTTGGGCATTCCATCTCTCTGCTCGGTCCGCCATACAAACACCTACCAGATTTCTCCGGCCGCTCGCTCCCAGACGCAAAGCTTTCCACCACTCCGTCGCAACCCAGCTGACTGGCGCACAGTGGATGATAAACCCATCTAGCGGATGATAAACCCACCTGTTTTAATTGTTCCGGTATTAGACACATCGCCCGTCATTGCCGCAACCACTGGTCGTCGCCTCCTCGGTGGTCGTCTCCGAGTCACTACCGCCAAGTACCAGACAATCGTACTTTCTCGCCCTATACGCCGACTAGGAACATCAACGCCGACAGTGCTCCACCAGCCGATCCAGCCGCTCCCCGTCTCCGCAAATTCGTAGGTCCCGTTCGCCTCTCGTTCACCGCTCTTCGTCCCCTTCTGCAACCGGTCGCTTCGCTTCGGGAAACTAGGCGGTGCAGCTCCCGGAGGTGAAGCTGCAGCTCCGACCCGGCCCACAAATCCTCTGTTGACCCTGCCTCCATGTGGAAACCTACTGGACATTGAAGTTGATGGCGTTCCTGTTAGACCTCTTGTTGATACAGGAACGCAGCTTTCAGTTATGAGCGCTGCTCTCCGCCGAAGGCTCAAAAAGATTCTGACACCCGCCGTACTGGGCACTGTTCAAGTCGCCGATGGGAGTACTTCACCTGTCCTTGGAATGTGCACAGCACGTGTGACCATTGGGGGCCATTATACCGTTGTTCTATTTATCGTCCTTGAACACTGTCCGCACGACCTAATTCTCGGCCTCCACTTCCTTTCGAAACACTCTGCCCAAATTGACTGCTGCGCAGGTGTTGTACAGTTGGATCTGCCGCTTCCTGCCGACACAACAACTTGTGCTTCACACCGCTTATGTTCTGCTGAGTTTGCAAGGCTGTCTCCACAAGCGGATACAATTGTCCTCCTGACGCCCTGTCCTCCCGTACCTGATGGCGAGTACGTCGTGTCGCCGCTTACTGATGTGGTTTTGTCGCGCAATATTGCCCTGCCGAACACCTTAGTCCGGATCCGCGAAAACTGCACTCGCATGCCCATCCTCAATTTTGGATTTTCGCCGCATGTGCTGCCCCACGGTATCGCCATAGCGCATACCACTCCTTTGGAAGAATTTGAGGTTTCTTCTTTGACCTCTGAATCCTTCTTCAGTACCAACGGACCTTTGTCACCCACTCCTCCGTACTCGACGCCTACGGACGATGTTTCTAAGATGATCGCCCCTGACCTTCCTTCCGAGCAAACAGCAGCTCTTCATCACCTCCTGTCATCTTATCGGGACCTTGGATTTGGACGACCGTCCACTTGGCCAACATCTGTTGTCACGCATCGCATCAACACCGGTGACGCCAGCCCCATTCATAGGTGGCCATATCGTGTATCCGCAACAGAAAGGGCCATCATACAAAAAGAGGTAGACAGGATGATGGACAAGGGCATCATTGAACCTTCAAGTAGCCCGTGGGCATCACCAGTTGTCTTAGTAAAGAAGAAAGACAACTCGTGCCGCTGCTGCGTTGACTACCGTCACCTCAACAAGATAACAAAGAAGGATGTTTATCCCCTGCCTCGCATTGATGACGCTCTTGATTGCCTTCACGGATCCCAATACTTTTCATCAATTGACCTCCGCTCCGGCTATTGGCAAATTAGCATCGATGAGATGGACCGCGAGAAAACCGCATTCGTCGCACCGGACGGTCTGTACCAATTTAAAGTCATGCCCTTTGGATTATGCAATGCGCCAGCTACATTCGAGCGCATGATGGACTCTCTCTTGCGTGGCTTGAAGTGGTCTACATGCCTCTGTTACCTCGACGATGTGATTGTGTTTTCGCCGAACTTTGAGAGCCATCTGCGGCGCCTCACAACCATACTCTCCATGTTTCGCAAGGCTGGTCTTCAGCTAAACTCCTGCAATTGCCATTTCGGTCGCCGAGAAATTAACATGCTCGGCCATCTCGTAAACGCCGCCGGAATCCAACCTGATCCACAGAAAGTTCACGCCGTGCGAAATTTTCCTGTACCTTGTTCAACAAACGATGTCCGTAGTTTTCTGGGCTTATGCTCTTATTTCCGGCGATTTGTGAAAAATTTTGCCGACATAGCTCACCCTCTCACTGACCTTCTTAAGAAAGACGTCTCTTTCTCTTGGGGACCACTGCAGGAGAAAGCGTTCTCTACCCTGATTGAGCGGCTTACAATTTCCCCAATTCTGTCACCTTCTGCGCCCACTGAAGTATGAACTGACGCGAGTGGTCATGTCATCGGCGCTGTCGTCACTCAGCGTTAACAGGGCCAAGATCGTGTCATCGCTTACGCTAGCCGCCTTCTTTCCACGCCCGAGCGAAATTACTCCATTACTGAGAGAATGTCTCGCGCTCGTATGGGCGGTCGCGAAATTTCGGCCGTACCTTTTCGGCCGGAGCTTCTGCGTCGTAACCGATCATCACGCCCTCTGCTGGCTCTCCTCTTTGAAAGACCCAACTGGACGACTTATACGTTGGGCATTGCGTCTACAAGAATATACATTTCCTATTATGTATAAGTCAGGGCGCCTGCACAAAGACGCTGACTGCCTGTCCCGCAATCCCGTGGATCAACCGGACGATACCGATGCAGACTCGGACATCAGTGTTCTATCCCTCTCCGGCTTCCTCCATATTGGCGACGAGCAGCGCAAAGATCCTGTTCTTCGAACACTTATGGAACGCCTAAGCTCCTCACCCAAAGACCCGTCCCTCTGGATGTTCACCTTGCGCGATGGAATTTTATACCGTCGTAGCGTTCGTCCTGACGGCCCGGAGTTCCTCCTAGTCGTTACCAAGCACCTTCGACTCGCCGTGCTCCAGCAACTTCACGACACTTCTACTGCTGGACATCTGGACATCACTCGTACATACGACCGCCTGCGGCGCCGTTTCTTCTGGCCCGGCATTTATCGCTCTGTGCGCCGTTATGTCGCTTCTTGCGACCTGTGTCAGCGCCGGAAGACGCCTGCTATGCCTCCCGCTGGTTTGCTGCAACCAATTGATATCCCTACAGAGCCCTTCTTCCGTGTGGGCCAAGACGTCCTTGGCCCCTTTCCAATTTCCATCAAAGGAAACAAATGGATTGCTGTAGCAACCGATTATGCCACGAGATATGTCATCGCACGAGCGCTACCAACCAGCTGCGCTACAGATGTTGCTGACTTCTTACTGTACGACGTCATCTTGCACCACGGCGCCCCTCGCCAGTTGCTGACGGATCGCGGCCGCTACTTTCTATCGAAGGTCGTCGATGATCTGCTCCGCTCCTGTTCTACAGAACACCAGATTGCTACCGCGTACCACCCTCAAACGAACGGCCTCACCGAGCGACTCAACCGCACGCTAACTGAAATGCTGGCCACGTACGTTTCCGACGATCACCGCGACTGGGACGTCGCTTTACCATACATCACTTTCGCATACAACTCGTCCCGTCACGACACTGCCGGATTTTCACCATTTTACCTGTTCTATGGCCGCGACCCCACCTTGCCCTTTGACACGTTGGTACCTTCCGCAGTAGAGTCACCCAGCACTGGTTACGCTCGCGATGCTATTGACTTAGCCGCCCAGGCCCGAGAAGTCGCCCGTCATCGCTTCACAGTGTCAGGATTGGGGGCTCAATCCCATCGCTCGTAACCCGTTGTCAAGATTGGAGTCCAGCATGAATTCGAAGGTAGCTGGCCCATGCCGTCGTCCAACTTATCCACGCTGAGGACGTTGATGTAGGGAAGGACTGCTTCTCATCGACAACGAGGAATATGGGTTTATTTACAGTATTTACATGCAGTTCATCAGTCTAGCATGACTGCGAGAGAAAGTACGTCAGTCTAACACGACTGCTTGAGAGAGTGTGTCAGTCTAACTTGACTGCTTAAGAAAAAGTGTCGAGCGTCCGCACAACAGCGGTTTATAAACACTCGGCCCCCCCTTCATTCCAAGGGGACGGAAACGTTCGTCCAGTCATTGTAAACACGCCGCCTCTCCACGGGACGGCTTACACACACACACAAACACACACACACACACACACACGCGCGCGCGCGCGCACGCACACACACACGCACACACACACACACACACACACACACACACACACACACACACACACACACACACACACACACACACACACACACACAGGTTCATGGTCCGGAACCGACGTCACACGGACTTCGTAGAACTCGGAGCTGCCCCTCACAGCGCGGCGCCAGGTGCCCATTGTCTTGCGACTTGGACGGCGCGTGGGAAGAGGCATCAGTAGACGTTACCGCGGGCACACTCCCCCGCTCACGGCCGAACCGGGTAGGCGGTGTCGTGTTGCGCACAAAGCCTGCTTTGTCGAACTCATTCAGTCACAACGGCGACGAGGCTAGAGCGTAACGCCAAGGAAAGTTGCCGCCCCTGTCGCAAGTGGCTGGCAAAACTTGCACTTCAGCTGGCCGTTCTTAACAGTCTCGCAAGCTTCTCAAAAGCGACGCTACGACCTTCGGCACCGAGACTACAATTTTTCACCTGGTTCCCATGTCCTTCTCTGGACGCCTTCACGTCGCGTCGGCTTGTCGGAAAAACTACTTTCCCGTTATTCTGGTCCGTACCAGATCTTACGCCAACTGTCCGACGTGACGTACGAGATCGCCCCAGTCGGTCAGCCTTCAGTGCCTCCCAACGTCACCAGCAATGTTGTTCACGTCGCCAGGCTTAAGCCCTATGTCCCCCCATTAAGTGAGGCTCTATAACTTGCACCGGGACGGAGCTACTCCGCCGGGAGGGTGATGTTACGGTGAAGGGAAGGAAGAAGTTGAATTAGACTGGAGGAAGACGAAGTCTGGCAGTTGCCTAAACGCCATATACCTCAGTTGTAAATATACATTATTTTACACTCGTGGGCCTGCTTTCTTTCTGCAACAATATTGAAAGGTCGCCAATATCTCCAGCAAGGCTTCCCGGTCTTTTGGGATACCTGCATCGAAACCTTCGTAAGACACAGGATAAAATACGCACATGAAAGCTTACCAAAAATGTGTTTGCTCTCAACTTGAATTCACGTCTCCGATATGGCAAGATATGGCCTCCTCATCACTTATATTCAACCAATACGTTAGAATCAGACCAAACTAAAGGCGCTCGATTTATCTCGCAAAGCTACAGCTACTGCTACAGCATTACAGGAACAAAATGACTTATTAATCAATACCATAAATACATACGTCGGGATATAGCGCGCTGATCCTTTTTATTTTACAAGTACATACATGGAACCAGGCTATCAGCGATAACTCTGCGAGTCTCCCCATTCACGTCGCGAAGGCTGCGCAATCGTCTTTCGTTCTCGCGCGTCTACGTAGAGCAGATGCTTTCAATTAACCCACCCTTCCACGTGACATCCACTCGTGGAACGACCTTCTCGATGTCATTGTAGCTGAATGTAACAAAGAGAAATTATGTCAGCACCTACACGACCATTTGTCAAAATAATCGGCCTGTAAGCACAACCTGTATTTTTCCCCCGAACTTACACGTTCTTACTTTTTTAAACAGTATTTTGTAATGATCGATATTTACCTTTTGTGCATCGTATCCATCTGTGTTGGTTCATTCTTACTTTTCTCACCCTGCTCATCTTCAGGTAGCTTTTCGGTAGAAATTGTGTAACAGAATACTCTATTGTCAAGCGTGTCTACTGTACTGTATAACGTTATATTTAATACCTAATACCTGGATTACTGTTTGCACAGATGCTGCGCCGGAAGAGGCTATCCTTCAGTCTACTGGATTCTTAAGGAAAAAACTAAAACCATGGTGGACGAACGAGCGCACAGAAGCTAAAAAACTTCAAAACAAAGCGTGGTGTAGCTTCCGAAGGTACCCAGCACAATATAATCTTCTGTCGTTGAAAAAAAAAAAAAAAACGAAAGCGAAAGCAAGGTATATCCGCAGGCAAGCCGAAAGAAATTCATGGAAAAGTTATATTTCATTAATTAACAGCTCAATCGCATCCAAAAGAATCTGGGACAAGGTTCGCAAGTTTAGGTGCGATTATGCTCCCTACACAATCCCCATACCCTCAGCTCCAGGCACGCAAAGTCTAGAGGAACAAGCAGACATATTAAATAGGCCAGCACTTCTGCACCATATCTAGCTCAGCAAACTATTCCGCAACCTTCCTAAAACACAAGCAGTCCGCAGAAAAACAAAAGCTTCCGACAACGGTAAGTTCAGATAGACCATTTAATGCCCCTTTAGCGCTTCATGAAATAAACAGAGTAATCTCTTCGGGTAAGAAGACAGCTCCCGGTCCTGCCAAAATACATTACCCTATGCTGGCCCACCTGTACCAGAAAGCGGTGGAGGCCTTGTTGCGTTTCTTCAACGCGATCTCGGAAATGGGTAAAATGCCTGCAGAGTGGAAAAAAGCTGTTATTGTTCCCTTCCCGAAAGCGGGAAAGTCACCAAATACTCCCAGCAGCTATATATACCTATAGCACTAACAAGTTGCCTGGCAAAATCATATGAAAGCATAACAAAATATAAGATTAACATACGTTCTCGAAACAGATAACTCACTAGATGCTCAACTGTGTGGTTACAAGAAAGACTGCTCAACAACCGACCATCTTGTTCGTCTTGAACATACCATAGGTGAGGCATTCCTTTACAAACAATACTGCCTAGTGGTCTTTTTCGATCAAGAAACAGCATGCGATACTACATGGAGGTATGGTATTTTACAAGTTCTAGCAACAATGGGAATACCCGGCAGAATGCGTAACTGTCTATCCGATTTTCTAGCAAACCGAACATTTCAAGTGCCATTTCAGTTGGCGCCCCACAGGGTTGCGTATTCAGCACTACGCTTTTCGTGGTCAAGATGAACTCTGTAAATTCAGTTATACCGTCCAACATTATGTACTCTTTATACGTCGACGACCTCCAAATTACATGCCGTGCCTCGAGTATGTCACATGCGAAAGGCAAATGCAGATAACAATAAACAGGTTGACACAATGGTTCGATAAAAATGGATTCCGTTTTTCTACACAAAAGTCTTGATTTCACAAAAAAGGGGGCTACACCCGGATCCAGCTCTCAAATTAAACCAAAGCCCACTACTAGTAAAGCACGAGCAAAAGTCTTTAGGAATAATTTTTGATGCTAAACACAATTTTATCGCCCACATTAACAGCCTAAAAACTAAGGCAAACAAAGCGCTTAACATCCTGAAGGTCCTATAACGTAAGCATTGGGGCGCCAACCGTACATGCCTGTTGCGTATTTGACGTTCCGTCGTGCGCAGCGTTCTCGACTGCGGTTGCGTAGTTTACGGGTCAGCAAAGCAGTCATTCATCAAACGTCTTGATCCCACACACAGTCACGGACTACGCCTGACAACTGGTGCGTACAGCACCTCACTAGTAGAAAGCCTATACGCCGACAGTAACGAACCCTGTATGGAACACCGAAGAGTCTTGCTCACAATTTCATACCTACTCAGAATCACAGCTCTGCCTAATCGTATGTGCCACACTCTTGTCACTTACACTACGAACAGAATGCACTATGTCAACAAACCACACAGCGTGAAACCACTTATCCTTCGTTTCGAAGAAATATGCTGAAATTACAATGTTCCGAGCGAAGCTCTCAGAGTCGCCGAAAGAACGAACAGACTGCCCCCGTGGTATGATGTTGCACATTTTTGTGATTTCACTTTTACACACCACAAGAAAAAAGAAACACCGCGTGAACACATAGTGCAAGGTTTCTCAGAATTACAAGAAAAATACAATGACTACACCGAGTCTTACACTGACGGGTCCAAGAAAAATGAACATGTCGGAAGCGCAGTCGTATCAGAATACTGGGAAAATTGTCTTAGGTTGCCACAGTTATATCGCTTCGGTTTGTACAGCCGAAGTATGCGCCCTGCTTATGGCTTTGGAAAAAATAGTAACAGGAGATTATAGAAAAGCAGTTGTCTACAGAGATTCTCTCAGTTCACTTAATTCCCTCCATAAAAAATCAGAGTGCGAACCTCTTCTCGGCAGCATCCTGAGAATGCTTTGCGAAAGTGACAATCATGGTACATTAATTCGTCTCTGTTGGGTTCCAAGCCACGTCGGGATCCCCGGAAATGAAAAGGCGGACTAATATGCAGCAATGGCAACCCATGAAAGACTGAAAGAAATCAATCTCCCGTTCAAAGACTGTGTCCGGTTGATCCGTGCTGCGATCACCTCAATGTGGCAAAAAGATTGGGACTGTCAAGTTAACGACAAACTACAAATAGTAACGCTCATAGTGCAGGAGTGGAAGACATACCACCAGGAACGTTTCATGGAAGTTATCCTATGTGGCGTTCGTATTGGACTCGCACATCTCGCACATAACTTTTTTATTGAAAAATGAAGGACAAGCGGTTTGTAATCAATGCCAAGAAACTCTAACTATGAATCACATTTTAATAACATGTCCGGCGTTGGAGGAATAAAGACAAAATATTTTTATGAACTTTACAAAGCACTAACACCACTTCACCCCTCCATAATCCTAGGTGAATCTATCTCTAGACGATATTCTTAAGTTTCTAGAAGAAACAGGTTTCTTAAACAAACTCTAAAGTAATAATTTTAAGGCGAAAGCCTTTCTAGGCGCATGGTGAAGTTTGTGTCAGCCGACCTGACCGCCGGAGTGTCTGCCGAAGCGTCATAAAGCCATATGAAGACAGATTAAAACAGATTAGAGAATGAAAAATTATTGATAGTGACAGTTAGGGAATGATAACGTTATAATAGAGATTGGTAGAGGTTAATAATGACTAGTAATGACTACTAATGACTCCGAAATTAGCAATATGTCTAACCACGGCTTGTAATGACCACAATTGATTACAAATGGCTAAGAATGCTTACTAGTGAGCAGTAATGACTAATAATGACTGAAATGACTTGTAATGACTAGTAATGACTGAAATAACTTGTAATGACTTGTAATGACTATGAAAAGACCAATACGTCTAACGACAACTTTTAACAACTACAATTGATTAGAAATGACTAAAAATGCTTAGTAATGACCACTAATGACTAATAATGACTGAAATAACTTGTAATGACTACGAAATTACCAATATGTCTAACGACGAATTGTAACGACTACAATTGATTAGAAATGACCAAATATGCTTAATAATGACCAGTAATGACTAATAATCACTGATATGACTTGTAATGACTACTCGTGACTATGATATGACCAGCATGTCTAACTACGGCTTGTAATGACCACAATTGATTACGAATGACCGAAAATGCTTAGTAGTGAGCAGTAACAAGAAGGAAACAGAAATAGGCAATGAGAAATGAGTAAAGAGAAAGAGGCAACCATACGAAAGAAAAGAAAAGAAATAAGACAAAGAAAGAAACAGAAGGAACGAAGAAATAGGTGAAGAGAAGAAGGAAAGAGAAAAACAAAGAAGAGAAAGAGAAGAGGCAAGGAGAAAGAGGCGAATGATAAGAGGAGGAAGAGTAGGCTTTCGCCGTTCACCTCTTAAGAGAAATCTTAAGAGACCCTGTAATTTTTTGTTGCTTGAAGCACTTTTATGAAGTTACATATTCTAATCCTGTGTATGGCGCATCGTAGCCGTAGTTGCTTTTGCCCCATAAAACCCTGCTTAACTAACTAACTTTGCCCTGTGTCCTCGTTGGTTGTGTGCGCGCTGCAGTATCATAATGGGCGTTAATGCTTTCGCATTCTCAACTCGTAAGAAGTGTTTAGGTGTCCTCGGATTTTCGTGCTGCTCCTTGGCGCGCAGTGGGGTCGCGTAATAAACGCTGAACCGTAACACCGGGCGGAGAAGGTCAACTGGGCTCAAAGGCAGCACGGGGATTGGGGCGTCTCTCGAACAGACAAGCTGACGAAGGACGCGGATGACACGTACTATATAGGAAGTGAGCGAGGGGAGTGCTGACAATGGTTTTGTGTGGGGCGATGGCAGCTATATACCACCCCCATTGGATCCGCCACTGGGTCGTGTGCCGATGAAAGCCACAGCTCTCCCACTGCGCCAGTTGTCTGTCCTGCAGGCATTATTCAACGACAATTCGCTCGCATTTGGAAACGGAGCATTCGAACGTGTCATCATATAAAGGTCACAAGGCCCTCGACACGTTCAACGACGATATAAGTCGCCGATCATGGACACTGCGCGTGCGACGCTATAGTATTGTCTTATTATAGCGTTTCCCAACCGGTGGCACTCCGCGCGCCCTCGTTACACGCTGGAAAACAACAGGCCCCGCGCGGTTGCTCTCTGCGCCTATGGCAAATTCGTGCCAGCGTTCCCCTCGAGACCTTGGCTGTTTCCCTCCCCCAAGATCAAGGATAACAGCCCCCTGTTCCATTTATATCTGCCTCAAGTTGGCACTCTGGGACAGTGACTGCTTTTGTGCACTGTACCGAGCGCGACCATAACCTTTTCTGTCGTCGCGTGCTCCTTCACAAGCGCCGCACCCGCGTCGTGCAGCCGCATATATATGCGCGCGTGTACGGCGTGACTCCGGAATAATTTGGACCACCTGGGGTTCTTTAACGTTCACCCAAATCTGAGTACGCGGGCGTTATCGCATTGAAAGCAGGTGTAGAATCTCGAAAAGGCGGCCAATATGGACAAGCAGAACCTCTTTAATTAGCAGAGTGTATACGTACTTGCAGAGTCTTATTACACTCTGCAATAAAAAAAGAGTATAAAATGCTTTGAAATTTAGTACAGTTTAAGCCCAGATAAAGCGTAATAAACGAAGCCACAAGGACGTCTGACGCCGCAAGCATGAAGGTCAGGAAAATCCATGTGCTACCCATCATACCCATGGTGGCTGAACGGTCGCAGCGCCAGAGTTCCCTCTAGCAATTGTAATAAAATCTACATATGGTCTGTATGTGAAGCCTCTTCATATACAGGCCCGCGCCCGCGCGTTTCGCGCGTTTATATAAAAATAAATGTTTCATGCGTAAACAGGAAGCGAAAAATCATTAATACCAGGAAGCGAACTGCAGTATAGTGGTTAGAAAAAGTGTTTTTGCGGTGAATCTCGGAGGTAAGTGGTGGTGACTGCATGCCGGATGCTGTCGGCGGAGCTGCGCTCGAAACGCCGTCTCGACGCTGATGCCGAGGCCACGAGAAACGCGCGGGCTAACATAACTTCCGAACCGTGACAACGCTAGGGTTAACGTTAACTAGGATTAACGGTGCTAGCGCACAATAGTTCGTCCTTAGTCAGATCTAAACCATAGCTAAACCGTTAGCCATATTTTTCTCCGATCGGATTGCCGTGCGGCTTCACCGGACGTCTTATAAAAAATTGGAGTTAAGCTTCGCCTTTAAGAGTGGAACGCGATAGCGTTCAAAGACCCCTTACTACTTTTCATGGTTCCCGGCAACTGCAGCTTATGTAACCGTAACGTTTACCGGGAAACGCTGGCTGCGAACGCTATGTACGAAGGTGACCTTTCTGGTAGAAACGCGGCTTCTCGCATGGGTCGATCGCCTACTATTGTGTCGCGCTTTTAATATTTCAGTCTGAGAAGAGCTAACATAAAGGACATGCGCTGTCGGTGTTGTTTTTTTTTTTCATTACATTTATTTGTGGGCTGCCGTTCTCGAAATTCCAAGGAATAACTTAATAAAGAATGAAAGACAAGGTATGAGCAACTTTGCTGGTAGAGAAGTGGTTGGGTATGCGTGGTCCGGAATTTGGTTGAACATTCTTTTTGCCGAGGCAACGTCCGACGCTGGGCGCAGATGCGGGACGCCGACGCCGGATTTTCTGCGTCACGGGCTCCTTGACGCTAAAAAGCAAGAAACGGCCTTTCGTCGCTGCAGTACTCGTAATCTCAGAAGCTAGTTTTCAAAGAATTATTCAAGCTTCCTAAATGGTGGTGATGGGCGCATGCATTTTTCAGGTTGCGCGGACGCAGGACTGACGTCCTTAATCTCGGTTGGCCTCAGTTTACAAGTCCATTTGAGCATTCGCGTGCAGGTGCCTGGTCGCGTTATGTTCACTGCCACAGACATCGGTTTCTTTTTCTCTTCTTTTTTTACAGTGGAGCTGTTAGAACCTCGCAGCTTCGCCGAGCTGGGCGAGAGAGAGTTGAGAAAGAGCGAAAGAAGGGTGAAAAAATTACCGACGATTACGTTACTTCCTAATGCGAAATTTGAGCGCAGCAAATAAGCTGTTTCACCGGCGATGAGCTTCTGCTTCAGCCTCGCTTACTGCTGGTTGCTCTCGACGGCGGCGATGAGCCTCCGCTTCGGCGGCGCGAACTGCAGGGTCTTCTCGGCGGCGGCGATGAGCTTCTGCTTCAGCCTCGCTTACTGCTGGTTGCTCTCGACGGCGGCGATGAGCCTCCGCTTCGGCGGCGCGAACGGCAGGGTCTTCTCGGCGGCGGCGCTTAGCCTCTGCTTCGGCGACGCGTACTCCTGGATCATCTCGACGGCGGCGACGGTAAGCTTCTGCTTCGGCGGCACGCACCTCTGGATTCTGACGGCGACGGCGCTGGGCCTCTGCTCTGGCAGCTCGTTTAGCAGCAGCAGCAGCAGCAGCAGACGGAGGACTTCCATCGGTCGTCTCGCTCATGGCTCAGAAAGAACTGGCAGATAATTTCGCAGTGGCGAACGGCAGCGGCAATTTCGGCTCGGGCGGTGCACATATACAGATCCGCCGCCACCGATCTGGCTCTCTGATTGCCACCGCACAGGGCGAACGGCAGCGGCAATTTCGGCTCGGGCGGTGCACATATACAGATCCGCCGCCACCGATCTGGCTCTCTGATTGCCACCGCACAGGGGTTGCATTGGAGGAGGAGCGAAGAAAGGAATTAAGTTCGAGCCGGCGCTTTGACAACCGGAGACTCGCAGGAAGAGGGGGGAGGGGGGCGGCGTGTACACCCAGCGGCAAACGATGGGGGCAGAAGCGCGCGCAGCAAGCGGACAACACGATAAAGGGAGGAGGGAAGAGATAGCAGCGACTGACTGATGCCGCTGACGCCGATAGTGAGTCAACCCCAGCTGCGGAGTTGGTTTCAGGGACAACGCCGCCGATGCCGACACAAACAATAAGATACCCTCGCTTCCGCAGCGCTAAGAACCAGGTCTAGCCGTGGGAAGGTGGTCACGTATTCGTCGACGTGCCGGGGCCTACGTGAAATAACCGGCGCGTCGGCAACTGAAGAGCACCCTATCCGCCACACAAGAACAGGGGGGGGGGGGGGGGACCCTTTCCTCCTCTTTCTGCATGGCGGCGACGGTGTTCTATGCAGTCACGTTATCTTGACTCTAGCGGCGTCAGCGGCATCCAGCGGTATCAGTCGGTCGCTGCTAGCGCTGGGGGGATGAAAGGGGGGCGGAGCTGGTTACGAGGCCGACGACAACGCCGACGACGACGCGAAACCCAGGAACGGACGCCAAAGAGCTGCGCTCTAAAAATAGCATCGCGGCAAGGGGGGGGGGGGGGGGGGGGCTAGCGGGGGAGAAGGAGCGGCGCGCACACGAGCAAGGAACGCGGCCCGGTTGCGTGCCCTCTCCTATGGCACGAGAGGCAGCGGGGTCAGGCGAGGGAGGAGGGGCGTTCCTCTCCGGCAACTGCTAATACCCCAGTCACACGGGCACTTTCAAAGTCCTTTGAACCAAAGATCCTTTACTTCAAGGGAGAATGCGCGCTGTCACACAGGCACATCAAAGGAGCCCTACTGGAAGGGAGCTTTGACTCAAAGGAGTGCGCGTTCGTCCTTTGAAACCTCAAGGGAATACTCTCGAGCCTAGTGGGCTCAAGCTTATAAGTACTGTATACTATTACTAATGTACTAAACACGTTCGGGACACCCGCAATCTCCATCATGAATGTGCCGGTACAGCAGCGCCGGCACGGCCTGTCGTCAGCAGCAGCATCGACACAACACTGGTGCCATGTGCGAATTGGGTCTTTGGTTAGCGGCTGCTAGGCATCCCAGTCTCCTCGGCTTTTTTCTGCGCGTCTTCTTCCCTCGTCACTTTTGTTTCGTAGTTCTTTATATTACCGCGTTTACGCGTACCTACTGCTGCCTAGCCACAAGGAATGAAACAAAACAGCTGAAGCAAGGGCAACAACGAATAATCGACGCCAACATGCGGTGTACGGAGCGGTACACATGGTGGCCATCATTACTATAAATACATCAGTATTTCGTAAAGTAATGCCTTTACTACGCGTACTTTTTGTTTTGATGTTTCTATGTATTAGGAAAAATAAATATTGCTGAAAAAATGTGACAAGCTTATTATAAGACGCACTTGGGCCATATTTTTTATTACTTCGAGGCGATGGCAGCGCTAAGGATACGTTGCGGTTTCTGTTAAAAGCTTCAACGGAGACTACCTGGAGACCGTGTAGCACGACACATTTCCCTTGAACTAATGTGCCTTTGAAAGTTCAATGCTCCTTAACTTCAAAGGACCTTTGGCATGCTATGATGCCGCGATGTGCTCCTCGCCCGCCGCTCCCTACAGAGTAGAGACAACCGCGCGATGTCAACTACAACCTTGGCCACGCGAATCGCGGACGCCGTAGTAGACGCGGCGGGCGTCGTAGGGGCCGTAGGGACGCGTTGCCGGCGCTCGTGTGTCTTGTGTGCGGTTTGGCACTACTTTACTGGCCTTCCCCCAGCTCCACTGGTCTCTGGTGTTTGCGATAGTAGAGCCACGCATAGTTTTTTCTTATTTCTCTCTCTCTCTCTCTCTCTCTTTTCATAGGAGACGTGTACAAGCCGAGTACCTGTTCTGCGGTTTTGGTAAGCGACGGGAGTAAATGCAGAAAATCATGGGTAACTGGTCAGTGTTTGAAGACCTGCTTCGCTGAAGGGCTTCAGATCGGGCGCGTTAGCTTGAACAACCCGGATTAGTTCCGTTCTTTTCGCAAGCTCGCCTTAAAGGAATACGTACGAAGTCATTCATTTTTTTATGCACGCGGCACGTTATGCAGCGCCCTTGCGCCTTAACTAGGATTGGTGAAATCGTAATGAAACCGAATACAGACCGATGTACACGACCAACTTAAAACTCGCGGAACCCACCGCATTGGTCGCGGGTTGAAACCCAGCTATTACGGTCGTTATCTTTTTTAACGACAAACTATGAGCACGTGTATCTTTACGTTGTAATGAACGTCAAGAAACCCAAGATTATTCCGTGCCCTCGACTACGGCACCCCCCATTTGCCGAGCTATACCAGTCAAGCGATTGTTTCTCGTGATGTATGTTTGTGTGTGTTTTTTACCATTCTTTCTTTTTTTTTACCATAGTACGATTAGGTACTTTAATGCGGGTGTATCTCATATCGCTTGTCATGTCGCACCGGAGCTAAAATGTTCGATCAGCTTGAACTGAACGTTTTAGAGCTTTCATTTTGTTTTCAATAAAATGAATACTATGCCATTACAACACAAGCTGCATGCATTGGCATTTACAGAATAAACTGTTGAATTGGTGTGGCTATTTCACTTAACCCAGGCAGTACACCGCCGTCGGACCAACCACCCAACGCCGGCAAAGCCTGGCAGAAATATTGGCCCTATGTCGGAAGCGCTACCAGGACACTGCATTGGGCCAATATTGTCATTTTATGCCGGGCCATTCGTGGCCCGACGGTGGCTGCGCCAACGTGTGATGTCCACTTGTAACGCTGTCTAGGCATTACAGTTTATCACGTGTATCCCCAATATTGGCATGCAGCCAGCTACAATAGTATATCTATTACTTCTTGCCAACATTTCCATTGGACATTGTAACATCAGTGGGAACGACCACGTCGACGAAGCCGCCCGATTTGCGCATGAAAGTGGTCAACGAGTCTTCATTCCACTTTCGCGAACAGACGCTGCGGCTGGGCTGCGATTGATGTTCCGTGATTGTACTTTGCCCCTGTGGGACTCGAACGTTTTCACCATGTGTCGTTTGCGTTCGTTGTCTCCGGTCATACGGATGCACCTCCCGCCTGGGTTACCACGACGTGAACAGACCATGCTGTACCATCTGTGGCTAGGCGTTGCCTCTACGAACCCATATGCTTTCCTTATCGGAATGGCCAACAGCCCCACGTGCGACACATGCAACAGCGAAGAGACGTTCACACACATTATCTGTGTCTGCCCGCCATATAGTGCCCAGAGACAAGTGATGTGCAGAGTACTGGACCAGTTGGACAATCGTCCTCTATCAGAACTGAAAGCTTTAGGTCAGTGCTCTGAAAGAACATCCGCGTTGAAGGCCTTACTCGCGTTATTAAGGTTCCTGCGGTCTACGTGGCTAAACGATAGACTTTAATAAAGCCGCCCCTTACCGCTCGATAGTGTACGCGCTTTGTCAGTGCTCCTCTCGCTTTCTCTCTATCCCCCTTCCACTCTCTTTCTCTTTTTATCCCCCTTAACCCTTCCCCCGTGCAGGATAGCCAACCGGAACTACCTCGGGTTAACCTCCCTGCCTTTCTCTGTATTCTCTCTCTCTCTCTTCCATTGGCTGTGCCATTCATTACGTCCTAGTGTTTTTATGCATGCATAAGAATGCTTGATGCCAGGACTTCCGCCTCTAGCCAATAAGCAATGATATTTAGTAAAGAAAGAAAATAGTGGCAGTAGAAGTTTTATTCCAGATACATATGTATGTATACGAATAATATAATGTGATTTATTTACAAGACGTTGTAAGGCAACAAAAGCAGTCCAAACCCATGAACGTCAGCTGATGTGCCGCGCCCGCCGAGCTGGTAACGCCGAGCTGCTCGTTTTGCATTCAGCGTCCACCGAATAATGTTTCTTTTCCTCATTACAATTCTAAATATCTACATATATTCCAGCTTCGAAAGGAGTCTTGCACTTGGTTCTGTTATCCGCTTCGTCACAGGTGATAACTGCATAGAAATGATACTAATGTTATGACACCCCACTTCAAACGTATGAACCTCGAATAAGGCAAAAATCAGAAAGAGATATCTCCTTGTTGGCAGTCATTTGAATTTTGGACAACCCAGGTGCGTTGTCCAAATTCTCACTTGGCCGTCACTTATTGCGGACTTCTTGTCCATAAAAATTATCAGCTCTTGCATTCGTGTTCAAAAGAAATTCGCAACCTCATTGGTAAAATGCACAATTTATCATATTCAATGCTTTTGTGACCTTGTGAACGTTCTTGTAAACAAAGTTGTAGAACACACTGTCAAGAGTGTAATGGCATTCCGTTGTGTCGCGGAAACTATTGATCGACAAATGGCATATCAGCCACTTATAACTTCTGCATAGCTGATCGTCCTATTTATGTGAACAGTAAACACAAACACGTCAGACGGAGGATCTAGTTTCCGAGAGCTCCTGCATTGTTTAAAAGCAGTACTAACTGTTACTACGAGTACTGAACAGTCGTTTATTGCAGAACCGACAATATTATATATATCTAGATCAATGTAGTTTCAAACATGTGAACAAGCCACTCACTCAAAGGTAAAATATGAAAGATAAACACTTAGGAACAAGAAGGGAATGCAAATTAAGAAAAAAAGTAGCCGAGGTGATGAATTTACGGCTGCTTCACAGGTCCTCTTGAATCCCTGGAGACACCTCTGGGTCAAGCTTTTGGAGCCATGCATCTATGTTTGCGGGGACACTTACAACAGGTTCACAATTATACCACAATATACTAAGGCTATTTCGATTCAAGTCAAATTGGTGACGGTTGAAATAACTTACCGCCCTCGTAGCCTGTGTACCATCCACATTCCAGAACTGAAAAAAACTATAAGACCACGATTATATTTGGAAATCAGCGCTTTTATCTGTTCACATTACCAGAACATACCGAAAAACTTCATTTGCAGCTTTTAATGTCCTCACCGAGGATATAAGAATTCCCATAGGTTCACATTGATTTATTCGTTGTTCTCGCCCCGGATAGCTTGCAATGAACGCACCCTGTTTCAATTACGAGGTCTACAATGGTTACAAAGTGCATAACTGTGAGGAGAATAAAAGAAAAACAAGAAGCACTGATAACGGCTCTATTTCAAATTTTGTTCAACTGATTTGAAGTAACACATGCTGTGCCTCGATAATAAGTGAATATGCTTTGACAGTTTTATGGCGATGCAGCGCATTAAGTAATACATGGGTGGCAGGATGTCACGGTGTGTGCTAACGGGCTCGCAAGGTAGCGTAAATTCGTTAAGCACTTGCACATAAAACAAACCCACTTGTAAACTTAATGTGACAGGCATAACTCACGCTCTACAATTTCACGGAACAAAGAGAAGAGCATGACGAGTTGAATAACTTTGGGAGCATTTGTGTCGCGAAATTCACTTCCGCAAAACACACCGGTGTTTAAAAATTACATATTTTATCTGGGACCTTTTTACTACACTTCAACTGCTCTCCTTCATTCTACAAAAAGCGGAATCCGAGGACGAAAAGCACAAAACAAGTGTGCTTAGCTTTGTGAAAGCCATGTTACACTCCTTCCAAGCTGATCTGGCTATATAGTCGGCGGATGCCAGCGCGCGACGGTCAGGCGGACATATTTGACGGCACATTTCCAATTCTATAATTTTGTATATCGCAGAGAAAGGTGCCGTTGTCAGATGGGAAGAGGACTTGGCACCCGGAGGTGCCGCGTCCCAGAGTTTACATGTACTCATCAACCCAACATCATCCGATACATTGACCCCGGCACTCCCCCTCTACCTGGGCTGACTGGGCGGGGGGCTTTGGTTCGGGCCAACGGTCCTTCCCGGACAAGGGAGCTGTTGTGGTGCAACACAACCGAGTTACTGCACTCAACACACAAACAGCCATGTCGGTCTTACAGGACACAAGCCTGACAAAACCTCGGACTGCCTTGACGCAAAAGAGGTCAAGGCATACAACCATGGAGACCACCAAAGCCATCCGCGGAGCAGCGCGACCACACGAGGGTGCGCCACGACCGGTTCTGGCTCTGGGTTCCACTGAGTCAAACAAAACCCCGTAGATCGACTGGCACACACGGCCGAGTCGAGCGACCTTAGCAGCATGCATCATAACTTAATGGAGAGCTTTCCGCCTGACTCATCAAAAATCACGGCAGGACGAGCCTACACTTCGAGAGACTTCTTCCAAGCGATGCTGCTCCCGGGAGACCTCCTTCCGTGCTTTCGCAAGCACTTCGTGAAGGCCCGTCCCCCGAAAATTGCAAAATTGCATCAAAGCGTGCTAGCCAAACTTGGTCGAGAAGAAGCACGAACTGGTTGATCGCCTGATTAGGCAAAGAGAAAGGTGCCGTGAATATTTCGCTGCAGCGTTTTCAGCAGCACTGAGCACTGGCGCAAAGAGAAATACAACCAAGCGCTTCGTTTCGAAGCACCGCCTAGCATGAAAACTTTCGAAAAATGCAGAATGCCTGTCGGCGGTGGAGGAAGACACAGAAGTCACCCCCCCCCCCCCCCTTCCTCACTCCTCCGCAACCGGTCCGGACCCTTCACATGCTGTTGGAAGAGAAGTGGAAAGTGAAAGCGGCAGAGAGCAAAGCGTATGGCTCCCTTCGTGTTCTGTGCCCGCCGTCGCGCCTTGTCTTGCTTTCCACTCTGCTTTTTTCTCCTGCTTTTATTTTTTTCTGCACTGCAAGACGTTTTCTGTCCTTTCCACTGCAGTTGACAACGTGGATGAAAGCCCGCCGCCTTTTGTCCTCGTGCCCACTCTCTGCCTGCTTCCCGCACCACGTGGGCGTCTTGCCCTCGCGTATGGGCCGTGCGCATGTGGCAGCAATTATCTCCCGTAGAACCACTCCTCCCCTTTTCAAGCAAGAACAGTCGGCCGTTCAGGCGGAATTTCATTCAATTTCTCCGATGTTGTTCACAGCGAGACGGCTTTCTGTCAGATGCTGACATTTCCTCGGTACCCGCGTAAATAACCTACCAGACATGTTTCAGCGTTCTATGCGGTCGTTCTTGAAAATGAAAAACAACGTGAATGAATACACACAAGAGTACGCCACGCTCAGCCGATGCGGCATGTTTCTTTTAGCGCCATAAATAAATGTATCCGTAGCATGGGTTGCATGTGCTATAACTGCACCAACAACGGAAGGACGGCAATAAACTGGGTGCCGGTATAGTTTCCTCTTTTGAAGGGACGTGAGCAGAAAAAAAAATGTAGTTCTGAATAAAAAAAATATATTACGTTGCTCAAGCTGTTCAAATCTAGAGTCGCAACTTTATCAAATGATAACTTACGTAGAAAATTTATATACGTTGTTCTGGTCAATGGCATGCTGATACAGAGGCACGTAGTAGAAAATGGGCACAGCGATTGATAGTCGTTTCCGTTGTGGTTTTCGGTTACAGCAAGGAATGGCTGCTCGACTGCTCTTAGAAATGCCGATAACCGATTTTGCATGAAGATGAAGCGATACGTTGTCGTGCGCACATATAATGTTAGTAGCTTCTTGCATACGAAATCGAAGTTGCCGAGCAGGTCACAACATAAATGACCTCTGCCCAGAGTTCGATGAACGGCGCTCGACATGTACCGCGTATGACCGCCTGCGTATGATCGCTTCTAAGGGCCCCAAAGGGGCCCTAGTAGGATCTAATGAATGGAAAGAATCGAACCGTGTACTGTGAAAACTTGTGCCCGAAAACTTGGGCCGTATGTACAGGCACCGTACGTTATACGGTTCCTACCTGTACATACGCATACGCGTCACATCATCATTGCTCGGAAGTTAGTGGTATGGCTCTAAGATGCCCGCTTCGCGCTTCGTCACGTTCATTTGAGACAGGGCTGTTTAATGATGTTATACCCGCGACATGAACAGTCCATTCTATATATATATATATATATATATATATATATAGTTGGTATGCTCGCGTAGCTTTGAGAATGGACTGTTCATAAACATAAAAACATAAAAAGTGGCGCTCGACTTCACAGTGTGTACGCCTTTATTCAGACTGTTTTGCAGTTCAACGATGTAGTGGCAGCCGAGCTCTACTCAAAAATTACCCCCTTAAGAGCTGGCTTCAATTTTAGCTATCGAGGCCAAATCGGATTTCCCTATTCATGCAAACTACTTCTGTAAAACACAGAAACGCTTTGATTAGACAAATGCCGGACTTATTTGTGTACAATTTATTGTGTTTTAGAGAGAGCTTTAAATTCTAGCAGCTAAAGGAAGCATAATTTTTATATAGGAATTCACAAGCTTTACAAAACATTTCCGAAAAACCAGCAAGATTAAAAACATTGAAGCACGATGTTAACAAATCCGTAACTCTGCACCAGAAACAGACATCACTGTTCTGGAAATTGCTTCTGTCGGAGCATCTAAAGCGAAAAAGGATATACGAATTTACAACTTTCGTGTAATAGGTGCAATGTTTACAAGGTGTTTGCAAAAGCCCTACTCCAAATTAGTAGTATGGTTTAGAGCGTCGTACAATACATTAAGGACAAGCTGCCGAAAGAAGCCTTTAGACGTTGCTTAAAAGATCCTCTGTGCGGATTGCGATTGCGTATACATCCGAAAGACGGACAACATTAAACAGTGGCTGCGCCAACATCAAAACGATGTGGATAAGGAAATAGTGGCTTCAAATTCCCTGGCAGAGCACGCAGCAACGACGAAGCACAATATTGACTGAATGAACTGTAGTCTAATCGGCCAGGAAAAAAAAAACTGGAAGTCGCGCCTGTATACCTGGAGTCCCTTGAGATGCAATCAACAGGATACACGCTCAATCCAAACGAATGAACCCTTCCCCCGCTTTACGCGTGGTGCTTGTGCCAAGTGATAAAACCTACTTAAACAGGCACTTTAGCCTTTTCACCCCGTTATGAGCAAGTCTTCCGTATGGAAGCCGAAACGTCTTGTTTTTAAATACTTGTTTGGTCTGTGTACGTATTTCTTTGTCAATACATCAACTTAGTCCGATTTGGATATTATTGCGAAAGCAATACTGCTCGCACTTTCGGCCCATCGGTGGTCGTGGCGCCTCCTTACACAGCTGCGCGTCACGTGACCGTGTGACGTCACGCCAGACCGAGAGACGGGGCCCCAGCTCGCGGCATCGATGGTGGAGGCGAAGCCTTGCGCGCCGCTGCTGCGGCGCTACCGAGAGAGGGCGCTCGCTGGTGTGACGTCACGCTAGGAGTATAAATGGGGCTACAGCTCGGCTCCTCGCAGTGGTCGGCGCGCTGCGTTGCGCTATGTCTGATGATGTATAGCCATAAGTTTAACAAAGGGCAACCATGTCCACACCATCAGCCGAACCACGGCGCAGCCAAGGGTATTGCTTTCGCAATCTTCCAGGCTTAACCAAGCTAAGCCTTCAGGCAATTTTTTTAGCAGGTGCCACTCAAATAACTACGTGACATCGTTACTTTTACTGTTTTGCAGAGTTGAAAACATGGTACTTGAGTTTGTTCAGTTTTGAAAATTACAAAATTTCTTGTTTAGATAATGGACTAAATAAAATGTCTTTTTCTTTTTGAAGTAACAGACTACTAACTTTTTTTTTATATACACAACAAATATTACCAAATTCGGTGCGCTGGATGCCGAAGAAAGCCATTTTCTATCTCTGTGTATTTTGGTATAGGAACTCCCGAGCTAAAGCTTCCCTTAATGATTGTCAAAAACTGAAGAAAAAAAACATTTGTGCCGATATATCCTGTGTACGAAGCAATGGTAACAGCATTGGTGCGACAATATTTATCACTGGACAATATCGTCGGGCATATAACGTCGGTTGATCGACATTGAAGAGCAGGTGGAATTGACTGGACAATATATAATACTTCTTGCCGTTCTACAACCAATATTGTCTATGTAGCGGACAAGCTGGCCCAATATTTCCGTCCGCATTGTCTGGAAGTGCCAATAATATAATTTTAATGGCAACGGTGGGCCATTGTTGAAGTCCTTATAGAATGGCTCTAACAATGTTGTTGTGAAGCTGGCAACACTGGGCCATTCTAGGGTCATCGTTTGCCACCGGAAAAAAACAATATTGGCCCGGTGTTCTGTGCTGCCTGGGAAGCATATGGCCTGACAGTCTAGGCTACGTGAAATCGAAATAACTGGTTATTGAGAATCAGCTAAGACACGCCGTTCGTCGCTCTGTACTTAGCCCTGTTTCCAGCAGTCCAAGAGACACCTCTGTTAACGTCAGAAACAGTAAGCATAGCGCAGCTCAGCTAAAATTTCTATATGTACAACCAAGATGACTTTCTTTCTCAGCGCCATTGCGCTTTGTTTTGTTTACGTAAAATTACCCGACACATTCTTCTTGTTTATGAAGAAATTGCGGTCACTGGCCAAGTCAAGGTGAAAATAACACAGAGACGTTTCGGGACCCGTACGAGTTCCTTGATCACACTAAAAGCGGGCAGTGTGATCAAGGAACTCGTACGGGTCCCGAAACGTCTCTGTGTTATTTTCACCTTGACTTGGCCAGTGACCGCAATTTCTTCATCATCATGTTACCTGACCAGACGAACTTTCGTCGAACTCTTGACTATATTCTGCTTGTTTGCTGCGAGCTACCCATCCGCAATATTAAATAATTTCTAAAGACACTAAACAGCGCCACACATCCGCAAGCGTTTCGCGGCGATTTGCAGTAGATCTACGTATTTGTGGCATTTTCCACCTTCTATAAAATATATGTGCAAGTCCTACAAACGAGACAAGAGCTCTTTGCGTTTTCGGAAACCTGATGCAAAAGAATAAATTCCCTGATCTGCGAGCCAAATGTGACGGCTCTTAACATTTAATACCCTTAACATGAGGAGTATACGCAGTCGTTGGCACGCTCGAAAAATTATGGGTTTTTACGTGCTAAAACCACGATTTGATTATGAGTCATGCCGTAGTGGGTGACTAGCACCTACATGCACCTAAATGTAAGTACAAGGGTGTTTTCGCATTTCGCCTCCATCGATACCGCGAACTCGTACTTAGTAGCCCAACACCATAGCTACTAAGCAACCACGGTGGGTGTTGGTACGCTCGTTCAGGGTGATAGCTATGTGTCTTCTACAACTTGTGCTGCCGCCCTTCGATTTCGTGTTCCATCTGCTGAAAATGGAGGAGCATAAAAATTGGTGCCGCGAAGGCATTGCACTCCCAAAACTGCATTGCTTTTCTGCCAGTCATCTGTAACAGAAGCCGCGACGCCACAGGAGCCTCTAAATCAATAAAGAGCGAAGTTATCTTCGTTTCTTCTTGATTTAGGTGCTCCAGTATATTCATCTCAAATTTGAATCCGCTTCGTTTCTTCTACACATCCTTACCCTGCGGTGGACCTTTCTTGGACTGGCATTACCTGCCGGTAGCTCCGCGGCACGGCGCTGCTGTAAGTTGTTGAAGATGGCGGTTGTGCTTCACACGTCCACGGCGTACGAGCAACGAAGTGTGATTCGTTTTCTACGGAGGAAGGGACGAACACCCATGGAAATCCACAGGGAAACACAGCCCACGTATGAAGAACGGTGTCTCGCTTTGAGAAGTGTGAGGTGATGGTGTTGTGAGTTCGCAAAAGGCGATGAAGCCAAGACAGCCGTCCGACGGTGGTTCCACAGTCAGCCGGATGAATTCTACCGCAGGGGCATCTCAAATATAGTGCTGCGATGGGACAAATGTCTGAACCGGTGTGGGGACTATGTAAAAAAATAAGGGTAGGGTATGTAGAATAGTAGGTATATTCGTACTTACCTGTATGTAACTTATTTAGGCTAATAAAAAGTAGAGGCAAATAGTTTCTGATTCGCGCTTACTTCATCCATGTCAGCTCTCGTCTACTGTATGGCTGAGCAACAACTGCTGACCATTTTCATGACCATGTGAAAACGAAAGTGATTTATTATATAGGAAGAACAACAATGAAAGCCTTACGTCAGATCCAACGCACTGTCTGAGTCTACGTGGTCCGAATGTTCCTTTGGTTTTATAGAAAAGTCTTCACGCGTTAAATATGTGGTATGTCTGTCGATTTTATGCGGATTGACGATGGAATCAACATTCTGTGACTTGCTTATCGTGATTCTTTCTTTCGTTTTTTTTTTTTTCATTTACCATAAAGGAAATATCCAATCCCAAATCTCTTAGGCGAACTAGAGTGTGCTCTGGGCTAGGGATAGCGTTCCTGTATACATGCTATCGCACGGTCTTTCTTTTCCTCGCGCCACCCGCACCGCCGTTGGCCGAGCGCCATCACATCGTTGACAAGTGGTATCAATCGTTCGACTCGACACAGAGAAGCCAACCTGGCGGAAGCAACGCCGGCATACCGCTCGCTTCAGCTCTTGCGGTTTTGGTATCGGCAAAGGCGCGGTCCCACCATGGCAGCAGTAGCGCATGCTTACTAAGCACTTATGACCGCTTGGGCCGGAGCAGCGGTCTCACTCCATCGTGTTCACCGCAGCAGCATATACGCTCACCCTCATCGCCGCGCAATAAGTTTTCTGCGGCATCTCTGAGCATGACCGGGTGCCGCGCACCGGAACTGCACGAATCGCAATAAAAAAGGGGGACAGCTGCTTGCTCCGTGCCGTGCGCACGGACAGTTGTCTACAGAAGTTATTGTGTACGGGCCGCGACAGCGCTGTTGCTTTAAAACCCATCGCGCTTCTATCCACCATATCAATCTTTGGAGTAAACCTTCGCTGTAATAGCGTTCATAATCCAGCGCTAAAACTCACCGAGTTTGGCTACGTAATATTGCGCAGCTATCGCTTTAAAATCAAACATCCTTTAAATTTTCGGCGCCAACCTCCGCGGTATCCAATAACCCTCGCATTGCAGCGGCAGCCACCATTGACTTTCGTTACTCTTCACAAAAGCAACAGCATAGTCATACACTTATACACAAGGCGACAGCGATCGCTTTGAAATTTTTCTAAATTTCTGGCACGCATTTGCGCAAAATAATCGATGTTTAGCGTAAACCAAAATCGCCCCTCATTCCACGTCTTATCGGCTCGTTAAGTTCCATCGTGTCTTTACCAAATTAGACAAAGCCATAAGCGTGAGACACAGCACCGACCACCACGAAACGTGCGGGTGAATGGCTAATTGAGCCATCCACTTTAAAAGCCATTTCCATTCGTAATCGTTCACATGGAATAAACAAAGCGTGTGTCGTAAAGCAAAATATAGGAAATAAAAACGATACGGCTTGCGTCCCTCGCCACGTCCGAGCTGCACCCCCACCGCCCGTACCTCGGCCGGCCGCATGCTGCAGACTGCACTGTCATTGCTTGAAGCGCCTGCTGCGTCACGGCGCGAGGGAAGATTTTCCACCCTCGCCAGGAACGGGCGTCGTTCCTGCGCGTGCTAGTAGCGACATTTACAGCGAAGCGGTTGGCCTCTAGTCGGTCGGGTTTTCTTGCGGTGCGTCCTCATGGAAAGAATACCTTCAGCGATTGAAGCGAAAAGTGCATACATTATTTGGTATTACGCATACAACATACAGCACAACATTCCTTTCAACAAAGAACAAGCACAAAACTAGCATCCAAACCCCATAATTGATGATAAGGCGCTCCTGATAACAATGCCAAGCACGTGGCGCTCGCCGCATACGTTTCCTGGTAAAGATTACTGTTGCGCAAGCTGCCGCGGCGACGGCAGCTTGCTACGTAGGGAGTAACGTCACTAGCCTTTCATATATAAAAGAACCAGCCTAGCAACTGATTTCATTGCTGCAGCACGCCATCATTGCCACCAAACAAAAAGTGATTACATTAATATTAAACGCAGAAATAAAGACGTATTAAAAAAAATATTTTTGTGCTATCATTGATAACTGATAAGGCCCATTTATTAGTGGTCAGTAGTGATTCGCTCTGTTGGATGTTCTCGTGTCTTTAGAGTAACGCGCCATGGTTGCTTAGTGACTTTGGTGTTGCGTTGCTAAGCACGAGGTCGCGGGATCGAATTCCGGCCACGGAGGCCGCATTTCGATGGGGCGAAATGCGGAAATACCATTCTACTTAGATTTACGTGCACGTTAAAGAACTCCAGGTGGCCAAAATTAATACGGAGTCCCCCACTACGGCGTGCCTCACAATCAGATTGTGGTTCTGGCACGTAAAACCCCATATTTTTTTTCGTAGAGTATAGCGTCATGGGGAGGGGGGGATATCAAATCAAGAGTCACATAAACAGTGATTGGATTGTAGCAGATGGTAGTATTGAGTCGCTAGCGATCCCGAATCACTTTGTTTAGTATCGCAGTGGTAGCTTTCATTCGTGCACGTCGCCATTGCTATCATTCATGCAGTCATTAAATGAGTATTTTTGGTTATTATTCCTAATTGATGGTGTCGAGTCATTAGTGATCACTAATGATACATTCATTTCGATATGCTGATACTTTTAAACAGCATAGCCTCATAGATATCAAATGAAAAGTGAAAAAAATAATTAAAATATGATAACTAGGAAATGAGAGGGTTTAATCACTAGTGATCAATAATCACTTTGTTTAGTATGACAGTGGTAGTTTTCATTCCCTGATTATCACTGCTATGAATGAGCGTCATCGTAAAGTTCGTTTTCTGACTATACAGCAGTCAGGGTCGAATAACTGGTAATCACTAGTAATTATGTTCACTTCAGTGTCCTCGACTATTTATAAATCTGAACAATACAGATACCACCTGAAAGGTTTCTTAACGGATGATTCAATTATGATAACTGGGAACTGAAACGTTTCAGTCACTAGTGATTACAAATGTGAAGGGTGGGGTGGGAACAGTGAGGAATGAGCTTAATCATCATTAAGTGCTCCGTTATGAAGATAAGCAACAAGGTGATCTGGTAAATCAAACTTTGATTGATTGATTGATTGATTGATTGATTGATTGATTGATTGATTGATTGATTGATTGATTGATTGATTGATTGATTGATTGATTGATTGACATACGCAGAAATTTTGAATGCAATCACCGCAATGCACCAGCGTAGCTCAACGGGCAGCATTTTCAAAAATGATATTTCAACAGCTCTCAGTTAGAAACGGCGAGAGGTTATACCTTTCTAGTAACATGGGTATTTACGGTACTTATTAGTAACTTTCCTGCTGCTTTATATCTGTGTTTTAATCCTGACCAAAACACTGCTATAACGCAGCAAAGACTGCAAAAGACCCAATATGACAGTCACCACCGGGACGCGTTCAGTTCTTTACTCGAAGTTTCGTTCTTCTATAGTCTCCAAATAACCGCGCAGGCCTGTCCGAGAAAGTGTTTTTCAAACTGTAAGCTCTTACGAAGGCTTAGCGATGTTAATTTTGAAATAGTGCCCGTCGGTGCTATCAAGTCACCTTCCAATGAATTTACAAACTGGCGCCGTCCACGTCTCTCGTCTGACGACGTCGTCATGTTACGGAGTCAGTTGAGGACGACGCCGGTGCACGGGAAAGCATCAGAGTTGGACTTTTTGTGAGCTGTTAGCGTACTACCTTGCCTACCTGCCAGTGCAGCTGGCAGGCAGGCAAGGTATATCTGTATTCTTCCAAAATTCTTCCCTGTATATCTTCCAAATTTTGAATTTCAGCGGGCTCATTGAACTGGGCCATTGGAGCAGATCTCCGTAATAATCGTAGTTACTTTGAATCCGGAAAAAAAAATGCGATTGCTCGCGGAACTGTGGAACGACGGAATTCGTCTATCAGAGCGCGCGAAACCAAAACTGGGAGGCTTGGTGCGCGCATATAGCCGCGGTTCTCAAGGCGACGTTCTGCTGACGTCAAAAAGCGTCAGGCGTGTTGCGGCCTACTTGCTCCTCGCACCGTTTCTTTTTATATGAAATGATTTAGACATTGATTGACTCTTCAAATGATATCCATAAGCTATGCTGTGTAATAATCCAAAAATATTGAAGTGCTCAAACTTATTGGTCATCACTAGTTTCTCGGCGTTATTCGCAATATTTTGCAGCTATACTCGTTCATTTATTGTCATTTCGATAGTTTCCGCTGGCGTCGCGGACGAATGACGGCTATAGGTGCCACAGTAGAAATGTAACTTTTCCTGCCATTAACTCTTCACTTGATATCCTTAAAGTTGTCGATTGTATGTACCCGACAAGACCAAACTTGCAAAATCAAGATCACTAGTCGCTCCCGGCATTTGTCATATTGTTCACCTATCTGTTTATTGACACTTTCATCCTATCCAACGACGACGCGGAAAATAAAGGCATTCATGGTAAAAAATGATTTGTAATCACTTGTGACTCATACTTCTCTGTTCCTAATTATCACAGTAGAATCATCCTTTCAACTACCTTTTATTTGATATCCATAAAGTTAAGGTTTGTAAATAGGCGAGAACACTGTATTAATCACTAATGATTACTAGTATTTCGACCATATCTGATATACATTCAGAAAAAAAGAAGTTTAATGAAATTGATTCATAGAAATGACAGTGAATAAATGAAGACTACCACTGTCATACTAAACAAAGTTATTCGTGATCACTTGTTTCTCCCGCCTACCATCTCCTAGTTATGACATTATAACTTTTCATTAGATATCCATGACGCTATGCCACTTAAAAGTACGAGCACATCGAACGCAACGTATCACTAGTGATCACCAATGACTAGGCATCATCAGTTAATAAGGGTAACCAAAATGCTCATGTAATCACTTTTTGATTCATGCCTATGACGACGTGTACGAATCAAGGCTACCACTAGCTGTCATACTAAACAAAGTGATTTGTGATCGCCAGTGACTCAGTTCCGCCATCTCCTAGTTGTTATAATTTAATCAGTGTTTATATGACTTTTCTTAAACACTACACGTCGTCGTCATCATCATCATCATTCATATGACCTTTCATCTGGTATCCATTAGGCTATACTGCATAAAATACGAGAACGTCGAGCTGAGCGTATCGCTAGTGATCTCTAATCGTCAGCAGTGTTAACCAAAGAAATACTCATTTAATGACTTTTGGATTGATATCAATAACGACGTATATGAATAAAGGCTACCACTGTCATACTAAACAGTTATTCGTGATCAATAGTAACTCAGTCCTGCCACGTGCTAGTTGTCATAATTGAGTCACTGTTTGAATGACTTTTCATTTGATATTCATGACGCAATGTGTATGAAAGGTATATAGACTCAGCGTTATCAGATACCAATGTTAAACAAAATGCTCATTTAATTAAATTGCGAATGACTCCAATCACTACGTGCACGAAACAAAATTATTGTTGTACCAGTAAAATAAATGATTAATTGTCCCTATGACTTCACCATACCAGTTCCCAGCAGGCCTTATTGCTGAATTACTAGTTTTCTTATATTTTATTTCATATCAGTGAATGTGCATTACATGTGTGAAACCGAGAGGACCTAGTACGTTAGTGATTAGTGATCACGAGTGACTATAGTCCTATTAATCAGCTATATTATGTAATTACTTATTTGACTGCTCATTAATTCAGTGTACTTACTTATTTGTTTTCATAAGTTAAGCTAGAACGTAATATGTATGTTTCTAAATACCAAATAGAACACTTTACCCTGCGCCGAAATTTGAGCAAAGATAGCGCGCGTAGCCGGGTAATGCTTGGATGTCATTTCATGAAGCCATTCGGTCCGTTGCTTGTTGCAGGATCTTGCGGTGTCATCTTGTACATCTGCGCACGAGTGTGCGTCATAGTTGCACATTTGAGTCTGAGTTTTAAGATTACCGACGAACCATTTCGCTTCAATACGACGATGGACGAATAGTTTGCCCTTGTAGTGCTGCTTCAACGCAAAGTAACCGAACAAAAGCGCCCGAGGAAAAATTTTCAATAAGCGGAATAAATCAAAGTGGACCTACATATAGAGGGAGATCTAGAGTATACGCCATTAGAGAGCAATTAGTGAATGAGCTCTCGCTGCGCAGCAATCATCATTTAAAAAGTCACCCCGTGCATTTTAAACTGGCCTATAGAAGTGCTAGCAAAAAAAATTAGCCAGTGAAATTAAACTAGACGCCGTATATAGCGTGAGACCATTGTCGGGATTAAGTGCCTAAAGTGTCATTTGCGAAAATTGAAGCATTGCTCAGCAATCGATTTTTAAAAAATGCTTCCTATAGAGTTACGCCTACCTCATCGCCCCAGGGTCGGCTTTGCCGCAGTAGTCGATGTCCCGGATTTCTGGACTTGTTCTTGGCAAGAAGACGAGTGCATTAGAATGTGTATGGAAGAAGCCTTTCTGATCGAATATTGGGATTATAGATAAGAATGTTTTCACTTCATGTGAGAAGTAGCAGCCGGTGCCACTTATGGACGATCAACATCTCCTAAAATATCACGAATTAAAGAACATCGTGGGGCCGCAACATTCATATGGGGACGTATACCAGCGAAGCTGTTTAGGCTGCATACAAATTCTCCGCTTTTGCATGGTCTCGCTGTCGCTGGTTGTATTTGCATTTCTGCTGTCAATGCCTCTCCGATCGTTCCTCCGGCATGCGCGCCACGACACGACGCCGGCACAAACGCCGCCGCAGTCACCGCACCTCCCATGCATCTGCCGCAACCGCTGCTGCAGCCGCGCCCGCACCTCCAACGCGCGTGACGTCATAACCATAGAAGCTCAGGCCACGTGCGCGGGCGTTGTTGCCACCCTCTTTCCCCTCTCTCCTACCCGTCTCCAATGCGTCACCTCCGGGCCGAATCTCATGCTCAGGCCCCAAAGCTCGCCTGTGATCGATGACCCCTGGTGAGTCGCTAGCCGATGCTCGCAATGCTGGAGCACTGGACATAGAGTAACGTGGTGATTCTAGATCGACAATACCAGTGATGGCTTCGAAATGATGCCATTGCGTTGTGACAGCTCGTAACGTAATAAAGCTAAAGCACTAAATTTCGCACGCATAATTATGAAGGTAGAAATGGGTTAGCTGCGTGAGACAACGATAAAAAACATGAGCAACGGAAAACGTCCGCTCAAGGTCACTGAAATTAAACACCGATGACAAGGAACCCGGCTGAGGAGCGATGAGCACTCCGAGTGCTGCGAGCTGGGGCGCATATAACCGCGTAACCTTTGGACCTTTCCGTAACGGCGAGTGAAAGCTGTGTCTTTCGTGAAAACTTGAGGTTCCAGTTTACTGTCCTGTTTATCTAAAAGGTTCACTTCGAATCTCATGAGGCGCCCGCGTGTAATGTGTGGCAGTAAAGCTGTAAGACAGGAGGATAAGATGTCGAAAGTGTGATACGCGACGCTGGGTTCAAAGAAGCATGAAAGATTACTTCATTTTACGACGGGGGCCATTAAGAGCAAACATTCATGTTTTTCATCTGCGCATGAGATTGTTCTGCATGCATATCTTTTTCACAGCATCGAGTAACACTCTTGTTTCTTGCGCGGCACTTCCGTTTCACCTCCAGAGACGGCCGGGGAGGAAATTCAAAATAAATCAGAAAGATATAAAAAAATAGTGCAGTACAAAAGTCGTGGGTTTCATTATAGAAATGATACCAGAGCATAAGTTTATTAACAAGTTGAGTGACTGAAGCGTCTGTAATAATTAGAATTAATTATAAATCACTGATTACTGCACACCAAAGCACAGAATTGTGGGCTTTAGAGACCCGCCACGTGAGCACGACTTTCGTGAAATTCCTGGAAACCCGGAAGTAGAAAGCGAAAGTAATAACTTCACTAATGGCGTCACGCACAAGAAGGTGGCATGATATTTAACCGGCTAATTAATGGAAAGCAGTTGCCTTCGAGTTCGGTTTGTGCGTTGCGTTTGCCCTAAGTTAACTTAAAGAATATCAACGCCGACGTCTCGAGTGCCACTAAGAGACACCTAAGTCAAAGATTAGGGATTTATTTATTTATTTATTTATTTATTTATTTATTTATTTATTTATTTATTTATTTATTTATTTATTTATTTATTTCGCTGGGAATAAAGATATATCTGCATGAACAGATTGTATTGCCGGAACGAAATATGTTTTTTTTTTTCTTTGGGAAAAGGGAATGAGGGTGCTATAGGATGAAACTTTAAAGCCGAGTTTTATATTTACAGTAGTGAACAAAAAGGTACGATATTTTGCGTTTAAGTTCTGTGAGCTAATGTGCTCCAAGTGTTGGCGCTGCGTGTTATGTCAGACCGCTATATCCTAGGGCAGTAATCTTTGAAGACGCACTGCCATCGTACTCTATTCACACCGCGTAGCCCAAAATGTTATCCATCTCGCTGGCGCAGCCAAAAGGATAGAGATAGATATTTATTGGCGGTGCCATAAAGCTTCACGTTCCACTTAGTTCCCATTTCATGGTGCTCAGTGCTGCCTCTTTCTGAGTTTCTGTGCGAGGATGCATGCGCGTTATTTTCTTTTCTCTCGTCCTTTGCCCTCTCGTTAAATATTAAACTTGCAGTAGCACGCCAAGCCTTATGTTCGGCTAACCTCCCCCCCCCCCCCCCCCCCCTATCATTGAAATTTCTCTCACCAGCGTGCAAGTATTCTCACTACTGATTGGTATTACGGTTTCATTGTACTACATTCTTGGAATATGTAATTTACGCACATGGTGGGTGAGCTATGCCGTGTGAATAAAGTACGATGGCTGTGCGTGTTCAAGAGAGTATTTCCCTAGGCTAGCAACCTGGCATAACGCGCAGCACAGAACATTAGCTCACAGGACCCAAATGCAAAATACAATATATTTTTGTTCAATATACTGTATAAAACGGTATTGTTACGTCTCAACACCACAAAGGGTGTTAATTAAACGTTTGCCGCGTGTCAAACGACCGCACCTCCTATCCAGACGACAACGCCGCGTGGACACTGACGGTTGAAGGGCGCTCACCTTACCATTGCCTAGAGACCTGAGAAAAGGATGAAAGGGAGGAAACCACGACAACGAATTGATAGGCGCAGTTAATTAGACGAGTCAAATCACCACCCATCCCTTGGCACTTATCCAGCCGTCAAGACAGCGTTTAAACCGGCTGTTGCAGTGTTCCACGAAAGGCCCTCAGCCCGCCCTTCACCTGGCAGCCGGAGCGAAGAAGAAAGGGTGAGGGGGGGGGGGGGGCGAGGCAACGAAGAACGAACTAGGTGTCGCAGGCTGATTTCTTTTCACAGATCCCAAACCAGTTTCTTCGGAGGCGGAGTTACTGCGGGTTATGGCGAGCATGAGAGTGGTATCGCCACGAAGTCGACGATGGTGATTTGCTGCTGGACAGTCTTCAGATTCCTTAGTCGACTCGGCTAGGGAAGACGATGGTATTAAAAGTAGAGCCTTTTCGAGAGTGAGGACAGAGGGTCCTGATGTGAACTGAGACGTTTAACTATAGCTCCTGCATGGAGTGGACTTCCGTACTGAAGCCGTGCAACTAAGCTAAATAAACCGTTTTTCCTTCATTTTCCACAACCTGACGTAGTAGTCGATGGGCTTGGTGGATTCCATGCCCTGAACGCTGCCCTATCCGCAACAGTACGGTAAGCAACACGTCAACAAATAACGTCAAACGCAAAGTCAAAGAGGCGGAGACAATCTCATGGCTGGCGACAATGGAAAAGAAACCTGCTATGACTAACTACCTAAGAGGAAAAAACTAAATTAGCAAAGAAACAATTTATGATAACTCAAACGGAAGCTCTTTACTTTTCGAAGCGAGATCAGGATGCCTTAGAATGCGTAGTTATATAAAGCGAGGTGCACCAAGGAAGAAGAAGCACGTGCTTGCTGCGGCAAAGCTAGGGAAATGATGGTACATGTTTTATATGAATGTGAAGGTATCTACCCAGCCGTCGGCTTAGGCTCCTCTAGCCTCCTTGAAGCCCTTGGGTTCAGGGATAGCAGGCGAAAAGTAAACATGTCCACAATATACATTATTAAGAAGAGGAGGAGGAGGAGGAAAACCTTTTTTGAAAGGGGTTGGGATGAAAGGTTATGAGCTTGATGGGTGAGGCCCCAAGTCCAGGGCTCCACTGGCTGCAGCCGCCTGCCTGACGTGATCCAAAAGCGCAAGCTGCACCTCCGGGTCAGAGCTGGCGAGTTGTGCCTCCCATTGCTCCAACATGTTCGATAACTGAAATTTACCTAAAAAGGTGTTTAAATTTGGTGGTCTATTTTGGCAGCCCCACGAAATGTGATATAGCGATGGCGAGCCGCCACACCACAGACACGTGTGCCCATACAGCGTTGGAAATTTTTTGTTTAATCTTTGTAGGCTTGGAAAGACCCCAGTTTGAATTCTACGGAGGTCTATGGCGTCCTCCCCTTCTAATGATTTGTGGGGGGTGCTGTATTTTTGTCGCGTGCCGCGCTGGTGAGCAAGAATTTCGCGAGGGGCCATTCGGGATAGGTCGTTGTCCTCCTCGCTTGACTCCTCCTGGAATGTTTGGGGGGATTGACAGTGCTGTCGAGGCTCTGCTCGGTTCGTGAGCCCTCGAGCAAAAGCGTCCGCACTCTCGTTTCCCTCCCGGTCTGTGCGTCCCGGACACCAGATCAACTTGTATCCGTTTGTCAATATCCCGCCTAGGAAATTTTTAACCTTTATCGGGAGGCGGCCGTTCAAAAACAAACGGCACGCATCCTGCGAGTCGGAGATGATAATCGTGTGTGGTTCCTCCCTCCGTTCTTACTCTTTGATCGCCAGGGCAATGGCAAAGCATTCCGCCTTGGCGATCGAGGACGTGTACAGGGAGGCACTCGTCAACATTCTCCTGTCGCTACCAATTACTGTTGCTACGGCCCGTCTCCAGTTGTACCTGGAAGCGTCCACATACAAAACATTTGTTTTGTTTTTTAGGTGTTTACGGAGCCATCTTACTCTCTCCGCTTTTTGTTTTGATTTGGGTCCATATTCTTGGGCAGGGGAGCGACCGAGATCTTGCGTCGGATGGGATCCGGGATTGCCACCAGTATCTCGTCCAGGTTCGGGGGGTACGGTGGGAAGCCTACCCTAGCGAGTATGTCTCTCCCCGCCCTCACCTGGCTTAGACAACTTTTCTGCGCGGTCAGTACCGCCGTCTTTAGCTCGGAGTAGGTACTATGTATTCCGAGCTCTAATAGTTTTTGGGTTGGTGTGCCTACAGGTAGCCCTAGGGCCACTTTGTAGGCGCTCCTAATGATAGACTCGATGCTTGCATCTTCACTTTTGTTTAGTGTGTGGAAAGGTAGACTGTACGTTATCATACTCACTACAAAGGCCTGTACTAATCTAATTGTGTCCGCCTCCTTCATTCCTTTTTTGTGATACATTATTCTTTGTATCATTCTGGCAACTTGTTTCGTCGCTGATCTTAAGATGTTTATTGTGTGGTCTGCCCTTCCGTTACTCTGAACCCAGTAACCCAGAATTATTGCAACGGTTACCTCTTTTATTTTGGCTCCTTCAATTTGTATGTCTATGTCTCCATTACTTTTGTATCTTTTTTCATGTACCCTGATAATTTCCGATTTATCTGCGACACAACTGAGCCTGCTGGCCCTGGCGAAATTTTCAACTGCTGTTGCAGCCTCTTGGAGTGTCTGCTCCTTGCTAGCCAGGCATCCGCGCGTTGCCCATAAAGTGACATCATCCGCATATAAAGTGTATTTGAACTGCGGTACATCATCCAGGGCCCGCGCGAGTCCTCTCATCCATGGCGATATTAAAGAGCAGAAGAGAGGCGATGGCTACTTGAGGGGTACCGTTGTTTGGCATCTGAAAAGGTTCCGACGTGACTTGTGCTACGCTTATTGTAGCACTCCTCCCTGTTAGGAAAGCCTTTGTGTAATTGAAGGTGTTTTCACCACATCCTATGTTGTTTAATTCGGATAGGATGGCCTTATGCGAAATATTGTCGAACGCTCCTTTTAGATCAAGGGCTAGTATTAAATGCTCTCCTCCTTTTGGTACGGAACTCAGGACTTCCTCTTGTAATGGGAGGAATGCGTCCTGAGTGGAGAGGCCACTGCGGAAACCCAGCATAGTGGCTGGGAATAGGCCCTTGTCCTCTATGAAGTTTTGAAGAGTGTGAATAACCCGTTCAAAAAGCTTTCCCATGTACGACGTCAGAGATATGGGTCTCAGTGCCTGCAGGGATGGCTTTTTCCCGGATTTCGGTATCATTATAATTTTGGCTTCTTTCCATTCATCGGGGATCTTCCCTTTGAGCCAATAGTGTTCGTTAAAATGGTTTGTCACTGCCTCTATGACCTTATCGCTGAGGTTCCTAATCATTGCGTTTGTAATTTGGTCTGCACCAGGGGTAGTATTTCTTTTGGCCGCCTGAGCTGCCGCAAGGACCTCTCCCTTGGTTATTGGGGCGTCGAGGCTCTCGTTTTTACACCCGTGTAGTCAATTGGACTCCTGGTAGTATTGGTGTCTTCTCCGATGTATCTGTCTTTAAGGGCTTGTATTAATTCCTGATCCGTACCCGGAAACTCATCCGTGATTCTCTGTAATGTTCTGCTCGTCGCCGATTTTGATTTTTCTGGGTCGAACATGTTCCTCAGGATGACCCAAGTTTTTGCAGTGCTCAGAGTGTCCTGTAGCGAACTGCAGAACTGGATCCATCCCTCGGATGCAATTTTGCTAGCGTATTGATTCGCCTCTTCCGCTAGAGCTGCGATTCTGCACTGCAATCGATTCTGCAATCGATGCACAATTCACAACTGTGACAGAAAGCTGCCAAAATTACGTTAATTGTTGTTTCAATGTCCCCGTTTCGTCCCGACAACATAATTCTTAATTGTGACGACAGAACTTTCTTGCCTGACAACTTAAGGCCCTGTTGCCACAACAAGATGCCGAGCCAATGATTGCGGTCGCTAAGAAAAAAAAAAGAAATATCAGCGCCCCTTTCAGTCCGTGAAGATGGTGGAACAGCGAAGCTGTGTTAGTTACACCGAGTGTTACACCATGCGAGTCAAACTTCGCAAGCAGTCTATGTTGTAAAGTTTTTGATTCACCATTCTTTCACCTCATTTTCGCTTTTGCGTGCTTCGCGTGGTGAGCATGCTTTAGGAGTTTCTTTTTTTTTTCTCCCAGTGTTTTTCTTTTCGCGTGAGGTTATTGTTTTTGTTTTGCCGTGGTTCTTTTTTCGTGTGCAAGTTGCTCCGCCCTTTTTTTGCGCTGACGCTCGCGGTAGGCAGCTTCTTCCTCAGGAGTACGCACTACTCGTGGTCTTCCCATAGTTGTAGTTGGGATGGAATGTGCGGACCCGCTAATCAAAAGCTCCGTATATTGGGCGCAAGAGCCACCACTGGAGATGCGGGCACTGCAGTCGTTTTGACGATTGGTCGCATTGGTTGCAGTGCCGGCAGCCACGCGCTCCTAGTGTCGCGTTTGAATCGCTGGGCACTGTTCGTTGGCCGCAAACTGCCAGCATAAAATTTTTTTTTTCGCGGCATGGTGGAATCAATCGTCGATAAATTCGATGCCGATCTGGCTCGATCGCCGGAAATGCACCTTGTGACAACCGTATAAGATTCGTGTATAAAATAGAATTCTCACAGGGGGAAAGGGGTAACTACGACGCCTTTTCCCCTGTTGAGCTCTTCTTTTCCTCTCCCACTATGTCACGTGGCCCCTCTTTAGCGAAGTCCGACAACGGCGGCACAGGGTCCCATGTAACAGAAGTTTCTCTCGATACGACAATATTTCCTACGGTACAACAACAATGCACCGCTAAATACGGCAAATATTTCTATTGATGAGACAAAAAAAATGCTTTCTTTCGAGCGCTCCGGCTTCTCAAAGTGGCAGTTACGATATATGGTGCATAGCTGTCGCTCACTTTATTTATTACAAGTATTTTTTTTTAATTTCGATGAAGGCTTGGCATAAAGCATCCTGCCACCAGTTTCTTCAGGTGCAAAAGACAAAGAAAGAAGCTGAAGTAGAACTTGTTTTTGTTTCTTGATTACGTCGTGTAGTGCCTTTCAGAGCTACATTAAGGAGCGGCATCGCTTCGATTGGTGTCAGGCTGATGACAGCATTTCTTTTTTTCTGGCTGAAAGGAAACCTTTACAAAAATCTGGAACACATATTTCACGATTGGAAGACGCCATATCCAAGGGAATCCGGCAGTTCCAGACGTGTAGTGCATGATTAGACTCGCAGCCTGAGCTTGCTGCACCCGTTAAAACTGCCGTTTCAGTGATCAAATCGGCACCTACGAGTTAATTCAGTACCTATAATTTGGTGAACATTTATGATGTCCTACTGGCAGTAATGCGGATACGCCAAAGTTTCTGTACAGACCATTTAACATGATTCGCAAAGAGAGTCATGTTATCACAGGCAACGAATACTTTAAGTGTGCGACCGCTACGTCAGAGACCAGCGCAGAGGAAGAGGGAATAAAAGCCAGCTCGGCCGTCTTGTTATGCCAGGCAAACATGGGAGCTTGCAACGTCTTCGGCCGGGCAATTAGGCGGCTTGTTTTTCTTCCGCGAGATATTAAGATACAGCAGACTCGGCGTAGCTTGCCAGAAAGTTTGCTGGCTCCATGTCAGCGGGCACTGAAATTCGTGGTCCGCAGCCATCTGTGACTTGTGTCGTCCATATGCTGTGCATATCGTAATGGGTCTCCTTAACGCCCAGTGAGCTTCGCGGCATTGCTGCAGGCGGTTTCATTCCGCTAGGCTCACTGGGCAGCCGCGGTTGACTTCGCTCACCATATCACAGTAACTAAGGGCCGAGTTAATCATGCCCTCTGGCACACAGTCGAAATTCCTCCTGTGACAGAAACTGGCCAATTTCGACGCCGATTCTGCACCTTGGCAAAGTAGAAACGAAATTTACCTCGTACGAAGGCGCATCTTTCTGCACGACTATAGCAACGCGCCAAATCCATCTGTTTCGCTAAAGTTCCTTCTTCTGTGGACAGATCGATTACGGCAATGGTTGCACGCTCCACTAAGTCTGATGAAATGCTACAGATTTTTGTGTGACAGAGGTACCGCGTAAAGCTGTCCTCTCTGTGTCATTTGAAATATGAAAAAAAAAAAAATCTCTCGTAGGTATAAGTGCGCGCTGAAAACACCTATAGATAGTCGACATTAATCCTACGATGACAAGCTTAGCACAGTTGTGGCTTTGGAACATCGAACGTCAACAGTCAATCAATTAATTAAATTCTGGGATTTTACGTGCCAAGATCACAATCTGATTATGAGACACGCCATAGTGGGGGACTCCGGATTAATTTTGGCCACCTGGGGCTACTTAACGTGCGCCTGAATCTAATTATGTGGGCGTTTTCGCATATTCGCCTCCCATCGAAATGCGGGCCGTCGCGGCCAGGATCGAGCCCACGATGTCTCGAGCTCTGCAGCGCAACGCCATGGACACTAAACTAGCACGGCCGGGTCGACATTAAATTAATCAACACCGGTGTATACGTGTACCTCATATTTATGCGACGGCTGTCTTACGTTACTAAATAAACGGGATTCGAGACAAAATAGTAGCTTTTAACTGCTGCATAGCAGCTGCAGACATCAGGATTTGCGAGATAACTACAACTCGATTATAATGAGCAAAATGTCAAGAATTATGTGTTTGTTATACCTTTAGTTAGTCTAATTAATTTCAGTTAGAGGACTAAGAGGACGCTGTAATGAAGAATCGAAGGCAACTAGTACTCAAAGTACGAACCTTTAGAAAGAACTCTCTTCCTTTTTGCAGTCGCAATGCGTCAAAAAGGCTCTTGCTTTCGTCGTATACCGTAATGCATGATGATGATGATTCTGATCAATATGATTTATTGACATCCCCTTCGAAACAGGCTGGGGCGACAAATAATCACCAGCCTGCTTGAGCTAAACAATTAAGCTATGCATATTTATCAGTATAGCGTTTTGTATACGTCTCCTTAATCCTTTCTGTCTTCCTGAAAACCTCTTTATCTGCCTTTTACAGTTACCTATGCATGTAACGGATCCAGTCCTATTAATTTCTTCCTTACGTTTTTTCCCACCAATACTCAAAGCCTCTCTCCCTTATCCCAGCAGTCTCGGTGTCCCCAGTGCCCACCTGTGGCACAAGAAGTGCCGGTAGCCATGCATGCACTCCGAATATCACGCTTGAATCGCTGAGTACTGTACGTTGTAGTCGAAGACTGACGAGCGGAAAGCAACACGGGCTGCCTAACAAGATAACCAATTACCTCTGCCGCGTCATCGCATACGCAAGATGTGGATGCTGCCGCTATCACTTTTCAAAAGAAACCGGTAAATGAATGTTACTGCCTGTCGAAACCGTGGTAATAAAAAAAAAAATAGGGGTTTTACGTGCCAAAACCACTTTCTGATTATGAGGCACGCCGTAGTGGGGGACTCAGGAAATTTCAACCACCTGGGGTTCTTTAACGCGCACCTAAATCTAAGTACACGAGTGTTTTCGCCCCCACCGAAATGCGGCCGCCGTGGCCTGGATTCGATCCCGCGACATCGTTCTTAGCAGCCCAACACCATAGCTACTAAGCAACCACGGCGGGTAAACCGTGGTGATGAATACGTGGTGATCTACTTGGCAACCTCGTCACAACACAGTCACAGTCTGAAGGATTGGTCTTTCATTTAAATTATTCAGAAATAAATTCTGAAATTCGGACCTTCTGAAATGTGTTACTCCATCAAACCATGCGATGAGTTCTGGATTTTTTTATTGAAGTCATAACTGATCTTATGTATGCGCATATAGGCAAACCAGGGCACAATAGAAATATTTCACGACGTTAGTTAGCGAAAATGTGAACATGCTTACCACAGCGGCAGCGCGCACATTTTACCAGTTCATGTCGGCACTAAAGGTGTGGCTGCGCATTTTTCACACAAACAAGTACGCAATACTTACTCCGCAACCGGACGCAGTTCCGAGGTCACAACAACGTTTTTCCCAACGTGCACTCTTGGTTTTAACGTTGCAGCGGAGCCTCCGGCGCATTCATTGATGGCCATATACCAACTTGGACTGTTTTAGAGCGCATATCTTAGGCGCCTGTTCCTGCGTTGAGTGTCGGCGCCCCTCATAACCGAACGAACGAGCACAGCGAAGGATGAAAGAGGAATGCGGAGCGCAGCGGGGGATGAAACACTGCGAGAGCGATCGATATATGAGCCATCGATATACAAGGCGGCCGGAAATAAAACACGATCGTCGCAGCGTGCGATGGCTGGCAGAATATCCGTTACTTCATGACTATGCGTCAAGGCTTCGGCTCGTAAACAGCTGAGCCAGTTGCGGTAGCGATAGGAGCCTTCGTAGAGTAATCAGAACCAGTCTTTTCACTCGAAAAAGCGCATGCGCAATTCGGCAGGAATCTTGAGTTTTAACGGTTTCACTTTTGGTTCATTCCACGCCGAATGCACCAGCCGGAAAGTCGCGCCTCTCCGATTTCTTTTTCTTTATTGTGGGCATTTAGTAGGTCCTAAAATATTTTGCGCTGTAACAAATTTTTCTTTTTTGCCTGACCACCATTTGAATTCTAGCCTTTAAATGGAAACGTTGTGTACAAGAAAAGAAAATCGCGACCCATTCCACCCTGTGAAGGTGGTCGGGCAGTGAAGCTGTGGGGGGACCACCATCTACGATATGGCAAACTTTGGCAAACGTTCTTCCTATTAATATATGATATACTGATTACTGTGATATACACTGTCATATACGGGGCTATTAGCCATTGCATTTTTTGCTTGCTTAGGGGGGTATGGGCCATTGCTGATGATGATACTTCTCGCTCGCACTTTTCTGCCCGTGGAAACGATTCTGTTGTAGGGGGGCAGCGGTATGAGCAATTGCTGATGATGATATTTTTAGCTCGCAGTTTTCTGTCCGCGGACACGATTGTGCCGTTGGGGGGTAGCGGTAAACAGCTTCGCTGTAAAACATCTGTTCTTACGCTACGTGTGACAAGGGTAGTTCAAGGGCGCGTTACAGGCCTCCGAGCCCACAGGGGTATGTGCCATTGAACTTGGACCCTTGGACCCTTGGACCCATTGAACTCGGACGTGGGCTGATCACCAGGATCAGCCCACGTGATGATAGTTTTTGCTCGCACTTTTCTGTGTGCGGACACGATTGTGACGTTGCGGAATAGCGGTAAACAGACTCGATGAAGAAGAAAAAACCTAGAGGCTTTTAGGAAAACAGAAATTTATTAATTAAATTCCAGTGTTCTGCGTAATAAAACCAGGATATGGCTATGAGGCACGGCGTAGTGAGGGACCCCGGGTTGATTTTTACCACCTAGGGTTCTTTAACGTGCACCCAATGCACGGTATGCACTGGCGTTTCTGCCTCCATCCAAATGCCGCCGCCAGGATTCGATCCCGCCTCCTCGGGCCTATAGCAGCGAAACGCCGAAGCCACTACGCAACCACGGCGGCTTGCGATAGGTTGTGCTTACTATACTTTCCTTTGTGGGCCCTGTCGGTATCGCCAATATCTCGACAACTGCTGTCCGAGGCAATCACAGTGAAGGAGAGCATGCATAACGCAGCGGCTGAAAATGTGGCGAAGAACAGTCAAAGAAGCCGTGGCTGTCAAGGCATGTCAGTGCTTCAAAACGAAGCAACGGAACTGCTCATCGGGGAGATTGCTGTGGCCTGCAGTGGGGCATGCGCCCCGCCGGTGAGATATATAGTTGAGTTTACGCGTGTCTTCGTGTGTATGTTTCTTTAACAAGCTCTGCAGTTCGTTTCAAGCTGATGAAATAATTTTGTGTGTGTGTGTGTGTGTGTGTGTGTGTGTGTGTGTGTGTGTGTGTGCGTGCGTGTGTGTGCGTGTGTGTGTGTGTGTGTGCGTGTGTGTGCGTGTGTGTGTGTGTGTGTGTGTGTGTGTGTGTGTGTGTGTGTGTGTGTGTGTGTGCGCGCGCGCGCGCACGCCGCCTTTTCCTCCTCGTGAGGGTCTTCTCACGGACCTTTAAAAGAACCTACTTCAGCCTCAACTTTATTTTTGGTGTGTTTACCATACGGACAGAAAGGCTAATTTGGGGCTTTTATTTCAGATTTGTAATAAAACTTTAGATTTATCCGCAGTTATCTTGTTAACTATTCTTGACAGTATCGTGTCCAAATAATTGGATAAAAGCATTCAGTTGCGATTTAATGGTAAGTGCAAGCGAAATTCGTTAGAAATATGTCGCACCTCTTTGAGGTCCCGGATCCATGATTAAAAACCTCGTTCACAGCATTGCAAAGTGTTGTTCAGGAGCGCACTTGACACACGTCCTGCCTCTTCAAGGAGCGAAGTGCAACTAACGGTGGTCCGGAGCAGACGGCCGTCAGTTGCACTATGTATGTCTATATAACAGCAGCACATTTTTACTGCAAGTTCGATGGCGCCAACCTCAGAGTTCGTTAAAAGTCGATATGCCTTGCATAATCACTAGCTACAATTCGTAGATTGGAAAGCGTGCCGTATAGCAACTAATTAAAACTGTATTAGCGTAGTTATCGAAATTTTCAATTAAACATTGATTAATTGTAGGAGTAGTGGCCGCCTCATTGAGTGATTTAGATCAGGGGTTAGAATCGTGCTATCTACTCCACTGTGACTAGGATATGGGCTTGGTTGCCTTCGCGTAGAGTAACCCGTCTCTCTCTCTCTCTCTCTCTCTCTCTCTCTCTCTCTCTCTCTCTTCTTTTTTTTTTCTTTTAATCGCAATGCATGATACCTGGGACACCCTGTATATACCAGGTGTTTCTGCTAAGATTCTAGGCAATATTTAAAGATCGCCTGTGGCAAATAGCACAATCCTAGTCCTTGAGCTGATCAATACTCGAAGAGGCGGACATTACTTGCACAAGTAATCGAAATGCACAGTCGACTAACTTAAAAAAAAGTTCACTTATTAAGTTTTAAAGTAATTACCTTACAGCTCATATTGCCGCTTACAAATTGTAGCCGGGGCTTTCGCAAGACAGATCCACTTGGAACAACTTCTAGAGGATGACACCACTGTAGTCACCCCGGCATGAAGAGATTGTCCTGACAACGATCTCTCGATGTCCATGCATGTGACCCCACTCGAGGCAGATGAGAACATTCTCTTGATGCCCAGGTGACTGCATTCGCGGCTGTCCAGATGACTACGAAGATAGGCTACTGCTGTGAGGGCTCGTAGGGAAAGAGCTCCTCTCTCCAAGGCTTTGGGTTTCGTAACAATAGGTCAGAACCGTGCGTTCGTGGTTGTTCGCTTCGTTATTTCGCTGCAGCAGCTGTTTTTGAGCCGGTATCCGCGGCCCGTATAGCGGTATGCCTTTCTCTGGGCATGGTGCGACACGCACCCTGCACGCTACAAAAGCAGTTTAAGTCGGCCAGTCAAGATAAAATGTTGCTATCGCACTGAAATGAAAGCTAGGCGGCTGCGCTGAGGGAACATCTAGTTGGACAGGGTCGACTTGCCTACGATGTTGGTTTACTTAGCTTGACTCTCTTGGCAAAAAAAGCATAATCACGCAGCCCAGTCAGGTCGGTGGCGGTTCACAGCAGCGAGGAACTGGATGTTGGACATGCCGGCCGGAGGAAAGAAAGAAAGGGTGGGAGAGGTCACTTTCCACCGGAAAAAATATGTTCATTATTCAGTGAAGCATTTTGATTTCTCGTAGAAGTATTAGCCGCCTCAACGAGTAATTTAGATCAAGGGTTAGATGTATGTTGTCTGCCACAGGCAATTAAAAAAAGAGTTAGGTGGGTAATTTAAAAAAAAAAAAAACGCCCTATATAACTCGGCTAAATGTGTCAGGCTAGAGAGCTTCTGATTATATTCAGGGTACTTCAGTAGCTTTCTTGTGTTGTTGTCGTTTCATCTCATCGCGCTCTCTTCCATTCAATGCCTTCTTACAGTCTTATGGTATCTTCGACTGGTCGCCTCCATCCTCCGAATATCAGTGCCGGGCAGATCAACCGTTCCTCGAACTGAGAGGCAGGGGACAAGCACTCAAGCCGAACGTGTGACTCGCTCTAGGCGGAGGAAATGGCTGGGGCGAAACCACGGTCACTACAGCGAACGTCCGATTTCGAGCGAAAGCTCCCGGCGCTGCTGGGAAAAGTGGTGCACGCGGCGGGCGGGACGAGCGTGTCGTCATGGTATCGTTGCGGCGCCAGCATGCAGTGGCCTACCGTCGCCAACGGCGGCGGCCATGTGATGACGTGGCGGGAAACGCTCTCAATCTCTGCTACTGCTCCGTAGACTCCCCAGCTCCGAGCGCCTGAGAACACGCCACCTGGAAAGACAGCGGCCGAAATTAACCAGAGCGAGCGCTCCGAAACGACCAGCCGAAGACGACATTAATGCAGCGAGAGAGAACGCAATACTTAACTGTACCATCAGCATAAACTGAAATGCGGACAGCATATAGCCGATCGGAACGCCCGGATGTTACGCGGAACTACACGGACGATGGATGTACGACATGTAATCGCCCTGTAGCCACTATCTAAGCGTGTAGTAGTCCCAAGCGTACATACGTCTCGGAATCTCAATAAGGCCAATGTTACAAATTCTGGTGAAGCTGGAAACGGAACAGTACATTGAAGTAGTTTCAGAATTGTTCGCATTTGAATTTATGCTGGTAGTACCTTGCACGATGGCTCAATGTATACACAGTATGCTCATTTGTAAGTTTTACGGAAATTTTTTAAAATCGCCTGTGGCAGATAACATAATTCTTGTCCTTGAGCTGGATTATTCGAAGAGGCGGACATTACTAGCACGAGAAATCGAAGCACATATTCGATTAAATAACAAGAATACACTAGTCATCTTTTGAATTACTTTACGGCACATATTGCAGTTTACGCATTGTAGCCAGTGAGCTTGCAAGACGTATCCACTCGAAATTAATTTCCAGGATGACACCAGTTTCGAGATATTACCCAAAGTGTGTAGCGAAATATATGGGCGTTCCAGTAAATTTTGTGCTTCTATGCATAAAGGAGCGTTTTGTTAAAAAAGTAAGTGGAACAATAATGCATTTTTACGCCAAGTTTGATGGCGCATATCTCCAAACTGGTGCCGTTCTGGAAATTCATTCTGTGTAGATACGCCTTGCAAACTTACCGGCTACAATTCGTAAATTGCAATCTATGCCATAAAGTAATTAATTCAAAAGATGATTAGCGGATTTTTGTTAATCAGTCGAATATATGTTTCCATTTTTCACGCAAGTAATGTCCGCCTCTCTGAATAATCCAGCTCAAGGACTAGAATTATGTTATCTGCAACATGCCGTTCTGAAAAATTCCATAAAACTTAAGAATGATCACCCTGTATAGCTTTCCACAGCTGAGCACGATATCGCGGGCTCGATAATTTTCCACAGTGATTGAATTATTATGCGGGCAGAATGAGCAAAAACACTCGCGTGCTTAGATTTAGATCCACGTTGCATAACTCCAGGAGGTCAATATTACTCAGCGAGCAGGTGCTTTGCGCCGTTGCTGCTGCATCGAACGTAGCTGGCGCCTTTACCCCAGCCCGCGCGACTATAGCGATTCACTCTCCCCCGCCACTTTCCTTTACAGCCCGATGATGGCGACAACCGGGCGTTAACATTGATTAGGCCAGTCCTTGTAAAACGACGTCCTCTGACTTTGGTATCTGGCTCAACTGTTTGCTCTCCATTCTCTCTGAGCTCGCGTGGGGGGAGCACTCATCCTCGTGTAAGCGGCACAGTTTCCCAGAACACCAGACGGGGCGATAGGGTCAGCCCACGCCGCAACGCCCTTATCCCGTTCGTTTTGACGAGGCTATCGCACCCACATGGCTGATAAGCCGATAAGCGTCCAGACGGCGCACGTAAGCATTCCGCAGCCTTCTCCGGGAAGGACCTGCACTTGCGCGGCTGACCGAGGTCACGGTCGTGCCATTCAGCCGCGGTCCAGCACGCCGCCTGCACGCAGTGTCACAACGCTGGGCGTGTCAGCTCACGCACGCTGCAATAGAAAAGGACACGTCTTGTGCATTCGTGCCTATCAAAAGCGTATTTTCTTCAAGAAAATTAAAAAATTTACACAATACAGAATGGCGGAGCCGTATGCAGTGATAGAGATCACGTGAGACGCAGCGTGCTGGCGTGACGGCGTGTCTTTCATTACGAAGGCATTCTGCGACGCGACTCGTCTGACGGATGACGTTCGCCAGCGTTTTACATTTGGAGAGTCGCAGTTGAATGTTCTGACCGCCTCCTACAACATGTCAAACCGAGGGGGTGGATTTTAAGTCGGCGGGCACAACTGTGCCTCGAAAGCCTCGTAATGCGCGCTCAGACAGAGCTTGCGGAAAGACTGTAACGTGCTTTGCATTTCCGACGCACCTGGGAAATGGCAGACACGGGCTGTATTTATTTATTATTTATTTATTTATTTTTCCTATACGCCGCACACAGGCTATTCTTGCGTCTCAAAGCCATTTCCGTACTTGCCAGCGCCATTTTCGCCCTGAAGTGCCAGCTGCATTCGACTCAACGTGTTATTTGCGCCCGTAAATTGTGTTTGGGGCAAAATATTCTTGTTAGAAGGTCGAAGTATACATTATTTCTGCGGCACGTTACCGTAGATACGGCTCATGATGCCACAGGCAACTAACCTGAGGTGGAGAATTGGGCATTGAGTCGATACACTGGCAAACACTGTTAGTCTTCCAGAAACCCTCAGTGCCTGAAGTGAACGCTTTGGCAAAGAGGAACGAACGCGTGTCTCTATTCACGAGCGACCGACAGACAGCCGATACGCTGGGCGAGTGCGAATTCACGCATTTCCCGCACCACTTTTCGCAGGTGCTCGACTTCGCAATCTGCATTGCCTCTCGTGCACGTAAGCCGAGCTGCAGATAAGGGCGAACGACAGCCCACTTACTTGTGGAGCAGCAGCGGGCGGGCGTGAGCGGAGCGAATGACAAGAGGTGAAAAGGACGAGAGCCTACTCACTCTTGGCGGCACGAGCTGCCCCATACCAGCGGCGAAGGAAACGTATGCAAACAACGTATGTAAACTTATAAAAAGCCTTGGATGACAGGTGAACTCCACAAAAAAAGAAAATAATAAAAAGGATCGACTTTAAAAAAATTCATGAATTCCCGTAATGAAGCGGATCTTCTTGCTTTTAAACGTTTCCGTAATATTCTAAATAAAGAACTGAAAAAGTGCAGGGATGCCTATTTTCTTTTCGTTGCTTTGCTATGTGTCCAGGTCGTGCGAGTGGATTTTGGAGCAAAATGAACGCTCTTATCGGACGTGGGCGGGAGAAGGATTCCGTAGTAGAGATTATACGTGAGGGAGAAACGCTGAGAGCTGGCGCAATGGTTAATGCCAGTAACGAATTCTTTGTTAACAAAAATGTAATCGCAGGCCCTTCAGAAAAAAATCAAAATTTTAGGTACAGCTAATACAATACATTTTTCTGAGAACCAACGGATATTGAAGAAGTTTGCTCTGCGTTCGCGAACTTAAAGAATTCCCACAGCTGTGATGCCGATGACATGCAGATCAGACTGGTGAAATACGTCCTTGATATTGTAAGTCCCATACTAACGTACATATTCAACGTTTGTTTATCAATGGCCATTTATCCATCAGAAATGCAAGTGGCTCCGAATGATTCCGCTCTACCAAAAAAAAAAAAAGAAAGGCGATAGCCGCGATGAACTACCGTCCGCTATCAATACTGCCAGTATTTTCCAAAGGTTTGGAAAACATTCTATTCAAACAACTCTCACATTTTTGCGATAAATATGCCATAATCACAAAATCGCACTACGACTTCTAAAAACATCGGTTTACAGAAGTGGCACTTCTTGATCAGAAAGAATATATTTTGCAAAACTTTGAGGATAAGAACAACGTTCTGGGAATTTTTGTTAACTCTACTCAAGCCTTCGACAACATTAATCACTGCATTATTTTTGATAAACTACACCGTCATGGTATTCGAGGGCACGCCCTTAACATGTTAATTAGTTATCTCTCTCACATCACAATGCTGCAAGCTCTTGGAACCCACATCGTGGCAAACTATATAAAAGAATTCTTAGCTGAAAACAATGTGCTCACGGAGTTTCAGCATGGCTTCAGAAAGGGTTGTTCGACTGTAACTCAATTGGTATCAGTGATTCATTCATTTGCTTTTTCTCTAGACAATAATTGCCAAATAGATGTAATATTTTTAGATTTCAGAAAAGCCTTCGATAAGGTTCCGCACGACAAATTAATCTTCAAACTTAGAATTATTGGCGTACCTGACATTTTCATAAAATGGATTATTGCTTACCTGAGAAAACGCACTCAGTACGTTACAATAGGTGAACATAGCTCGGCCACTCTCCCAGTCACATCAGGGGTGCCCCAAGGTAGTGTCTTGGGGCCTTTACTGTTTTTAATGTATATAAATGGCATTGTTAAAACCATATCTCCTGGTGTGCAAATTAGACTGTTTGCCGATGATTGTATTTTGTGCAGTGATATAACTTGTCAGAATGATCAGACTGTCCTCGAAAAGAATTTAAATAACATATTAAAGTGGTGTAATGAATGAGGTATGTTTATTAACGCTGATAAATCCGTATTTCTTCGTGTTACTCGTAAAAAAAGCCCACTAACTTTTTCTTATACGCTAGGTTCTTCAGCTCTGCGTGAAACTAACAATTACAAATACTTAGGTGTTACTTTGACTTCCACATTGTCATGGAACATGCACATTAATGATATTTGTTCTTCTGCTTTCTGCAAACTCTGTTTCCTAAGACACAAACTGAAAAATGCCCCTCCTAATGTGAAATTACTGTGTTATTTTACATTTATTAGACCAAAGTTAGAGTATGCATGTATACCATGGGATCCTTACACTAAATCAAATATCGTGCCTCTTGAAAAAATACAAAGAAAGGCAGTCAGGTTTATATTTAATAAATTCGCAAGACTGGACTCTCCCTCTAAAATTATGACAGAAAACTCCATACCTACTGTTGAATCACGCCGAAAGCTGCTAAGACTTGAATTCCTTTCCCTTCTTCTCAACAACAGGCTTGAAATTAAACCATCGACTTATATATAACGCCTGCAATAACACGGCAAACAAGACAGCATCATCCGGATTCACTAACACCCTATTATGCTCGAACTCACACGTTTAAATTTTCTTTTTTTTTTCCCAGACTGGAACGACAGTTTACAAGCACAGTGTGACTAAAATTTGTATAAATTTGTATTTGTTTGTTCTTAATTTGTTCGCTTTTGTTTGTATACGTTCTATTGCCCCTCTGCTTGGAACGAAAGGTCTGCAGTATGTACTAAATAAAAATAAAATAAAATAAATAAATAATAAATAAATTTGTCCAAGTAAACCGCCTAATATCTAGTCAGAAAGCAATAGTTTCAGGCGTAGCCCAAGGGAGCATTCTTGGTCCCTTACTCTTTAATTATACATTAATGACATAATCTCTATGTCATCCGACCTTAAGTTCGTCATATATGCAGACGACACAAGCTTATTAGTGGCATCTTCCTCCAGCGCTGAAGCGTTCGTTAAAGTAAACATAGCTGTAACAAAGTTATAGAAGCTTGGACAAATAATAATCAACCTCATATTAATACGAAAAAAAAAAGCAGTAATTTTTCATCCTACGGGTAAGCAGCTACCTATCGGTCACAAACTTTTGTTGAGATCAACAAAGATCCAGGTGGTCGAAAGTATTAAGGTATTGGGTGTGTACTTCTGTAAGATGTTGCAATGGGATGACCACGTAAATCATATCTCGAAGAAATTATGTTCCGTAACAGGCATACTTAAACGAAATTGTTGTGTATTTCTGATGTCTGCAAAACTAGCTATATACTATGCCTTATTTTCATCCTACATAACTTATTCTCATTTAGTTTGGGGCACAACGACCGACAAAAACCTTACTAATCTTTTAAGAATAAAAAAAAAAAAGATTTTACTAATCGTTAGTTATCTGCGAACGCTTCATTCAACTGAACAAATCTTCAAAAACGTAAAGGTCATTCCAGTAACTAATATGTACCAATGTAAACTCCTGCGCGAATGTAAACTCATCATTAGGCAATATCTAATGACATATCTAACAGACGTATCTAACCTATAATTAGGCAACGTGGCCTATAACACGAGAAAAACTGACCGCTGGAAAGTTTCGAAATGTCGCACTAATTACGGATTTCAGATGCTAAGAAATAACCCGTCTCGACTGCAAAATGCACACATCAAAGCAGAAATAGATGTTCTAGACCTAAACTTCCGTAGACTGACGGCGTTGTTTTATTAACTCCCATGCTCGTGTTCTTAATATACAGCATATATATTTCATAAATAGAAGACCGTGTCGAGACACTCTGCCACTGCTTCATCAGAAAAGTGTCTGTATTGAATGTGTTATTTCAGTTCTGTTGTTAACTTTGCAGTGTCATTCGTAGAAATGTCATGTTGTTATTGTTTTGTTTTTACCGTTCTGGCTTGTGTTGCTTCGTTGCCGTTAATGCCAAGGGGACCAAGGTATTTTTTAAGCCGTTGGAACGGCTTTTATCCTTGACCCATTTCGCAATGTGTAGGTTATGTTGTGAAGAACAAATAAAATGAATGAATGAATGAATGAATGAATGAATGAATGAATGAATGAATGTTCCAGCGTTTTGAAAGACGAAGCACCATACGCAAGATCGTGAAACGTTCACAGGGGTTGTGTTTTGTGCGGTTTGGTGTCCCGTGAGGTTTTCTTCACATTGATTAGCGCAACTCAGACTGAGTGAAGGACAAAAAATTGTGCAGAAACCATCCGCGACGATGGACATTGTAAGCGAATAGCCCGAACGAACGAGAGCTAAAAGGGCGAGCGGATGAACGAACTAGAGAACGACAGAGAAATCTCACGTTTTCGTCGCTGAGTCCGACCATGGATGGAACACCGGCCAACCACAAGAAGAGCCGAAATTAAGAGCCAAAGAAAGCAATTGGCTTTAAATAAAGAAAACAATAAGAAGCAGGAGACAGACTAGTGCCCCATTGTCTTGTTTTTTCTTGTTCATTCATTCTTAGTTGCGCTTATTATGTCAAGAAAACACGAAGCATTGCTTTAGTTAGAGCGTCTGGACTAAATTGAATCATACTTCTTTACCTATAAATTACGTGCTTAAACTCAGCAGCCTTTCTTGTGTCTCATGAAACCATCGTTATTGGTGCGGCAGTAGTGATTTACCCAATTTCTTCTCCGAATGTTTACTGCAATTTCAGTAGATATTTACAGGCGAAGGCTTTTAATGGGATATACAGGGCTGCCCTAGCTAAGTTTATGGGCACTATAGGAGGAGGGGACTGAAAGCTTCTTGTTGACCACCGTACCTGGTGTAAGTCACACTATTTTTGTAGTGTATAATTTTATATTTGGTGAAGATTATTTAACGAACTTCGTAAATTTAGAAAGGTGCAAAGCATTTTAAGAAACGTCCGATCCGGCGACATTTAGCTTACTGTTACGCAATAACTTTAAATGCATAAGCATTTCTATGCCGACCCAACGAAGAAACCCGTCCGTCCGTCACGTAGGGCGAATCGCTATGAAGAAATTAATGTATAAAACAAAATAAATTCGAAAGCTAAAACGTTGGCGGTGGTGAGTTTTAAACCTACGGCCCCACGCTCAGGAGGCGACTGTCTTACCGACCGGGCGAAACGCCCACACCTGCTGAAGATGAATATATCTGAACCATATGAATGTGTTGTACCGGCGGTAAAAAAAAATGTCAAAGGAGATCAGTTTAAGTTAATGCTTTATTTAAAAATTTGGTGATAGTGGAATAAAAGCCATCTCTAGAACCACATCTAGAGCCGACTAGGAGCATTGTAGACGTCAGGAAAATTCCGACTTTGCGAAAATTTAATGCCAAACACGCCACATCCCCGATGCGTTTCGATGGTCGCGGGATATGCCTTCCGTTGTGGCGCTCCTCCACCAACCGGAATGCCACCGATCTCTGCGGCCTTATGCCCTTCGCGTCGCGCGACACCGACAGATAAGCAGTCAATGAGTTGATAAGGATGACAAGTAGTGATGAGTAGTTATATGAGCCTCATCATGGTTGATGATGGCTCGCCGCGGATGGGTAAAGTGCTAATGAGCAATAAGTTAGGGCTTACAATGATCGGAGTAATTCTGATAAGGGCCGATAAGGATTGGTACGTGTTCATACTGGCCGGATCAAATTTTATAATAATGGCAATGACACTGGGCTGCGCGGAGCAAGTGGCACCATGCTTACGCATACTTTGACAACTCCAGTGGAGTTTCTGCCGTAATTTGTTTCGCGTCCTGAAGAAAGCCCGCGAAAGGTGAAAAAAAGAAAGAGGGGAAAAAAATGCGCGCCATTACACTCGCATACAGGCGCTCTGCTTTTCGCATCACGAGCCGCCGCGCCTATTGCTTTCGCCAGCTGAAGCGAGACCGATCGCTGGCATGAATTTCGCAGCCAACGCCTGCAACACTGCCCTGTCACTTCCTCGGCGAGCTTAAAGGCGCTGCTCGTTCATGCGTTCGAGAGCACTGCGATCGGGGTGCACAAGCAATTACTAGCGGTGTTTCTCAAGCGAAGCTTGTATTGTCGCACTCGTGTTGGCGTCGGTGTTGATGTACGAAAACACCCAAGCCGCACGAAAATCACAAGTGTTCGTCCGGCTGCGAACTCGAACCAATCACCACGGGTTTCGAGACCACCACGGGTTTCGAGACCACCACGGGTTTCGAGACCACCACGCTAACCGATTCAGCCACTGTCGGTTCACCGTAAGCAATATTTAAAGCGGGGTTTTATATGCATGGAGAAGTAGACGCAGCACAAGGCGCGAGCCAATCACAGGCGTCCCCTCCCTCCGGAGGAGGGAAAGGGTGTGATCGCATGTTCGGTCGCCTCTAACCCGCCGTTTCCCGCCAGTTCAAGTCTGGCAGTCAGATGTGGAGGCCGCGTTTGGTTCGTCCTGCCGATGAGCAGGCTGTGTTGAAGGAACGGCAGCGGGGGCGGGCCGCGCGTCGTCCGTTCGGCCGAAGAACAGGCGGCGTTTCATGAACGCCGCCGGGAACTCGCTCGAGAAAGGGCTTTATCGTCGACGTGCCGACCTCGCCGTGAGGGAGCGTGAAGCCGAGGCGTTACGGTAACGAAGAGCCGCGGATCCCGAGCTTCGCTTGCACCCCTCTTCACAGTAGTGGAAGGGCGGACCATTTTTTTTTTCTTTTCTATTTCGCAGACTTTCTTTAGGTAGCGGGGGGAAATAGGACGGAATGGACAGGCAGGTAAAAAGGCGCTAGAACGCTGTACCACTTCCTAATTAAAACTGTTTCTACAATTTTAAGGCTTACGAAGTTGATTAAATAATATTGACTAGTTATGCAATTGAGACACACACAATGAAAAATTTTTAACTTTCTGCCCCATAAGCTGGCCAACAATATGATTTCAGTCGCTCCTTGATGTAGTGTTTACAAGCAAATTTTTAACCCTTGGCAGTATAGTTGGCTGGCACACCCTGTCTGTTGCGTGCGGTTGGGTTTGACAACCTGAAATTTAAAATGCTGCAGTTTCTTTCCAAAACGAGTTGTACGCTCTGTTCACGCGCGTACCTCCGCATATCGCGCAAGTGAGCCAATCGCTTTTCGAGTGGGAAAGTTTATGTGCAAGAAACCTGCAGAGCGCCTATGGCCGTTATTTCTGCCTAGTCGCGAATCGGGAAATGTGCTGCGTATATGCTGTGTTATAAGGGCGGCTGCTGTGCGACTGGGAAGCCCCGTGACTTCAAAGGCGTGATTCACACGACGGGACGGATCGCCGCTTCAGGCTACGAACGAGCGTGGCGCAGTGCCGCGGAATCACGCCTCACCCAAGGATTCCGCTGACAAGCTGTTTGCGGCACAATGCCAGACAATGCATTGGAGCTCAGCCACGTCACACTCGTCTGGGAACTGATTAAGCAATTCATGCTGCAGAGTGCCTTCCTTGAGATAACTTGACGATTAAGATATCTGGAAAATGGAGAGTATCCGAGTTATGTATAAGATTTTATAAGCATCTGTGTAAAAAATAAAGACATCATTAAAATACAAGGAGTAGCGGGCGCCACATTCGTGCGCCAGCATCTCCTTTTAGTAACAATTAAACAAACACACACAGGGGGCCGTATTTGCCTCCACGTCTGACTTGTCGCGAACGAACAGAACCCCAGGAATCAGTATCGCAGGGCAGGACGTATGCCCTATTTGGTTCAGATACGGCTATCGCAACATTGTTCCGGCCCCTGTATAACCGAACTGACCAGTACCGACTGGCGGCGAACACGCTGATAACGGGTGAAATCGCGCGAAGTCACGCGCTTCTGAGCGTATTATCGACACTCCATCGCAAGTTTTAATCCTTGGGAGACTTTCCACATACGTTCCGTCTTATCAGGCGGAGCTATAGTTGCAATAGCGCGATAATATGAGCGACTGAAAGAGGCTCTCTGGGCGTCCTACATGGCAGGAGGAACAAAGGGAGCTGGCACATGATTCAATGGGCCGGCGTCTTTCTCTAGGCCGGCAGTCGTGCATGGTAGCCGACTGTATACGGGCTGAGAGCTGCGATCGAAACTTTGATGAGCGGACGTGTGATGCCCGATTCGAGAGCGTCGGGCTTACACCACCTGCATCTGGAAGCGCTGCTCGTGGCGTCCAGTGGCGTGCCTCACAATCAGATCGTGCTTTTGGCACGTAAAACCGCATAATTACTTTTTTTTCGTCACAAGCTATGCCTAAACGCAAACTCCAATTCAGGCGGACGCACAGTGTGGGACGCATACGCAGCGATGTCACAAAGACGAATGCGATGCATGATGCTTGTCGAACAAAGAACGGTGATGACACGTGGGTGCACAGAAAATTACGGCACGCATCAAGCAACATCTAGTGGGACACGCCCGTTATGGAAGGTTGGCCGAGAACTGGCGCACCGCCAGTGGCAAAATGAAATCGCCAAATGAAAGAATGTGGCCGGTGGCCGAGCGCACACAAGCGCACGCGCGGCCGTGCATTCGAAGTGCACACAGTCGAGCGCTGATTTCTGACCGTGAAATAGCCCTGTCTGCACCGTATACGGCAAGCTTCACGAAGATTTATAAAGCTATAATTTATTTTAAAGAAAGAAAAGAATTAAAAGGTATTCTAACACGCGGTACACTTGTGGTACTTGATGAGTACTTGATGAGAGCAATATAGCCTGTCGACTTTGCAGGAACACCATGATTTCATATCATATGTCGAAGTACTCCGAATTGTGCTTTCGCATGGTCCTTACATTAAAATTTCCCATTCCGTCAAGTATGAATGAAAACAGAAATTTTGTAACTTTGTTGCGGCGAGCTGTATACAGCAGAAACGCGGTACATTGTTGTACCAAGTATACAGTGCGCTCATAGTCTGCAGTGTCCTTGCGGCCAAGCAGATAAGGATGTTCACCACCTTCTCCTCAAATGTCCACGAAGCGATAATAGCGCGGAGAACAGGGCCAGCGTAATGTTGTTAGATCGTTGAATACGCACCCTGGTAAAAGAAAGGAAGAAGAAAAATTATGCAGATCCCACGTACTCTGGGAATTGATGTTATGCGAAGCATTTCGCAGGTACCTGTCTATCTAGCATTGTTTGGGTTTTCGCAAAGCAATACCAGATGGACCGAGGTGTTTGTGTATATTGAGTATTTGTGTGCGAGGGTCGCGAGCGTACGTGTCTGTGACGACAGCAGCACGACGACGACCACGTTGAAGATGATCGTGTGGCGGCAACGGCATGATTCCTACGGCATTTGTATTCCGGCGAAGAAATGTTAAAACGTGATCAACTTGGGCGATTGTGAAGTCGGTACAACGTCGCCCAGTTTCTACATACATAACGCGCTACAAGGAAGGCTCTGAGGAAGTGGGGGGCGGGTCGAGGAGATAGTGCAGTCCAGCACGGCGCCTCAGAACGCTAGCTGTCTCCTGGACGAGGGAGTGGCATCGAGCGCATTCAAAAAAGCTGGCTGCCTTTGTAACGATAGGTGTGCGTGTGGCTTGGCCTTATAATCCCATTTAATTTTCATAAACACCCTGGGTGTGACATCCCATTCCCCATGCCGAAAACCAAGGCACTTGTCCCTTGTTGGAATCGCACCGCTGGCATGAGTTGTTGGGGGTCTCGGTGTTGACGCCCGTTATTGCCAATGGGTCGCAAGCCCCAAGGGTAGCGTTGGCCTGGCGGCCTGGGGCACTGGAAGCATCCGAAGGTCCCGGCAAAGCATGAGAAGACTGGTAACAGAACAACTTGTTTATTCTAACATAGCAAAAGAGCGGCCGGTCAGGTCGACCGAATTGGAGAGACGGGAGAGCACGTAACTCAACAGTACAAATCGGAGCCTCTCTCCTGGCGTCCGGGGGCAGCTGCTCTTATACCCTCGGCGTCGCGGTCCAAAAGAGAAGGTCACGGGATGAAGGTCACGGGATGAAGGTCACGGGACGGCGGAGCATGACCCCACGACGGCGCGAACTGTCGGGCCGAGAGACCTGCTGAACCGAGTGTAGTGACGCATCGCCAACCGCCCACACGACGGCGCGAACGGTTGAGCCGAGAGACCTCCAGGCTCCTCATTCGGGGAACTCCGCTCCCCGGCTGCCGCGCTTTGACAAGCGAGGGCACACACACACACACGCACACACGAAGACACGTGGCACTGAAACACGCCTGGACACGCTTGGCGGGTAGGCGTTGCGGCGGCGTCGAACAGGCCAAAATGTCCGCCGTTTTGAACAAAGCCCCGGCGTCCGTTGCATCCGCGCCGGCATTACCGCGCGTTGTAGGCGAAACGTAACACCCTGTTTACTGCACAACCGCTTGCCTGACAAAAACTCTCTACAGCGTTGACAGTGTGCATTACACTTTCACGATCAACACAGAAAACTGCAATGTCAGCGTAAGCATGTAGGTTGACCTCAGCTTTATATAACTTTATATAACCTGATATATATATATATATATAATAAAGAAGCGGACCCGCCGTGGTTGCTCAGTGGCTATGGTGTTAGGCTGCTGAGCACGAGGTCGCGGGATCGAATCCCGGCCACGGCGGGCGCATTTCGGTAGGGGCGAAATGCGAAAACACCCGTGTGCTTAGATTTAGGTGCACGTTAAAAGAACCCCAGGTGGTCGAAATTTCCGGAGTCCTCCACTACGGCGTGCCTCATAATCAGAAAGTGGTTTTGGCACATAAAACCCCCATAATTGAATTGAATAAAGAAGCGGCGATAATGGGCATGCCTGACTGAGCGCTGCAGTGATATGCACTCACCAACTGATTTGCTTATTATCAGCCGATCGCCTTACATCCGGCGTAAGCCATCGGCACACCTTTGCTAATCAGATTGCCTGCATGCGCATAATCAAGTATAGATAAAAGCAGGGCGCTTATAGCAGGAAATCGTTCGGCACGTGGTCGAATGCTTTCTCAGAGTGAACTTTCAGCATGGCGACACTGAGTTGCTTTGCGCCACAGACTTCAAGCATTGATCGTGCTGTGTGTATATTTGCCATTATTCTCCTTCCCATTATTCCGCACGTTTGATGCGGACCGACTACATATTTTATTACTGATTGCAACCTATTAGCCAATGCTATACAAAATATAAGTACTTTCAAACATGGGTTTGCAGGGACAATCTCGGCAATGAATGCCCAAATAGCTCGAGATTACTCTAGTGACGTTATATTGATGCTCTTTTAGTCTCTCATTGATGTATGTGCCTTGTATTGCTGCAAAGTCGGGGTCGGACGTGGTTTTTTTCTGCCCCTGAGCGTCTACAGAAGCTATGCAAACAGGTTAATTCAGAGAATAACAAAAGGAACGCATGTTCTACTCAATACCGCAAACAATTTGTAACCTGCACTCGTAACGTTATGTTTTAGGAAGAGTTGCGACTAAGAAAGAAAGAACAAACACAGGAAAAAAACGAGGTAGACTAAGGGAGCGCAGTTTTGCGCTCTTTTCGTCTACCTCGTTTTTTTCCTGTGTTTGTTCTTTCTTTCTTAGGTGCAACTCTTCCTAAAACATAGCCATGCTCCAACTCACCTAACAAAATGTTCTAAACTCGTAACGTTGCCTATGCCATTCCGCTTTCGTGCGGAAGAACGTTTGTTAGTCAAACTGTCAGAAGCGTCAATGAGAGACAAAAAGAGCATCAATATAACGTCGCTAGAGTAATCTCGGGCCATTTGGGCATTCATTGCCGAGATTGTTCCTGCAAACTCATGTTTGAGGGTACTTATATTTTGTATAGGGCTCATAGAAGAATGACAACGGAGGTTGTGGAGGCCTACGAAATTGCAAAATTAGAGGAAAAGTGCGTGAGCAAGCCATCAGTGTCGCTATCTAAAAAAGAGATGCGATTCTTCGGTTTATCATTGTAACTATTACAGTGTATGTTTTGATCATGTCTTAGACACGTGTGCGGTTCATCGACATGCACCACTGAATGTTCTCTTTTGTCTCGTTTTTTGCGTTCGTTGGGTATATATCTATCGATTGGTGCGAAAGTAAAATATATAGAGTTGAAAGTGGCGCTACCTCTGTGTATCTGTTTTTTTCTACGTCCTCGTTCAGTCGCGCTTACACATTTTCTCATGCAATTTGAATGATATTGAAGGCGCGGCGGCCCCGTTCAGATGTTGGCAGAATGAAAATACGCCCATGCATGGTATTCATAATTCTCTGCCCTGCTAGTCACACCCGGAGCCTATCTCTACGACGTGTCCCGTCCCATGTATAACCCAGATAGTGTAAGAGTTGGGATCGGGCATGTAAAAAAGGGTAGCTGATCCATGCCGTCGTCTGACTCATCCCCGCTAAGGACGTTGTTGAAGAGAGGAACTAGTTGTCATCGAGAACGAGGAGTATTGGATTTATTTACAATATCTACATGAATAGTGGAGAACGTTACAGCTCATCAGCCTAGCATGACTGACGTGAAGCGCACCGAGGAGCCGAAAACGTCTGCTTAAAGCCTCTCTGACCTCCGTATATCCCTAGGCTAGGGAAACTGCCGTCCAATCTTTGTCCAATCGGAGCGTCCAAAGAGGTCGAAGGGCCTGCCTTGAGAGCGAGGGTTCGCACACGCACTCCCGCACCTTTGTTCACTCAACATACGGAAAGGAGGGGAGCTTCGTAGACAGGGGTCGTCACGCTTGACTCAAGCTGGCGCGTCTTGGTTCCTGGGATGACCCAGAAGTTAGCTGTTAACTTGTTTCTTCTTGACCAATTTTACTCTTTCTCTCTTCAAATTGAGGTGAATCCTAGCCCTCACCAATCTATGATCACTGCACTTTACCCTACCTATCATTTCTACATCCTGTACTATGCTCGGATCGGCAGAAAGTATGAAATCAATTTCATTTCTTGTTTCACCATTAGAGCTTTTCCAGGTCCACTTTCTGTTGCTACGCTTCCTGAAAAGGGTGTTCATTATTCTCAGCTTATTCCTTTATGCGAATTCTACCAGCATCTCTCCTCTACCGTTCCTAGAATCGACGTCGTAGTTGCCAATTGCTTGTTCACCAGCCTGCCTTTCCCCACTTTTGCATTGAAGTCGCCCATTACTACAGTATGCTGAGTTTGCATTTTTCTCATCACTAATTGAACATCTTCATAAAACTGATCTACTTCATCATCATCGACACTGGATGTTGGAGCGTAGGCTTGTACTACCTTTAATCTGTACCTCTTACTAAGTTTGATTACGACTACTGCTACCCTCTCATTAATGCTGTAGAATTCGTCAATGTTGCCCGCTATGTTCTTATGGATTATGAATCCTACTCCGTATTGCTTCTTATCTGGGAGACTTCTATAGCAGAGGACATTGCCGTTAGTCAGCACTGTATAAGCCTCACCAGTTCTTCTAATCTCACTGAGGCCGATGATATCCCAAACAATGTCTGATAATTCCTCAAAGAGTCCTGCTAAGCTATAGCCTCATTCGAGAGGGTTCGGGTGTTAAACGTTGCAAAGGTCAGTTTCCATTGGCGGCCTGTCCGGGTCCAGAGATTCTTAGCACCCTCTGCTGCGTTACAGGTCTGACCGCCGCCTTGGTCAGGTGCTCCGCAGCTGCTGGGGACTGAGGGCCATGGGTTAATTATAGGAGTCATGAGGGAGAGAGCGGCCGAATACTGCACCAGGGAGGCCAATTCCTGTTCTGGTGAGGGATTGTCTTTGTTGAAGCTTAGTGGGCCTTCCTAATTTGGTTGTACCTGGATTAGTATAGCCCCACTCGCTCTCGGCATCTTTTGCCGGTGTCAGGCGTCACTCCAAGCCTGCAGATGTAGTGCACTGGAGGAGGTCAAATTCAGTCACACCATCGTCAGATTTGAAAAAAAAAAAATCGTTGAAGGATTCGAACTTCCGACTATCGCAACCGAGCATTCGACATAGCTCAGTCAGATAATCCCGCAGGCGGTGAGGCTACCTTATCGTCGAAAAGTACAGCCCAGAGGGCCCTACATGCCTAAGAGATCCGTTGATTTAGCCGCCCTCTGCGGGTTTTGCTGATCCTCATAGGTTGCACGATATAGTGTCAATTCTCAATGGTCCTAAAATCGTGGTTCCAGGATCTCTCGCACGCATGCGGTCTTGAAAGCGCCTAGGTACATGATATATTTTCGGTGGATTTGAACAGCACTTAAAGGTTCTGTCGAAAAAAAAGTAAGAAAAAGGAAAAAGGTTTCAGCGCTTGCCGAGATACACGATATATTTTCGGCGAATTTGAACAGCCCTTAAAAGTAGTGTGAAAAAAAAAATGCGAAAAAAAAAAGGAAAAAAGCTTTCAGTGATTACCGGGAATTCACTAGTCGTGCATGGATCGAGGTACATCAAACAGCTCACGGTCTGGGCTTCCTGCCTCAGGCACCCACCGTGGTTGCTCAGTGGCTATGGTGTTGGGCTGCTGAGCACGAGGTCGCGGGATCGAATCCCAGCCACGGCGGCCGCATTTCGATGGGGGCGAAATGCGAAAACACCCGTGTACTTAGATTTAGGTGCACGTTAAAGAACCTCAGGTGGTCGAAATTTCCGGAGTCCTCCACTACGGCGTGCCTCATAATCAGAAAGTGGTTTTGGCACGTAAAACCCGATAATCTAATCTAATCTTCCTGCCTCAGGCATCGGGAAGTCTTTCCGAACGAGACGGAACTGATGCTGAAGCGCCGCCCAAGGCTGAGGCCTCACATAAAAGAAAGGCGCATTGGCAGAGACTTTCGCTCAAAGGGCAAATCCTCAGAGTTAACATGCTTGTTCCATCATAAGTCAGAAGTAAAATATACGCCTAGATTTCTTGCGTATGTTTAGAGTAAAATCATGAATTGTATACCTATGCGGGTGATTAGTGCGCTTTCCTGTGCAGGGGACATGAACAGTTTTACCTACATTTAATGACACATCCCAACGCACACACCAGTCTGCTACAATATATGAATCAGATTTCAGGATGTGTGAATCATAAATGGCATCTACCACTATAAACAACACAATCGTCGGCAAACATCCTGAATGAAGACTGTATACCAATTGAAATATCATTAATATACAACAAAAAACAATAGTGGTCCTAACACTGAGCCTTGGGGAACTCCCGACGTGACTGATGTATATTGTGAAGGTATACCGTTCAGAACAATAGCTTGTTTCCGCAGTGACAAATATTCGGCAAACTACTCTACTATTTTTACTATATTATTATTAGCTATACGCTTTTAATTTGGAGAGTAGGAGACCTTGTGATATACTACATCACATGCTTTACGGAAATCTAAGAAAACGCGGTCTACAACATGTTGCTTATCAGTTGCCGAGGCTAAATCCTGAATAAACTCTACCAATTGTGTTTTGCAAGATAAACCACGCCTGAAACCATGTTGGCTGGGGCTTAGGGGTTATGTTCGGTTAAATGAACCATAATGCAACTTTATTACATGCTCCATAATTTTGCAGTATATTAGTTAAGAAGACGAGTCTTGTTACGATCGGTCAGCGGGGGTAGTGACTTTCCAGCCTTTCCTGCTTCACTGCGAGAAATCGCTTCTTGAAGCCAACAATGTCGCCCCATCCCCCCCTCGGACAGACTACGGCGCCAGCTTGGCGAGACACGTTTGGCAGGTCGAGTATTGTTTGTTGGTTGACTGTCGCCTTCACAGACCAATGGGAGAAAGAAACTTCTGGAAAAGGGAGTTTCTATGGAGTTATCTCACGGACTCCGGTAACCGCCACGGTCGTTTGACAGACGCACCAGCTAACTCCTGGGTCATCCCAGGTAGCGTTCCTGTATATGCTCCCGCAGGGAGCATATACAGGGACACTAATCCCAGGAACCAAGACGCGTCAGCTTGAGTCAAGCGTGACAACCCCTGTCTACGAAGCTCCCCTCCTTTTCGTGTGTTCAGTGAACAAAGGTGCGGGAGTGCGTGTGCGAACCCTCGCCCTCAAGGCAAGTCCTTCGACGTCTTTGGACGCTACGATTGGACGAAGATTGGACGGCAGTTTCCCTATCCTAGAGATACACGGAGGTCAGAGAGGCTTTAAGCAGACGTTTTCGGCTCCTCGGTGCGCTTCACGTCAGTCATGCTAGACTGATGAGCTGTAACGTTCTCCACTCTTCATGTAGATATTGTAAATAAATCCAGTACTCCTCGTTCTCGATGAGAACATGATCCTCCCTTCAAAACGTCCTTAGCGTCGATGAGTCGGACGTCGGCATGGCCCAGCTACCCCTTTTGACATGCCCGACCCCAACTCTTAGTCTGTAGTTCTGAACGGAATTTCGCACACCACTCTTATGTATGGGAACGACTCGCGCTAACTTCCAATCGTAAGACATGTCGATTTCATTGAGGGACTTCTGGAACAACCGGGTGAAATAAAAACATAACGTGTCCGCACAATTCCTTATGATAACGGCAGGAATGTCATCAGGGCCAAATGCCTTAGCCTGGTTCATATCCTTTAATAATTTGCGCATACCATCGACACAAAAGGTGCCTATTTCAACAGGTAATGCGAAACAGACCGTACGTGAGCTAGAGGGCAAAAGCGCAGACGAAAAATAACGGTTAAAAATTTCAATGTTACATTCATTATGATGAATCATTTTTCAAAGCAGGTATCGATCGGTTGTCCTTGCCATTACGCTTCACATAACTCCAAAATTATTTGGTATCCCTGACAAGTCTTTCTCCTAGATTAAAAAAAAAAAAACATACGAGTCCTTAGCGGTGTGGAACTCTTGTCTAAACTAAATTTTTATTGCCTTCAGCAAAGCCAAATTATTTGGTGAATTAGACGCCTTGTATCTGTGATAAATTCGTGGCTGTCTTCGAATCAAGGCACGTAACTCTGTGTTAAACCATGGGTTTGTCTCGAGCTCTCCTACTTGATATAACTCGTAATTGTGCAAAAGCTTCACGCAGTTCATACATATTCAGTTTAAAAGTATTCCACAGTTTTTCGATATTTAGATTATCTGCGAGTGCATCAAAAGTTGGCAGCGCTACTCGAAGGCAACGCTAATCGCCTCGTAGTTGTCCCTGCTGTAGGCATAAATCTTTTATTTATTTTTATTTAGTACATACTGCAGACCACATTGTGGTCCTTGCAGGACGGGCAGACAATTAGTACAAGGCATATACAAGATACGTCCGTATACATTCATAAAATATATAGACTTTACAACGATATATTGCTCACAGAAACATTTAATGAAAATATCAAAACACAATACCTAAATCAATCCATGGTGCAAACAGAACAATGTAAAAAAAAAGCAAGGGAATTGCGCATCAAACGCAAGGGAGAGTCGAGGATTTGCCTTGCTCATTCAACAGCAAGGAGAACACATTATATGTAAAAACAAAAAAGACAATAAAAACTTACAAAAACACAGTCACATGTTGTAAGGGGCGGGCAGTGAATTCCATTCAGAAATAGTCCGGGGAAAGAAGGAGAACTTATAGCTGTCTGTCCTAGCATAGATGGGTGTCAGTGTATCCGTACGATGGTGTCGTGTATACCTTGTGGAGAGGCGACTTACATATAGTGAAGGGTCCAGAGCCAATTTGTGATTAATTAGATTATGTAAAAAATCTAGCCTGTGTTTCTGTCTTCTCTGTTCAAGCGAAGGAATGTCGTTAGCCAACATCAACTCTGACGGCGAATCCGAACTTTTAAACTTGGAATAAATAAAACGAACAGATTTTCTCTGTATTCTCTCAAGTTTGTTAACATTGACTTTAGTATAGGGATCCCATGCAACGCAAGCATATTCAAGTTTTGGCCGGATATAGGTTAGGTATGTGAGTAGCTTAACGTAGCTTAATCATAATAAATAAAGCTTAATAAATAAGCTTAATAAATAAGTAGCTTAATCTTTCGGTATGAACCAGAATGTGCTCTACCTATTTTTTAACTGTTACTGAGCAACTTAATTACATTTCTCTGAGTAACTCTGCTCCGGACGCGGCAGCGCGTGGTTCTACCTGCAGCGTCTGCATGCGGGCTCATGATCAGCACGCCCACGATGACAGGTAAGAGCACCACAGCACACGCGCGCGCCGCTAGGGATTTCTAACGACCCTGAAGCACATTTTTCGAAATTTCTTGTCCCCGCTCTTGAGCGTGTAACTTGTGTACACTCCTTCCCCCCCCCCCCCCCAACCCCCTGCCCCCCCTTTTTATTTCACTACATTTTTGCCTGTCACGAGTAAATGTTGCGCCGTGTTGTCGAAGCACTCGCTGCCGTTTTTTTTTTAATGAAAATGAGAACAATCAAAAAGAACATAACCACGTCTTTGTCCAGAGTTGACGCGGCTAACAAACGTCGATAATTGTGATGCATTCGTGCGCGGGACTCCCTGCTCAAGCTCGTAAGCAGAGCGCTTACAAGACGTGCACCCAACTCGCGTACCTTATTTTGTTTGATTCTAGTAGAAAGCGTGGTAGCTCAAGTGAATCACAAGTGACCTGCTAGAGGGACCGCCAATACATTAGGCCGGCCGCCGGGCAGGTAAAGAAGTTTATCGCGGGGACTGGTCGAGACAAGGCAAATACACCTACTCGAAGTCACGGCAAGACGACGCGCGCCGCTACGACGCCGGCCGGCTGCCGCCGCCGCTTCTCTATCGCACGCACCCTCTGTCGGCAAATGACGCCCCTACTCCTCCGCGTCCTTAAATAGTTCCGAGGCGCACGGCCTCGCGCGCATTTGTGACTCTCCGCCGCTCGCATCAGTTCGCCGGTGCTGTCGCTGCTGCTGCTGCTCCCTCGGTTGTAGCATTTTAGGACCTTGCCCCCGTCGGGAACCTCGTCCGTCTCTTCCTATGCGCCAGTCGTGATCGAGTCGGGCACCTTGTCCCACACCGCGTTTTCTTTTCCGTACTAACGGATTTCCCCACAGTAGTTTGGCGAAGAAGCTGAATTTCTAAATTTATTTTGCACCAAGGAATGGCGTCGTCAGCACTGAAAAAATCGGGCCGCGCCGTTGCCGCTCTGCTCCGGACGCAGCAGCGCTCGGCTCTGCCCGCGGCTTCCGCATGCGGGTTCAAGACCAGCTCGCCCATCATGACAGGTAAGAGCACCCCACTGCACCACATCTTCGCAAGAAAAGTTCTCCTGGCTTCATTTTGCGATCGCGACGCGCTTGCGAAGCAATGATTCGGTGCACGATGCCTGCGCGCCAGAAAATTCGTCTGCTTTGCTCGAGCTGAACTAGAGCACGAGAAATGGTTAGCGAAAGTCAATGATACTCGTGCTCTGCGTTTGTTTTTAGATTTTATTCTGATAAGAGCCAGCTTAGAGAGCGACAAATATAGATCGTAGTGGAGGTGGCGATGGCCAAAAATTGTCTGTGCGTTCTCTCCTCCCCCCCTCCCCTTTTTTTTTTAAGCTTCCGCGGAAACCTCCTATGCCATGGTGCGCGTCATGCGTTTGGATGCGGCAGTAAACACTGCCGTGTCGTGCGTTCGGTTGCTATGGGGCTTCGGTTCTCTTCCGCTCGTGAAGCTTCTTTTGCGGTTTATGCTCTGCTGAAGCCAGACTTCTCCGGGCCATAAGTTACATCAAATATTTCGCATTATTCGGCAGCTACGCTCGCTGTGCGGTGAGCAAATTTCGGTGGCAGCACTGTGAATGTGTCTTAAGCCATCGATATGCCTTGTGCGAAAAAGTCTCGTAATTTGACCTTCCGTCTTACTCAGGATGAGACATGCTCAGGCGGCTGCAACATAGGAGGAGGCGGTCTGCGGTAGATGCGGCTTCGTCTTGTATTCCTGGTCGCGCTTCTCCGCATTGTGACCTTGGAAAAACACCGCTGCTCATTCCTGCCCGTGAAATCCGTGCGCACGCGTATTGCGCCTTCTGGCAAGTCGCACTGCTCATAGTTTAATTTGACAAATTCGTCGCGCGCTTCCTTACAGAAAGCAAGTGCTTGCGACAGTGGCGCGCGATTTGACCCGTAGTGCTTTGCTCAAGAATAAGTGGCGAATGACTCGCCGCGGTGGCTTTGCGGCTGCGGCGTTGCCCTGATAAGCGCGAAGTTGCGGGTTCGATTCCTAGCCGCGGCGGCGCAGTGGGGGCGAAATGCAAAAAAAAAAAAGCTCGTGTACTTACTTAGATTTAGGTGCACGTTAAAGAACCCCATTGTGAAAATTATTCCGGAGACCCCCACTATAACGTGTCTCATCATTATCGTGGTTTTAGCTCGTAATAACCAAGCATGTGATTCCTTTTAAAAGTGGCGAATGAAGTAATCAAGAGACTGTCACAGAACGTGCTTATGTGTCAAGAGCCTTTCTTGAAAAAGAAAAGCCCACTTGTCGAAACATTGGCTCCCGTATTTACCTTGTTCTCGTTTTGCTCATCGTCCTCCCGCCTACCCCGTGTTTTCCATTGGCCTTTCTTGGCAGACTCAGCTGCTCGTAGCAGCTTCATCCTTTCGTCCGTATCAAATTTGCTTATTTTACTTTTTTGAGGTTGACGCAGTGCGCTATCGTTTTCATCCATGTATATCGTAATTTATCGCTACCATAAATGAACCTTGATGGTAGTGCACTGTCGGAAAGCGAGCGTTCTTAGTTGATTTTCCTTTGGACCGATATATGGGAAGTAAGGAAACTCCTTCGGTTAGCATCACTGCTCATTTTCATTGAGCAGCTGTCGATGCTACAAAGTTTAGTACCAATCGGGCGTTTGGCTCTTGAAACGTGTCTGGCGCGTCCGCTTGTTTTTTCTGGTTTTTGAACTTTAACAACTGACAGTATACGTTAAGTTGGGCTCGCTGGGAAAAGCGCGTTTTACAGTTGTCTGTCATCCTTTACAGCAGGTGGTATATGATACAGGTAGCATATTCACGCAGGGTGTGACCACAGTTCTGAACTATTTATAATCTTCCTCTGTTTCCTGCAGGGCTACCCCCTTTTGCAATGCAGCCTATAAAACGCACGACCTCGGTGTTTTCGATGCCGTCCCTGGCCTCGCATGTGTATTCTTGCCAAGGTTCACGTGGCATCAGTGTCACAATTGTTGCTCGCTCGGCAATCTGCGTTAGCGATCAAGCTTGCCTAATTGCACTGCGTAGCACATTCTGGCCGGTAACTAAAAGATATGAAAGAGCGTCGCTCCTGTTGGGCGCCAAAAAGCCTCCAGTGATCGAGCGAGATATTTCTGATGGCGCGAGCGAACTTCCGCCTATCGCTTCGTCGAAGCAGATTCCAGCACTGTCCACACGGCAGCAGCGAAAGTGGCTCGTGGCGGCGCGAAGAGGGTTGCCACGGGCGGAACCGGGCTGGCTGCCGTCCTCAGTGGCGGAAAAAGAAAAACCTCCATCTGGACGCCCGCCAAGAGCGGTCGTGCAAGCCGGCTTCAAGGACGCAGCACTCGTTGGTGTGGGCACCGTTCGGGCCCACTGTCAGGGCCCTCGGCGAGCGCTGCCGCTGCAGACATATGCATGGAAGCACAGCGGAAGCGCAACCGCCTCGTGGGACCGCAGCTTCCAGGAATCCTGACCACGTGCTTGCTGTTTATGTGAGGAAAGAGAGGAAAGGCGTTACGTTGCATTGGTTCCGGTTTTGCTTCGAGTTGCTAGGCGCGTCTGCTGGGCAATCGCTGCGTTGTTATGTGAAGCTCCTCGGTGGTTAGATGGTTGCATACGGCAGCTTAATGAGTGAGGGGCTACCGTGTTCCTTCGTGTGGCGCCAAGCAAACAGGAATTTCGACCATGCTACGTTAGCTGGCTGCGTGTCGTTTGATGCCGTTCGAGCGCTATTTCCATATGTACGTCGGCATGTCCGACAGCCTCTCTCCACTCGGTATCGTCGCTCGCGCACGTAATAGGTGTCCGCATCCATTTCTCGGCTTCTGATCTCGCGCAAGGCGATCGTGTATGCTGTCACTTTCGGCATGCATGCTCAGCATCCCCTGGGCACGTGCGCGCAGCGGAGCTGCTCTCCGCGCTGCCTCCCCGTCGTGTAACTCGAGCCTCTTGGAATGCCGCGAGAGTCGGCGGTTGAACAACCGGGTCACCTTGCCGCCCGTCTCCAATTGGCAACTGTCGCTGCATTGGCGCCTCAAGCATCGCCAGTGCTGACACCGAGGAGACACCTGGTCGAGCCGGTTTGCACTCAAAACCCATTTGCGATTCTCTAATTGCTGCATCCCCCCCCCCCCTCGCACCGAGAACCCCGTGCCCTCTCTTTTTTTCCCACCTGTTGCTACATCCCTTCCTGCCTGACGGTGTTAATCGTTTTCAAAGCCTGTCTTTTGTCATTCGCTGCATCTTGGCTTCTTGTCTACGGGGCCGATCTTGTTTTCAAAAAAGATGCGCTCGGATCCTTTGTTCGCGTCATCCGGCCTTTCAGGTTCTCTGCAACCCAGGCAATAGGAAAGTCTTGTGCACATTATGCAGTGACGTCAAACGCGAAGACAGTGAGCCAAAACATTCGAATGTGAAATTGCTTATTGCGATATTTTCCACCATATAGTTTTCAGTGGACTGTAGGAGGTGGTGTTCGGTGAAGTTTACGGGGGGGGGGGGGGGGGGGGGGGGCATTCCTCAAAGCAAGTACGAAATACCCAAATATAGAGCTTCAATACTTCAAGTAACGTACTTGGCGGTGCCGAAAGGCTGATAGTTTTGTTCAATAGGCCGTATATCGTAACGATTTCTCTCTCTCTCACACACGCACACTGGAGAAAAGCGCTGGAGCATAACGCTAGCGAGGCCCTGGACTTGAAGCTTCGGCTCTCCTTTTTGATGGTGTCTCTTCCTCCTTGCGATTTCACAAAATGCGCTGACCAGACTTGCTGAAACAGTACATGGGAGACTGCACCGCGTATTTTATGCCGTGCATTTTTTTTAAGCAAGCGCTGTAACTAAGGCGATGACGATGCATGTATTTCGTACATCTTTTTTCATCCCATTTTGCTGTGTGTTTTTTTTTTTTTTTCTCCATATGCGTCGCACAGCGTGGCCGGATCCCAGCGGCTATACAACACCGGCGCGGCGGCGTCCGAGCCAGTGACGAATGGCGAAAGGAACGGAAAGCAAAGTACGGACCTAGCTTGGCAATTTCGTCATTCTCGGTCCACCGCTGCGGCGCCTTCAGCGCGTGTACCGCAGCCGCGTGCGTGCGCCGTAATGGGATGCTTTATTCGCTCTTGCCTCGACTGCCCCTGTACTCGCTTGGCAATGCGCCCGCGCTCGTGTCAGCTGGCCTGCGGTGATCTGCCGCCTTCGGTGCGTTCTGTTTCCGCGTAGTAGTTCGCTCCCGCAGTTGACGCCCCACCGCCTGCCTGTGTTTTGCGTTGCTGCTACGGACTGCTGCTTCTGCTCTCGGAGGCACCCCATTTTGCCGGCCCGAACTGCACGAGGCAGCAGTGCGCCGCTTTCCCGCCCAGATAGCAGCGGTTGCCTCTCGTCTCCGATGGCACGGGGAAGCCCTTTGACGTCGACTGGCCGCTGGCGTCACAAGGCCGCCCCGTTCGCTGACGCGCGCGGCATGAGCGCGAGCCTGCCGCGTACGGATGCTTGCGCAACCAGTACTGCTTGGTTGCGTGGAGGCCGGAAGCGTTTCTTCGCTCACTTTCGGAGGACAGTCGCTCTACGGGGCTTGTGCGCCGCTTGTAAATTTCGAATGCTAACGTCGGCAGTGCTCGCGTGTGGTCCGCAGTTTGCCGACCATAGCTGCGAGACACAATGATGCCAGCCTCTGGTGCGATCACTCAGATGCGGTGCATGCCCTGCCATGATTGCAGTTCTGACCACGTTGCCTTTGAAAGAGCGCATGCACCTTCGCTGAGGTCACGAACGCGGCCGGCTCTTCTCCTTTCAATGGGCGGCTGAGTTTCCAGCATGACGCCTCCGTGCATGCGAATCTGCGTAGCCGCCTCTGGCAACCATTACGCCTCAATTACCGGTCATTCCCGTCGACGAGCGTCGTCAAAAGCTGAGGCCTTCCGGCTCGAATTACGCGTTTTCGGGTTACTGGCACATGCGGTTATTCTCGCACGCGGAAAAGCGTTTGTTCTAACGTCCCCTTCAGCTGAAGGTGCTCCGCGCAACGAAGCCTCTCGTGCGGAGCCGCGGTAGTTCCCTGCGCGTTGACCGATTCGAATGTCTTTCCCTTCACTGCACCTTTCCAGCATCGCCTATAGATTGGTGAGATAATCAACAGGGTGTTGCCTTTTGTCGCTTTGTTCTGCTTGTGCATTGCCCGCTACACGTGTCTCTCTGTCCCCCCTTGTACTTTCGTGTGCGCTGTATTCGTTTTGCTTGCTGTGCTAGGTTTGAGTCACTTCCGGGCCGTGACTTCCTGTGAGTGAGTCAGTACTTCATGAGCCAGGCTTCATGCTGTGTAGTAATTATGTAATGACTGTCTAGACGTTTTGTTTTTATCTTTCTCCCCCCCCCCCCTCCAACTACCTCCCGCACACGCATGAACATGCACATTCTGCGAAACACGCGCATGGCTATGGTGAACGACCGCTTAGTTGTCACGTTCCAGGTCCTGGAGGCTCCCCGAAGCGAACGTCATGTGTTATAAATCATAAAGCACTTCGGTTGTTGCCTTTGCACAATGTGTGTGGTTAGTGTTTATAAATTGACCTGTACGGGTGTAATAGAACGAGGTTTGTGCGGCAGCGTTTTGAAATCGGTGACCCCAGGTGAATGACAGCCTGCTCGCAAGCAGTGTCACCATTTTAGTGGCATTATGTAGATCTTCGTGGGATGGCTTGCATGTACAAATGCGGGTTAGGATGTCCGTGTTGAGCAGTTATTTATTTTTTTTTTTTTGCTCGTTCCTCCAGCCAGTCATTCTTTTTGCGTGTACACCGTTGCCGCCTTAAGTTACGGCATCGAAAAATCTGAATTTTCGGGATGCCTAATGTTACGTCAGAGGATTGCTTTCCCCGATGACACTTTAGCCGCTCTGCCGGGAGATATGGCAGGACGCTCAGCTTGCCCGTGCGTTACGGTGATTTGCTTCACGTGCAGGTAATGCAGGTAATGTATAGTCAAACTTCCTTTCTAAATTTCGTGCCCAGGACTCAGCATCGATGTCGTCAGTGTGACGTTATAGATTTCATTATATATTCGCAACAAAAGAGCGCACCAAGTTGCTTACAACCGAGCACAGGTGTACCACGTTGCAGATACAAGAAAAAAATAGAGGAATGCCTCCGACCCTTCAGCGCATGCCAGAGCAAGAACGATTTCTCCAAGACGTCGTGAAGGCGGTGTATGGACGCCGCCTCCACCATTTAGTGAAGGATGCGACAAACCTTCACACGCCGCCTTCAAAGTGACGCAGCGTTTTCACCATCTCTAAAGGCCTCCTCTTTTGGAGATCCCTTGTGCAAGCAATGCACAACGCAATTAAGACTACGCAACCTGTATTATGGGAATGCGCCATTTTTCAACAGCAATAGTGGAAGTGCTGGCAACAAAGCCGGTGGAGGATAGGTACCTACTGGAATTGGGTAAAACTCCCTCAAAGACTTATGGTGACATGACTACTCTTGCTCACTTGAATCCTGGGTGGGTGTCCACCTATAGGATTTCTAACGAAGAAAATTGCCCCGTCACAATAAGGGCAACAGTGGAGTAGTCTTACTCCATCACCCTCCGACCCCACCATCACATCCCACTTCCCGTCCCTTTCCAGCGGAGGACGAATAGTCCAGAGCGGAAATATCCTATAAAAGAAAAGAGTATAATAATGACACTTTCAAACACATAGGAATCAATGACGCAGTATTATCTGTTGCATTGTTAAACATGCCGAACAGTGAGCACCGAAGATGAAATGAAAATTTTTCGGTTCTCTCCGCTATTCTCTCTCTATGTCTGCCACCGGTGCGCTAAATGAGCTGGGCTTCTATTACGTTCAGTTTCGCGTAATCAAGGGCTCAGAATGTTCATGTAGATGAAACTGGACAGTTTGTGCATAGTTAATTTTTTTTTCTTTTGTCTTTGTGTGCATACTAAACTGTCTTCGATAGCATTTTCTTGTGCCCCTCTGCAGCTGTCCTTTGTGTCGACATTTGTTCTAGAGAGAGAGAGAGAGAGAGCAGCAGCACTGTAACAGCTGACGGTGAATGAAATGCCAGATAAAAGCGCTGTTACCCTCGGAGATAGTGTGTCTGCAGAAGTGTAATCATAGTAGCCAAGTAAAGGTCCAGATCCATCCGTGTACTGGTGCCGCAATGATGAAACATTCTGCGAAGTGCGAAAAAAAAAAAAAGAAAAAGCTCGGTGCCCTTTTACTATCTGAAGGATGACCAGCGAAGCTGTGTATGTGGGCCCCTTAATGGCATATAGCACCTCCGCGACGGGTCGGCCCGGCATTGTACAATCTTCGCGATCGGCCCACGTATAAGGAGTACTTAACGCCACCTGCTTCACCTCCGCCGCGGGTCGGCCCGCGGCATGATTTTGCCTACGCACGGAATACCTGAATTCCTGAGGAACTATAGCCCTTAACAGCTTCGTTGTCGAAACTGAAGCTTCCGCGAGCTGTCGTCGCAGTTTTCTGGTCTTTCTTCCAGCACTAGATAAATAGTATACAGGCACCTACCCGCTAGAGTGCAGCCTTCGCGGCGGCTGCGTTGGAATGTCGTGCCGCCAGCTGTGCGCTAAGGACCCACCGGCGCTTGTCGCGCGTGTCTGCGCGCAAGTACTCCCCCGCCCCCCCCTCTCTCCCATCATATTGCAACATGAACGCGTCTCAGCCACGGAAGGGCCGCGTCGTTGCGCTGCTTGACTACGTCGTCAGCGTCTGTCAGGGTGTGCTCACAGTGGTCGCAGCTCTTCAGGCGTACATTTCGCGCGTGTTATGCCGCTTCTTATGCACCAAGGTATGTGCTTATATACGAAGTCACGCTGTGTGCATCTGGAAGAAGTGTTTTCTCCACTTCCGTCAGGCGTGTCACGACAGGACATGCCTGGCCTTCTGATATCCGGGAGTGACGCTGTTTGGCCGATTCACGCATCAATACGCGGGGGGGGGAGCCGGTTTAAACAAAAAGTTTTGCAAAAAGATGTCATCGTTGTAGCGAAGAGGCTGGTCAGTGAGTGAAGTTCCAAGGAAAAGCTTTTCGGATTTTCTCTTCGAACGACGCCCCATCGTCTGTCTGTCCGTTGTTAATCTCTGCAGATGTCCGGTCCGAGTGCATGCTGTCACGTTACCCGTGACAGTCGGTATTAAAGGATCGACTTCGATCCAATTGCCCGTAGACCGACCGCCCCGTAAAGCAAACTGTACAAAGTGACAAGCTGGACGCAATTAACACGAAGCGGGTCGCCTGCCAACGCGCCGCATGCGCGCGTGTATTCCCCCTGCGTGAAATGCCCCATCACAGCGCCGCGCTTTCCCGGCGCCCCGCTGCTCGTTATTCCGTCGTCGGGGCTTTCTCGTTCCGCTTGCGACTCCCGGAGCCCTGTCCCCGAGGATCTACATTTCCGCCTCTGATCCGCCGGCATCTCCGCGACTCCTCTGGGTTTCTGCGCGGCCATCCGCACAGGGGCGTGTCTGACCCGCGTCCATGTGCGGGTTTGCCGAGTAGTATACGCAGCCGCCTCGCGCTGGTTTCCGAGTGACGTCCCAAGTGTACACAGCGTCTGACCGCGTTCCATGTGGGGTCGCAGGCCGGCGTTCATGTCGCTGCAAGTCATTTCGGATTAGCGATTTGCTAGAAGCCATGTA